>NC_090647.1:127747873-128067918 GCF_040937935.1 Hyperolius riggenbachi
AGGTCCTCGCTGTTCTGCCCTGCAGAACAGTTCAGACCTCAGATCAGCGGTAACCTAAACACAGTGAAGAGACAACCAGGCGAAAGGTGCACAGTGACAGCATGTATACTTCAAATACAGGAAGTGAGCAGTGATGTCACTGTCACTGTGCACCGTTTGCCTGGCTGTCTCTTCTCCACTGATCTGAGGTCTAAAGTATGCCGCAGGGCAGCACAGCGAGGAATGAGTGAAGGGGAGCTGAACTTTGAAGATGCAAGATGGGACCAGGACAAGTGGCAGGCAAACCTGGTGTGTACCACCTGTCCAATAGCAAAGTACCACTGGTGGTACGCGTACCACAGGTTGAAAAGCCCTGTTCTATAGGAATAAAGGACCTCGCTCTCTCCTGGATATCTTCCTACCTCACTGGAAGGTCTTTCACTGTCTCTTATTCAGATCAGGCCTTCTCTTCATATCCTCTGTCTGTAGGGGTACCTCAAGGCTCTGTCCTCGGTCCCCTCCTCTTTTCCATCTTTATGCACGGTCTTGGTAACTTGATCAACTCATTTGGTTTTCAATACCACCTATATGCTGATGATACACAACTGTACCTCTCGGCCCCAGACCTTAACTCCCTCCTCACACGGGTTCCCAACTGAACTAGTAGTCTTTCCACCCTCCCTGTCCACCTCTTTGCCTGATATTACAATAAATGTTAACAACATGTCTATAACATCAGTTCCCAAAGCACGGTGCTTGGGGGTAGTATTTGATTCTTCTCTCTTATTTATTCCTCACATCAACTCCCTAACCAGCTCCTGTCATCTCCAACTCAAGAACATAGCACGCATCCGACCTTTTCTCTCTCATGACACAACCAAAATGTTAGTACATGCTCTTATTATATCTCTAGTGGACTATTGCAATATACTGCTTGGTGGACTTCAAACTAAGCGACTAGCACCACTCAATTCTGTACTGAACTCTGCTGCTCGACTCATTCATCTCTCCTCTCACTCTTCCTCTGCTGACCCTCTCTGTCAAGCTCTTCACTGGCTACCAATTAACCATAGGATTCAGTTCAAACTCTTAACCCTAACCTACAAAGCTCTCTACAATCGCTCTCCCCTGTACATCTCCTCACTAGTCTCCAGATATCAACTCAACCGCAATCTCAGATATGCACACGAGCTTCTTTCATCCTCTTCTACAATTACCTCCTCACATTCACGTGTACAAGACTTCTCACGTGCCTCACCCCTCCTATGGAATGCCCTTCCACAGCACATCCGCCACTCTCCCACCTTTGAAATCTTTAAACGCTCCCTCAAAACCCACCTTTTCCGACAAGCATACTCTCTAGCTTAGGCCATGCAACCACTAAATAACCTAATTACACACTGCCTGTACATATACTGTATACTCCCCCCCCCCCTCCTGTTTCCACCCCATTCCTTAAGATTGTAAGCTCGCAAGGGCAGGGCTCTCACCCTTTTGTGTCATGGAATGTTATTAATTTAATTGCTTGCACTCTGTTAGACATTTATACATTTTAGTCATCATGGCAAATTTGCTATTGTAATCAGCAGTTCTGTATTTTGTATCAGTATGCATATCTGATGTATATCATTGTCTGTATCATTATGTATCCATTGTTTGTTTTCTTACATTGTACAGCGCCACAGATTATGTTGGCGCTTTATAAATAAATAATAATAATAATAATTTGTGCACAGATTATTCCCTGCTGGACTTCCCCATGGCGATGACGATGACGGACCCCAAAATTATTCATACCCTTCACAAACTGTCACAGTCTGTGGGAAAACCCAAAGTACTATACCATTCCAAATAGTTCAAGCTGTTCTAAAGCATCCTCCTAATTACCCTGATTAATTGGGAACAGCTGTTTTAATCTTTTTAACAGGTGAATAACAGCAGCTCTCTACAGGTGGTTTGTGGACAGTCATGGCTAAGACAAAGGAGCTCAATGAGGACCTGTGGCTGCGCATTGTGGCTACTCACAAGTTAAGAAAGGGCTACAAGGCCATTTCTAAATGTTTTCAAGTTCCAGTGGCTTCAGTGCAAAGTATGATCAAAAAATAAAAGATGTTCCACACTGTGGAAAGTGTCAGAGGATGTGGTAGGAAGCCAAAAGTGACTCCTGTGCTGGCCAGGAGGAAAGTGAGAGTGGTGAAAAGGAATCCAAGGATCATCACCAAGGTCATCCTAGTAAATCTGGGCTCTGCTGGTGGCAATGTCTCAAGGCAAACAATCCAACGGACACTGCACACTGCTGGGTTCCACGGATGCAGACCAAGGAAGACGCCACTTCTCCAGATAAGGCACACAAAAGCTCGCTTGGCCTTTGCAAATGCTCATCTTGACAAAGAAAAAGACTTCTGGTCTTCTGTGTTATGGTCAAATGAAACAAAAATTGAACTGTTTGGTCACAATGATGTTTCCTTCATTTGGCGTAAAAAAGGAGAAGCCTTCAACCTAAAAAACACCATCCCCACTGTCAAACATGGTGGTGGGAACCTAATGCTTTGGGGTGTTTTTCAGCCAATGGACCAGGGAACCTAATCACAGTAATCAGTATCATGAAAAAAGAGCGATACATGAGGATTCTCAACAAAAACAGCAGACAGTCTGCAGAAATGGTCAGCAGACAACAACATTAATGTTTTGGAGTGGCACAGCCAGAGTCCTGACTTGAATCCAATTAATAATCTGTGAAAGGAGACTCTGCAACCTGAAAGATTTGGAGCTCATTGCTAAAGATGAATGGGCAGAAATACATGAGGAGACATGCAAAAAGCTGGTCTGCAATTATAGGAAGTGTTTGATTGCTTTAATAGCTTTACTATTGATTATTGAAAAGGGTATGAATCATTTTGGACTGGACACTTTTTGCTCAAATGTAAATAAAAGCTGAGAAATGTTTTTTTTCCACAATAATGCCTCTTGTACATCGTCTTATTATCTCTTGGGAGACACCTATGTCATTTCCTCTCAAAAAATTACTTACTGGTTGAATAAATGTAACTTTAAGTCAATATACAGTATATATATACGCAATGTGAGAGAAAAAAGCTTTATAACTGAAAATAAAAATATGAGACTCTTTTCTCTGCTACTAATGTTCTATTTACTAAATGTACTACACATACAATTCATTATAACATAAGGTGTTTTTTTTTTTGCTCCAGTGTCACTTTAAAGTTGCATAGTTTCACATAAAGTTGTAGTTTCTAGTTAAGTGTAGATTGCATAAACATTTTAGGTTTCCTCATTAAGAGATAAAGGCAAACACAAAGCTTGCACATTTAGCATATGGGACATCTGTGAATATTCCCATGTATGTTTCCAATAGCTTACACTGTATATATAAAGGTGCGAGCAGTAATAGCTGACAACACATCAACTCACCCAAAATGCTCAAGCTCCTCTTACTCACTGCATTCGTCCTCTCTGGTAAGATATATGGATTCAAAGATAAATATAGAGATAATTAAGACTGCAATATGGTGCTTATTTAATATATAGAGCGTATTTACTGTAAAGTGATCACTTCACTTTGTCATGCATATGGTGTGTATTTAACATACAAAGTAATTTAAGTGACTCCTTTTCTTTATCATAGATAATAAAGTACATATACTTCAGGACCATGCATATTAAAATCT
The DNA here is from genome assembly GCF_040937935.1 of Hyperolius riggenbachi. NCBI lineage: Eukaryota > Metazoa > Chordata > Amphibia > Anura > Hyperoliidae > Hyperolius > Hyperolius riggenbachi. The sequence goes on from NC_090647.1 coordinate 127,751,542, forward strand.
TCGTCCTGTCTATGAATGCTAGTTTCTGACACATTGTAGATTTTTACTCCTGCATTCTTGTGTACTTTGACAGCAGGCACCTTCTGGAATGAATGTGGAGTGATTTTGATTGGCTCTTGATCACCTGATCACTAGGATCACATAATTATCACTTTTCGGTCTTAAAATCCTATTTTCCACCTCTATTTAGTGCCCCTGCAGTGTACCTAAAAAATAAATTATCTACATAATTTTGACATCTCTGCATAGACAACATATGGAATATCAGTTTCTGAAAGTTTTACATATTTACATATTTTTGATTGAAAAATTCAGAAAATTATAATTTTTTTATTTTTTAAGCATATTACCTCTTAGGAACTTAAGCAAATTCCAGATTTACTAAAATAAATGCTATTAAAAGAAAGCCCTATTTGTCCTGAATTAAGACTAAATATATTTGGGTAGACTAAAAATTGCCCAAGATCTATCAACTTAAGCAAAGGCATAGCAGAATTGTGAAAATTGGCTTGATCCTGAAGTGTTAATGTGAAACAATATGTTTTTCTTTGACTGCCATCCTCATGTCTAAACATTCTGTCATTGTAGAGATATAGGCATGTTGTAATGAGCAGGGATGTTAGAAAGATAAATACAGTAATAAAGTTCCCTACAGGCCACAGCCAGAGGCGTAGCAATAGGAAATGCAGAGGTAGCGACTGCACCAGGGCCCATGGGCCAAAGGGGCCCATTAACCAGTTCGCCACTGAGGGGTTTTTCCCCTTGTGGACCAGAGCAATTTTCACCTTTCAACACTCCTCCCTTTCATTTGCCATTAAATTTATCACTATTTATTACAATAAAATGATCTATATCTTGTTTTTTTTACCACCAATTAGGCTTTCTTTGGGTGATATATTTTGCTAAGAATTATTTTATTCAAAATGCATGTTAGTAAGAAGAAAATGGAAAAAAATAATTATTTCTCAGTTTTTGGCCATAATAGTTTTAAAATAAAACATGCTGCTGTGGATAAAAGCCACACATTTTATTTGCCCATTTGTCCCTGTTTTTACAACATTTAAATGATGTCCTTAGTACAGTGTATGATGTTAACATTTTATTTGGAAATAAATGAGTATTTTTTTCAGTTTTGCACCCAGCACTAATTACAAGCCCTTACGTGTAAAATAACAGTAATATACCCTCATGACATACATATTGAAAAGTTAATTCCCTAAGGTAACTATTGATGTATTTTTTAATATAATACAAACATTTTATTTTGGTAACTATGGGAGAGTTGGGGAGGTAAGGGATTAATTTTAATGGGAAAGGAAATTATTTGCATGTAATGTACTGTATTAGGGTGTAGTTTACTATTTGGTCACAAGATGTCTGCCTCAGTTTATCCCTAATGTGTTGTGTTTTGCTCATACACACGTTACAGGAAGTAACGTGTGTATGTTTTCACTTTCATCTTGTCAATGAGCACACAGCATCTCATTGATGCAGTTGATCAATGAAATTGGCACTTAGATCGGTAAATGGGAACTGTGTTCCCATTCACTGATCTGTGTGCTAACGGGTTGGGCGACACCCCTGCAACCATTAATAGCCACCAGCGGGGCGTAGATATACTGCCTGCGCTGCAAAAAGTGGTTAAAGGGAAGGTTCAGGGTGGCTCTTAAAAAAATAAAAATGCCCATCCACTTACCTGGGGCTTCCTCCAGCCGTGGGCAGCCAGGACGTGCCCTCGGCGCCGCTCCGCAGGCTCCCGGTCCCCTCCGGTGGCCGACCCGACCTGGCCAGGCCGGCTGCCAGGTCGGGCTCTTCTGCGTTTTAAAATGCGCCTCACGGCGGCGCGCTGACGTCATCGGACGTCCTCCGGGCTGTACTGCGCAGGCGCAGTAGTTCTGCGCCTGCGCAGTACAGCCCGGAGGACGTCCGATGACGTCAGCGCGCCCCCGTGAGGCGCATTTTGAAACGCAGAAGAGCCCGACCTGGCAGCCGGCCTGGCCAGGTCGGGTCGGCCACCGGAGGGGACCGGGAGCCTGCGGAGCGGCGCCGAGGGCACGTCCTGGCTGCCCACGGCTGGAGGAAGCCCCAGGTAAGTGGATGGGCATTTTTATTTTTTTAAGAGCCACCCTGAACCTTCCCTTTAAGGGCCCTCCTTCAACTCTTGTATTAAATCTTTATTGGTTCTATGGTGGTACTGATCACCTCTATAAAGACTTTGAATAATGTTTATCATTAGCAAACTGTTCTCCTCTTCCCGATTACAACTCTCTGTCACTGCAGCTGAATTTTTGGTGCTCCATATCAATTGCTTAAGAGGGGCTCAATGTAAAACTTACACTGGGGCCCCTAGCTACATAGCTACACCATTGTCCACAACTATAGTTAATCCAACAATTTGTTTTCTCTGCTGTACTCTGCGGCATCTCATGGGACATCCCGCTACCAGAGAGCCTTATGCTGGGAATACACCATGAGTAATGAGTATTTTGGGCAGATAGATGGCTTGATAGATCATTTCCAACAGGTCCGATCTGATTTTGTTTGGTTTTCTGATTGATTTCTCATAGAAGTGAATGGAAATTGATCATAAAAATGATCAGAGAATCGATCTTAAAAATGATCGGAAAATTGGTAGGCCAGTAAATCTGCCGAAAAAAACTCATTGTTTAGTCCCAGCATTAGAGATAACAAGCTGGCACTGAGTTCAGCTGACCAAAATCAAACTAAAATGGAAATAATATTTTTTGTCAGATTGGTCTTTAAAGCGGATCTGACACCTGTCTGCCTTAACCACTTGAGGACCGCCCCCAGCCGATGGGCGGCGGCAAAGTCCGGGCCCAAACGACCGCAATACGCCCATCGGCGGGGGCGGCTGCGGGAGTGGCTATGCGGCGATCGCGTCATTCGTGACGCGATCAGCCGCCGGGGACTGGCTCCGCCCACCGCTCGTAGTAACCCGCCGGCCGTTCGGAAGCGCCGGCGGGTTACTACCACCCGGATCGCCGCTGCACATATGTATAATAGGCTTTGTAATGTATACAAAGCCTATTATACTGGCTGCCTCCTGCCCTGGTGGTCCCAGTGTCCGAGGGACCACCAGGGCAGGCTGCAGCCACCCTAGTCTGCACCCAAGCACACTGATTTCCCCCCCCCCTGCCCCCTGATCGCCCACAGCACCCCTCAGACCCCCCCCTGCCCACCCCCCAGACCACTGTTTGCACCCAGTCACCCCCCTAATCACCCATCAATCACTCCCTGTCACTATCTGTCAACGCTATTTTTTTTTTATCCCCCCCCCCTGCCCACTGCCCCCTCCTGATCACCCCCCACCCCTCAGATTCTCCCCAGACCCCCCCCCCAGACCCCCCCCCCCGTGTACTATATGCATCTATCCCCCCTGATCACCTGTCAATCACCTGTCAATCACCTGTCAATCACCTGTCAATCACCCGTCAATCACCCCCTGTCACTGCCACCCATCAATCAGCCCCTAACCTGCCCCTTGCGGGCAATCTGATCACCCCCCCACACCAATAGATCGCCCGCAGATCCGACATCAGATCACCTCCCAAATCCATTGTTTACATCTATTCTCTCCTCTAAACACCCACTAATTACCCATCAATCACCCATCAATCACCCCCTATCACCACCTGTCACTGTTACCCATCAGATTAGACCCTAATCTACCCCTTGCGGGCACCCAATCACCCGCCCACACGCTCAGATTGCCCTCAGACCCCCCCTTATCAATTCGCCAGTGCAATATTTACATCTGTTATTCCCTGTAATAACCCACTGATCACCTGTCAATCACCTATCAATCACCCCCTGTCACTGTCACCCATCAATCACCCCCTGTCACTGCCACCCATCAATCAGCCCCTAACCTGCCCCTTGCAGGCAATCTGATCACCCACCCACACCAATAGATCGCCCGCAGATCCGACATCAGATCACCTCCCAAGTGCAGTGTATACATCTCTTCTCTCCTCTAAACACCCACTAATTACCCATCAATCACCCCCTATCACCACCTGTCACTGTTACCCATCAGATTAGACCCTAATCTGCCCCTTGCGGGCACCCAATCACCCGCCCACACGCTCAGATTGCCCTCAGACCCCCCCTTATCAATTCGCCAGTGCAATATTTACATCTGTTATTCCCTGTAATAACCCACTGATCACCTGTCAATCACCTATCAATCACCCCCTGTCACTGCCACCCATCAATCACCCCCTGTCACTGCCACCCATCAATCACCCCCTGTCACTGCCACCCATCAATCAGCCCCTAACCTGCCCCTTGCGGGCAATCTGATCACTCACCCACACCAATAGATCGCCCGCAGATCCGACATCAGATCACCTCCCAAGTGCAGTGTTTACATCTCTTCTCTCCTCTAAACACCCACTAATTACCCATCAATCACCCCCTATCACCACCTGTCACGGTTACCCATCAGATTAGACCCTAATCTGCCCCTTGCGGGCACCCAATCACCCGCCCACACCTCAGAACGTCCTCAGACCCCAGCCCTGATCACCTCGCTAGTGCATTGCTTGCATCTATTTCCCCCCTCTAATCACACCTTGAGAAACCCATCAATCACCTCCTGTCACCCCCTAGCACACCTACCCATCAGATCAGGCCCTAATTTGCCCTGTGTGGGCTCCTGATCACTCGGCCAAACCCTCAGATCCCCCTCAGACCCCCTTCCGATCACCTCCCCAGTGCATTGATTGCATCTATTTTCCCCTCTAACCGCCCCCTGAGACACCCATCAATCACCTCCTGTCACCCCCCTAGCACTCCTATCCATCAGATCAGGCCCAAAACATCCTGTCATCTAAGAGGCCACCCTGCTTATGAAAGGTTCCACAAAATTTGCCCCCTCATAGACCACCTGTCATCAAAATTTGCAGATGCTTATACCCCTGAACAGTCATTTTGAGAAATTTGGTTTCCAGACTACTCACAGTTTTGGGCCCGTAAAATGCCAGGGCAGTATAGGAACCCCACAAGTGACCCCATTTTAGAAAGAAGACACCCCAAGGTATTCTGTTAGGTGTATGATGAGTTCATAGAAGATTTTATTTTTTGTCAAAAGTTAGCGGAAATTGGATTTTTATTGTTTTTTTCACAAAGTGTCATTTTTCACTAACTTGTGACAAAAAATAAAATCTTCTATGAACTCACCATACCCCTAACGGAATACCTTGGGGTGTCTTCTTTCTAAAATGGGGTCACTTGTGGGGTTCCTATACTGCCCTGGCATTTTAGGGGCCCTAAACCGTGAGGAGTAGTCTAGAAAACAAATGCCTCAAAATGACCTGTGAATAGGACGTTGGGCCCCTTAGCGCACCTAGGCTGCAAAAAAGTGTCACACATGTGGTATCGCCATACTCAGGAGAAGTAGTATAATGTGTTTTGTGGTGTATTTTTACACATATCCATGCTGGGTAGTGTTGGGCGAACAGTGTTCGCCACTGTTCGGGTTCTGCAGAACATCACCCTGTTCGGGTGATGTTCGAGTTCGGCCGAACACCTGACGGTGCTCGGCCAAACCGTTCGGCCATATGGCCGAACTAAGAGCGCATGGCCGAACGTTCCCCGAACGTTCGGCTAGCGCTGTGATTGGCCGAACGGGTCACGTGGTTCGGACCCGAACGCGCTCTGATTGGCCGAACTGTCACGTGGTTCGGGTAAATAAATACCCGAACCACGTCATATCTCCGCCATTTGTCTGTGGGTTTAGCTTTGGGTAGGCAGGCAGGGTAGTTCGCGCTCCAGCCACGCTAGCCAGGGTCCCCCCCAGTCATTGTGTGTCGCTGCTGGGAATAGTAGTACACCGCTCGCTCAGCATTCTGTTTACTGCCACTCTGTGTACCTCGCTCAGCCACACTATATAGCATTCTGTTTACTGCCACTCTGTGTCTGCTGGGAATAGTAGTACACCGCTTGCACAGCCACACTATATAGCATTCTGTTTACTGCCACTCTGTGTACCTCGCTCAGCCACACTATATAGCATTCTGTTTACTGCCACTCTGTGTCTGCTGGGAATAGTGGTACACCGCTCGCTCAGCCACACTATATAGCATTCTGTTCACTGTTCTGTGTCTGCTTGGAATAGTGGTACACCGCTCGTTCAGCCACACTATATAGCATTCTGTGTACTGTTCTGTGTCTGCTGGGAACAGTAGTACACCGCTCGTTCAGCCACACTATATAGCATTCTGTGTACTGTTCTGTGTCTGCTGGGAACAGTAGTACACCGCTCGCTCAGCCACACTATATAGCATTCTGTTCACTGTTCTGTGTCTGCTGGGAATAGTGGTACACCGCTCGCTCAGCCACACTATATAGCATTCTGTTCACTGTTCTGTGTCTGCTGGGAATAGTGGTACACCGCTCGCTCAGCCACACTATATAGCATTCTGTTTACTGTTCTGTGTCTGCTGGGAATAGTGGTACACCGCTCGCTCATCCACACTATATAGCATTCTGTTCACTGTTCTGTGTCTGCTGGGAATAGTGGTACACCGCTCGCTCAGCCACACTATATAGCATTCTGTTCACTGTTCTGTGTCTGCTGGGAATAGTGGTACACCGCTCGCTCAGCCACACTATATAGCATTCTGTTTACTGCCACTCTGTGTACCTCGCTCAGCCACACTATATAGCATTCTGTTTACTGCCACTCTGTGTCTGCTGGGAATAGTGGTACACCGCTCGCTCAGCCACACTATATAGCATTCTGTTCACTGCTCTGTGTCTGCTTGGAATAGTGGTACACCGCTCGCTCAGCCACACTATATAGCATTCTGTTTACTGTTCTGTGTCTGCTGGGAATAGTGGTACACCGCTCGCTCAGCCACACTATATAGCATTCTGTTCACTCTTCTGTGTCTGCTGGGAATAGTGGTACACCGCTCGCTCAGCCACACTATATAGCATTCTGTTTACTGTTCTGTGTCTGCTGGGAACAGTAGTACACCGCTCGCTCAGCCAGAGTATATAGCATTGTGTTTACTGCCACTCTGTGTACACCGCTCAGCCAGACTATATACCATTGTTTACTGACACTCTGTGTACACCACTCAGCCACACTATATACCATTGTTTACTGACACTCTGTGTACACCGCTCAGCCAGACTATATACCATTGTTTACTGCCACTCTGATTCTGCTGGGAACAGTAGTACACCGCTCGCTCAGCCAGACTATATACCATTGTTTACTGACACTCTATGTACACCGCTCAGCCAGACTATATACCATTGTTTACTGCCACTCTGATTCTGCTGGGAACAGTAGTACACCGCTCGCTCAGCCAGACTATATACCATTGTTTACTGACACTCTATGTACACCGCTCAGCCAGACTATATACCATTGTTTACTGCCACTCTGATTCTGCTGGGAACAGTAGTACACCGCTCGCTCAGCCAGACTATATAGCATTGTGTTTACTGCCACTCTGTGTACACCGCTCAGCCACACTATATAGCATTGCGTACTCTGCCAGTCAGTGTGTATATTGCTGGGATCAGTAATACTCCACTCACCGTCAACCACTATATGAGCTCAACATGAGTTCCCCAGAGACCTCCGCTGTGAGCAGCACTCCCAACAACAGCAACAGCCAACGCCCCACGCAAGCTATAACATCCACCCCAGCAGCCAGTGGTCAGCAGCAGCCCTCCCCGGAGGAGAACGTTGTGTCCATCAGTCCGTCGCCAGAGCGATTAATGAGGGCTGCCATTGAGGAGATGATGGGGCCTGATGTGGAGGAGGAGGTCTGGCTCAGGCCAGCATCCCAAGTTAATGTTGAGGACGATGAGGGGTCTGTGTCTGGGGATGTTGGGGTGGCAGAGGTGGTGGGTGGGTCAGACTCAGGAGAAGAGTTGTATGATGAGGATGATGATCGGGACCATCTGTATGTGCCTCAGAGTCCGACCCCGGAAAACATGTTGTATCGTGTGTTTAGGTACTAAAATCTGCGTTCCCTCCCAGTAGTGTTGGGCGAACAGTGTTTGCCACTGTTCGGGTTCTGCAGAACATCACCCTGTTCGGGGTGACTATATAGCAGACTATATAGCATTGTGTTTAATGCCACTCTGTGTACACGGCTCAGCCACACTATATAGCATTGTGTTTACTTCCACTCTGTGTCTGCTGGGAACAGTAGTACACCGCTCACCCGCCACTGTATAGCATTGTGCTCTGTGTCACTGCTGACAATAGTGGTACACCGCTCACCCACCACTGTATAGCATTTCTGTACTGCCACTGTACTGCTGCCAGTCAGCGTGTACTTTAAGGATAAGTGAAATGAGGAAGAAATCCGGTGAAAGAGGGAGGGGCAAGGGAAGAGGTGTTTCCCCTGACGGTTCACGTACAGGCCACAGGGGAGCACCCAAGAAAACCCACTCAATACTGCCCATGTTGTCCAGGACAACAACCCTCACAGATCCAAAAGAACAGGACCAGATAATTACTTGGATGACCTCTCAAGCGTCCAGCAGTGGGTTAAGCAGCACCAGCACATCACGCACGAGGTCCGAGTCCTCAGCCAGTTAAAGTCTGGGCTTTCTTTGAAGACTGCACTGAGGATGTTACCATGGCGATTTGCAAGGTGTGCAAGACCCGCCTGAGCAGGGGGAAAAGTATTAACAACCTCTCCACCACCAGCATGAGCCGCCACATTCTATCCAAACATCCCACTCTGTGGGCAAACGCGGCAGGACAGGGTACCACCAGCAACACTGCCTCCCTTGGGTTCACCAGACTCACCACCAGACCCGCCTCAGCAGCAGCAGTAGCCCAGCCATTGCGTGGTTCACAACATTCACAAACATCAGACGATGCTGACACTGTCACTTTCCGGACTAGTGCTCTTGAGGTCTCCCAGTGTTCATCAAACACAACAACCAACAGCCCTTCGGTGTGCAGCGCTACGGTTGAGTTGTCTGTTTCTGAGATGTTTGAGCACAAGAGGAAATTGCCAGCAAATGACCCCCGGGCCGTGGCAGTAACAGCCAGCCAGCATAGCCAAGCTTCTGGCCTGCGAAATGCTGCCATATCGAGTGGTGGAGACAAACAGCTTCAAGGGCATGATGTCAGTGGCCATCCCACGTTACGTGGTTCCCAGCCGCTACCACTTTGCGCGCTCTGCAGTGCCTGAGTTGCATGAGCACGTGGTCAGCTAAATAACCCGAAGCTTGAAGAATGCCGTTGCCTGCAAGGTTCACCTCACCACTGACACCTGGACGAGTGCGTTCGGCCAGGGTCGATACATCTCCCTTACCGCGCACTGGGTGAACCTTGTGGAGCCTGGCAGCGATTCCTCACCTGCTACGGCGCGGGTGTTGCCCACGCCGCAAACAGCTGGATAACAACAGCAGCACCTACCTCTCTGACTCCTTCTCCTCCAACGCATCTCAAAGCTGTACCTCATCCGGAAATGCTAACCCAGCACCAGCAGCAGTAGGATCGTGGAAGCAGTGCAGCACAGCTGTTGGCATGCGTCAGCAAGCGTTGCTGAAGCTGATCTGCCTTGGGGATAAGCAGCACACAGGGGAGGAAATTTGGAGGGGAATAAAGGAACAGACGGATTTGTGGCTGGCACCGCTGGACCTGAAACCGGGCATGAAGCTAGACACCTGGCACGAACTGGCAATGTACGCAATAGAGGTGCTGGCTTGCCCGGCAGCCAGCGTTATGTCGGAACGCTGTTTCAGTGCTGCCGGAGGCATCATCACAGATCGGCGTATCCGCCTCTCCACAGAAAATGCAGACCGTCTGACTCAAATTAAAATGAATCAATCCTGGATTGGAAACGACTACGCAACACTCCTGGACCCCAACCAAGTAACATGACCGATGAACATCTGGGATGGTTTAGCGTTTCCGGTCCCTGTTTATTGAACCTCTCATCTGTATTACATTTATGACTGCATGGCGGCAAAAAGCATTGCTGCTATATCCGCACGCTTTTTGTCCTCATGCAAGGCCTGGGTTGTTGTGTCTCACAAAGCGTGGCCTTCTCCTCCTGCGCCTCCTCCTGTTCCATCACGTGTGCTGCTGCTGCTGCTGGGTTACCGTTGCCGCGTGGTCCCTGTTTATTGAACCTCTTATCTTTATTACATTTATGACTACATGGCGGTACAAAGCATGCTATCCGCACGCTTTTTGTCCTCATGCAAGGCCTGGGTTGTTGTGTCTCACAAAGCGTGGCCTTCTCCTCCTGCGCCTCCTCCTGTTCCATCACGTGTGCTGCTGCTGCTGCTGCTGCTGGGTTAGCGTTGCCGCGTGGTCCCTGTTTATTGAACCTCTTATCTTTATTACATTTATGACTACATGGCGGTACAAAGCATGCTATCCGCACGCTTTTTGTCCTCATGCAAGGCCTGGGTTGTTGTGTCTCACAAAGCGTGGCCTTCTCCTCCTGCGCCTCCTCCTGTTCCATCACGTGTGCTGCTGCTGGGTTAGCGTTGCCGCGTGGTCCCTGTTTATTGAACCACTTATCTTTATTACATTTATGACTGCATGGTGGTACAAAGCATGCTATCCGCACGCTTCTTGTCCTCATGCAAGGCCTGGGTTGTTGTGTCTCAAAGCGTGGCCTTCTCCTCCTGCGCCACCCTCCTCCTGTTCCATCACGTGTGCTGCTGCTGGGTTAGCATTACCGGTCCCTTTTCCTGGAACCTCTTATATGTATTACATTTATGACTGCATGCCGACAAAAAGCATGTTACCTGTGCAAAGAAAACAGACATTTCCCGCATTTAAAAGACAGTTTTCCCTTTGAAACTTTAAAATCGATTTTCTCAAAAACTATAAGCTCTTTTTGCTAAAAATTTTTTTCCTCTTGTACCCACTCCCAAGGTGCACATACCCTGTAAATTTGGGGTATGTAGCATATAAGGAGGCTTTACAAAGCACAAAAGTTCGGGTCCCCATTGACTTCCATTATGTTCGGAGTTCGGGTCGAACACCCGAACATCGCGGCCATGTTCGGCCTGTTCGGCCCGAACCCGAACATCTAGATGTTCGCCCAACACTAATGCTGGGTGGGAGAAATCTCTCTGTAAATGGACAATTGTGTGTAAAAAAAATCAAAAATGTGTCATTTACAGAGATATTTCTCCCACCCAGCATGGTTATATGTAAAAATACACCACAAAACACATTATACTACTTCTTCTGAGTACGGCGATACCACATGTGTGACACTTTTTTGCAGCCTAACTGTGCTAAGGGGCCCAAAGTCCAATGAGTACCTTTAGGATTTCACAGGTCATTTTGAGACATTTGGGTTCAAGACTACTCCTCACGGTTTAGGGCCCCTAAAATGCCAGGGCAGTATAGGAACCCCACAAGTGACCCCATTTTAGAAAGAAGACACCCAAGGTATTCTGTTAGGTGTATGATAAGTTCATAGAAGATTTTATTTTTTGTCACAAGTTAGCGGAAATTGATATGTATTGTTTTTTTTTTCACAAAGTGTCATTTTCCGCTAACTTGTGACAAAAAAAAAAATCTTCTATGAACTCACCATACTCCTAACAGAATACCTTGGGGTGTCTTCTTTCTAAAATGGGGTCACTTGTGGGGTTCCTATACTGCCCTGGCATTTTAGGGGCCCTAAACCGTGAGCAGTAGTCTAGAATCCAAATGCCTCAAAATGACCTGTGAATAGGACGTTAGGCCCCTTAGCGCACCTAGGTTGCAAAAAATTGTCACACATGTGGTATCGCCGTACTCAGAAGAAGTAGTATATTGTGTTTTGGGGTGTATTTTTACACATACCCATGCTGGGTGGGAGAAATCTCTCTGTAAATGGACAATTGTGTGTAAAAAAAAATCAAACAATTGTCATTTACAGAGATATTTCTCCCACCCAGCATGGGTATGTGTAAAAATACACCCCAAAACACATTATACTACTTCTCCTGAGTACGGCGGTACCACATGTGTGGCACTTTTTTGCACCCTAAGTGCGCTAAGAGGCCCAAAGTCCAATGAGTACCTTTAGGATTTCACAGGTCATTTTGCGACATTTGGTTTCAAGACTACTCCTCACGGTTTAGGGCCCCTAAAATGCCAGGGCAGTATAGGAACCCCACAAATGACCCCATTTTAGAAAGAAGACACCCCAAGGTATTCCGTTAGGAGTATGGTGAGTTCATAGAAGATTTTATTTTTTGTCACAAGTTAGCGGAAAATGACACTTTGTGAAAAAAAACAATTAAAATCAATTTCCGCTAACTTGTGACAAAAAAAAAAATCTTCTATGAACTCACCATCCTCCTAACGGAATACCTTGGGGTGTCTTCTTTCTAAAATGGGGTAATTTGTGGGGTTCCTATACTGTCCTGGCATTTTAGGGGCCCTAAACCGTGAGGAGTAGTCTTGAAACGAAATTTCTCAAAATGACCTGTGAAATCCTAAAGGTACTCATTGAACTTTGGGCCCCTTAGCGCAGTTAGGGTGCAAAAAAGTGCCACACATGTGGTATCGCCGTACTCAGGAGAAGTAGTATAATGTGTTTTGGGGTGTATTTTTACACATACCCATGCTGAGTGGGAGAAATATCTCTATAAATAGACAATTGTGTGTAAAAAAAATTAAACAATTGTCATTTACGGAGATATTTCTCCCACCCAGCATGGGTATGTGTAAAAATACACCCCAAAACACATTATACTACTTCTCCTGAGTATGGCAATACCACATGTGTGGCACTTTTTTACAGCCTAACTGCGCTAAGGGGCCAAAAGTCCAATGAGCATCTTTAGGCTTTACAGGGGTGCTTACAATTAGGCACCCCCCAAAATGCCAGGACAGTGAACACACCCCACAAATGACCCCATTTTGGAAAGTAGACACTTCAAGGTATTCAGAGAGGAGCATAGTGAGTCTGTGGCAGATTTCATTTTTTTTTGTCGCAAGTTAGAAGAAATGGAAACTTTTTTTTTTTCTTTTTTTTGTCAGAAAGTGTCATTTTCCGCTAACTTGTGACAAAAAATAAAATCTTCTATGAACTCACCATGCCTCTCACTGAATACTTTGGGATGTCTTCTTTCCAAAATGGGGTCATTTGGGGGGTATTTGTACTATCCTGGAATTTTAGCCCCTCATGAAACCTGACAGGTGCGCAGAAAAGTCAGAGATGCTTGAAAATGGGAAAATTCACTTTTGGCACCATAGTTTGTAAACGCTATAACTTTTACCCAATCCAATAAATATACACTGAATGGTTTTTTTTTTATCAAAGACATGTAGCAGAATAACTTTCGCGCTCAAATGTATAGGAAATTTTACTTTATTTGAAAAATGTCAGCACAGCAAGTTAAAAAAGTCATTTTTTTGCCAAAATTCATGTCTTTTTTGATGAATATAATAAAAACTAAAACTCGCAGCAGCAAACAAATAGCAGCAAAAGAAAGCTGTATTAGTGACAAGAAAAGGAGGTAAAATTCATTTAGGTGGTAGGTTGTATGACCGAGCAATAAACCGTGAAAGCTGCAGTGGTCTGAATGGAGAAAAAGGCTCTGGTCCTTAAGGGGCGAAAAGACTGTGGTCCTGAAGTGGTTAAGGTGGCCACACACCATACTATTTTTTAAATATCTGTTCAGTTCAATGTACCACACACCTATGTTCAATTTTCCCCCAATTATGATAACAGTTATTGGTAACTCTGAGAAAATTGCTTGGGTGTATATATTAATAAATTGACAATCTACCACACACCATTACATTTTCATAAAAATTGATCAGAAAAATCCACCATTTCCGATCAACTTTTATTGACTTAAAACAGGAAATCCAATCGGATTTCTTGCTCAAATGACAAAAAAAACTTTAGATTTTTCAGGAAATCCAATTTTTTTTATTGAATTGCCGTAAAATTGGATCATTTTATTGTATCGTGTGTGGAAACATTTAGTTTCACTTCATAGATGAATGACTAACCAATAATGATGATGAAAATGCATGTCATTAAATGTATCTCATACCTCTTCCTAAAGGACACTGCCTTGATGTTCAGTACATTGAAGATTCTCAGGACAATGCACGTGTAGTGGGAGGAGCCAATTCCGCTAAGAATGCCTGGCCATGGCAGGTGAGACATAAGGCTACTACAGCAGAAGCTGCTATTCATATACATAGAAGCTCACAGGGGCACATTGCATTGTTATCATGTAAAGGAAGCTTGTATATAAAATGGATAGCAATAAGAAAAGCTTGTATAGAGCTCATAATACAGTATAATACCTGACAATTTTTTAAAATATATATTTTAAAAACTGCAGAAAACAGTAAAGGGTTGATGTACACTCAATTGCTGATCTGCAGCCCAGTTGGAGGAAATGTCCATGTTTCCCTATGGGTCAGTTCACACCTACTCATTTTAACTAAAAGCTTTTTCACAATGCACTTCTGCAGACAAACTGATCAGTTAAAATATATCAGTTTTTCAACATTCAGTGTAAAACAGCCCTTAGGGCCTGTACATACTGGCTGCTTTGTGCTGCGTTTTTAAAATTGCATGTGTTTTTTAAATCACAAGGTCTCTTGAAAACTCAAGAAAATCGTGATGACCTGTACACAGTGGTGCAATACTTTTTTTGGGAAAAAACGCATTTGCAGTGACTGCTACACTTTTTAAAGCGCTGCATTTGAAAAAACACATGAAAAAACTCAATGCATGCAACTTTTCTTGCATTTTTTAGGTGAACAATCAGGAAACCAGGAAAAGATAGCCTCAGCAAAGTCATAATCCCATCGCAAATGCACATACATTGCAAATTAGAATTTTGATTAAAAAAACGCAATTGCATCGCACTGCATTTGTGATTACCCTTGGTGATTTTCAGTGTGTACAGGCCCTAAGGCAGAGACACACTTGTCTGTCAGTTTTCTGTGTGTGTTTTTCTGCACGCATTTTCTGTACACCATATGTGTTAGTATGCGGAAAAACGCACATTTTTTTTACAGTAGCTAATGTAATTGATAGAGAAAATGCACACATTGTAAAGAATTACAACTCAGGATGTCAAGTCAAGTGTGCTCCCAGCCTTAAAGAGACTCAGAGATGAGTCATGAGGCCGTTTTTTTTTTTTACATTCCGGCGGCTTCCTCCAGCCCCATAAGCAAGGATGGCTTTTCTGCTGATCCTCTGCCTCTAATACTTTAAAGTGGATCCGAGATAAACTTTTACTCATTGCATAATTGTGTTTCTTACATATAGTTTATAGTGCATTCCTCAAGCCAAATACTTTTTTTTTGTTTTAATACCCTAATTCCCTATAAACTAAACAAGCCTCGCCCACAGCTCCTGCAGCGCCTAGGCACTCTGAGACCCATGTAGCAAGGGCTTATGGGAGCTCAGTCTGGGCAGAAGGAGGAAGAGGTTACTAGCCAGAGATTTCAGAGGCAGAGGGGAGGAGGGAGAAGGAGTTGGGAGTGAAGTTTTCATGGGATGAGGGGTGGAGATGCAGAGCAGCTTGCCTGTGTGTAATGATCACAAGCAGAACATGGCAGCTGTCATTGTTTCACAGGAAGAAGTAATCATATACTATTGAAGCTGTTTGCTGCTAGATTTGCTGTGTAAACTATCTTAACTTCAGATAAAATATATCGACAAGTTACTTGTTATAGTTAGTTTTTCATCTCGCATCCGCTTTAAGCCATAGACCCTGAACAAGCATGCAGATAAGATGTCTATAACAAATCTGACAAGATTAGCTGCATGTTTGTTTCAGGTGTGTGATTTAGACACTACTGGCCAGAAAGATCAGCAGGGCTGCCAGGCAACTGGTGTTGTTTTAAAAGGAAATAAATATGGCAGCTTTGTAGGTCTCAAACCTTGGGTTCCTTTTAATGGGCACCTTTTGAATCCGAAACATTGAGGCAAATCCACAACAGTAACAGAAGATACGGACTCCGGCACTCTCCAAGCAAACTCTGTTTATTGAACTCATGGCAAACAGGTACAATAACAGGTACAATAACAGCCCCTGGTCTGTTTCATGTGCTAGGCACGCCTCCTCAGGACACACAGGGCCAAATCTTGACAAATCTTGTAGGTCATCCCCAACATGCCTGAAAACAAAGAAACAAAAACAAAAACCCACTGTCTCTAATTGTCATACTGGCTGTGGGTCCTACTGGCTCTGGGTCACCAGAAGCTATTTGGGTATTCTGTTATTGTCATCCCCTCTCATACATATGATAATACCTCACTACCTCATACATATGATTAAGCCACTGGGAAAATTGGATGCAGGGTAAAGCTGTAAAACGTGCCCTGCTCCTGCAAAAATCCTGGTGGCGTTAAATACTATTCCTCCTCCAGGTGGCCGTGGATAGGGGGAACGATGTAGGCGCTGTTACAGGGAGATGGAACACAGGAACAGGAATAAGTAAGTTGTACATGCAGCGATTGGATTCCGGCAATGTCAGTGACTGATTACCCCCGGCGTTGTTCCTGTGCCTGCCGCTGCATCCTGCCCTGGCCATTGTGTGTGCCCCCCCCTGTCCCCCCACTGCCGAAAACCGGTAATAGAGGACAGTGCATGGTATGATTACCATGCACAATCAAACTGCAGTGTACCGCTATACCGCTGCAACACTTGTTTGTAAGTATACATTATGCGATGGTGGAGGAACACACATTCTGTTTAAATGAGGGGCATAACTAGTTGATGCTGGCTGCCCTTCCTTCTCCCACCCGCCAAAATCCGAATCCCCCAAGATCCAAGTTTTAGGTAGCCCCCTCCCCCACCTAAGATACAGCAGAGAAGTGGCAGCTGAGCTTCATATTTTAATTTGCATCTCCCAATCCACATCACATGATGTGCAGAGATGGGAGCCACAAGGAGATGGACTGCATAGAGAAGAGTTGCCCTGGAGAGAGGAGTCAGGACCTGCCCCACTGCATGGACCAGGTAAGGTGTGACTTAAGGGGGGCTATTGCTACATCAGTGCATTGTACAGTACCTACTCAAGCATCCTAAAGCAGGATGGGAGCTGTGTTTACAGGAGCCCTGTCAGGCTGAGCCCACCATTTGGAGAGATTGTGATTCACCTTTGTGCACCCATTTAGCTCTGGGCTGGAAGCCTTGTCTCCCAGAGTATGACCCAAAACCAATTGCTGTAGTGTCTCATAATGTGCCCACCCACCCCCTGATCACCGTGAGCAGGTAATTGCCATGGGCAAAGGGAACGCTTGTTCTGGACCAATGGGACAGGAGTACACATTCGCTACTGATTATACAATGTCATCATTATAATGTTTTCTCTCTCAGGTATCTCTCCAGTTCATCTCTGGCAGCAGCTGGTACCACACCTGCGGAGGCTCCCTCATCCGTGCCAACCGCGTCCTGACTGCCGCTCACTGCGTGGAAAGGTAACAATATCATAGTTCAGTGGCCGGAGCTTATTCTTATCACACAATAACATTTTTGCAAAAGGCTCAGATGACCTTTGCAACAGATTATAAGATATTGCAAAAGTGTTTTTTAAAAAAAATGTCCAGTAGCACCAGACAATAAGTGTAAAAAAAAGATGGACTCTATGGAGCGAAATGAGATAGCAGCACTCAACCATACAACCCGAATGTAAAAGTAAAATTGGGGAAAAAAAACATTCCATCCGTTTTAGGCCAGTTTTACATCTTTTTTTGTGTTGCTGTGGTGATGTGATGCCCCTGCTGCTTCCCACCGCAACGTGAAAAATTACAAACATATGACCCTGCTGCAGAGTGCGCTGACAGGGTCATATGCATAATACCGCCCCCACTCAATGACGTACTCCATGCTGGGCAGGAAATACATCACTGGGATTCCTGTCGGTCCGCACATGTGCGCTGCAATGCGCTCAGTCGTTTACCCTACCATTACCCCAAGCACCATGCATTAAGAGCGGTGAGTAGGGTAATGCACTGTTGTCCTTGCGTCAGCTCGGATAATTCCAGCACACCACAAGGGACTGCAGTAAGTGTGAAAGTCTCCATAGACTTTTATTGCTTTTGCGGCCCCTTGCAGCAAAATAGGGTAACACAGCGCAGGTATACCCTGCATGTGTAAAAGGGACCTTAAATGCTTGAAGTGGAAGTCATGAAATTCCTCCATGTCAATCCTTCTAGTCAGTGCTCTTCCAAACATAGCATGATGCTGTGTACCTGTATGTCAGCTTCTTGTTCCCCAGAGAACAGAACAGAGTGCACTGCAATAATAATAGGATGTGACTCAGGTCTCCGCTTCCTGGATGATAGGAAAGTGTAAATCAACTTTAGCTGAGAAAGTCCCTTAAATGTCAGCTATATACATTCATCCAGGGCTGGATTTACCATAAGGCACTGTAGGCACGTGCCTACAGGCGCCTGATGATGGAAAGGTGGCTCACTTCCCATCTCAAGTGTCTCTCTCCCGCCTTCCC
Source organism: Hyperolius riggenbachi (assembly GCF_040937935.1). Classification (NCBI taxonomy): domain Eukaryota; kingdom Metazoa; phylum Chordata; class Amphibia; order Anura; family Hyperoliidae; genus Hyperolius; species Hyperolius riggenbachi. The sequence goes on from NC_090647.1 coordinate 127,769,999, forward strand.
TATGCAGAGCCCTGAGAGTGTAAATGAGAGGTTACTCACTCTGCTCTCGGCATTCCACTGATGAGATCTCCCTTCAGTCAGGGGCACCTCTAGCTACTTAATACTGAGGTTTCTCTAGCTACCTAATAGTTGGAGGCACCTCTAGCTACTTAATATTGAGGTTCCTCTAGCTACCTAATACTTGGGGGCACCTCTAGCTACTTAATATTGAGGGTTCTTATGGCTACCTAATACTAAGAGGCACCAGTAGCTACCTATGATGGGCAAGGGAAGTAAGGGAGAGGTGACAGCTGGGGCAGCCAGCACACTTGTGGGTGCAGTTTGGTGGGGGTTTGTAGGTTCATGAAGGGTGAAGTCTAAGGTGCCAGGACATCTGTGCCTATAGGCTCCGGTGATGTAAATCCGGGCCTGCATTCATCCATCCATCTTGTGGACATACTGAACAAAAAACCATCCTAGTGAGCTACATTACCTAACAGGAAGTGCTAAGAAGAAAGTTATGACTGCTATGACAACATGATTAGTTCCAGGGTTGTAAAAAAAAAATGCTACATCCCTAAGGCTTGTACCCTCTGGTAGATGGATCGGGGGAACGTTTGGCGATGCAACCCGACGGACAAGCTTTTTCCTAATCCATCCTCCTAAACGAGGGAGCACGCAACGTCACATGATGGCACACGACAGACGCAAACAAGAGTTCAAACGATTGCAGCACTTTGCGTTGGCATCATCGGGGATCTTAAAGATCCAATCCGCCGTGACAGTCATAATTGCCATTCATCGCAAAGCGTAATTCGTCTAATCTCATACACGTACCCAAGTCACATGATCGCTGGTCATGCAGAAAGTCACTGGTCGGGGGAAAAATCATCCAAAAAATCTCAATGTGGGTACGTAGCTTTCATCCTTAGTATTCCTTTAGATATGCAGCATCATTGCCCCAACAGCAGGATAATGGAGGTTTATAAAGACATACAGGAAAAGTAGTGACATTTAGCTAATTCAACTAATTGTGAATCTGTAAAGGGTTCCGTCATACTAGTTTGTTTATTAAATAAAATATATTTTGGGCCCATAAAACAAAAAGAACTGTTGGTAACTACTGGTTGAAACAGAGAATATGATTTAAATACAGTATATAAAATGGTAATATATATAAAATTTAAACTAACTATTCCTTTATCTGTGTTAAGACCTGAAACCTATCGTGTGGTGTTGGGGGAACACGACCTGAGCAACAATGACGGAACTGAACAGGAGATCTCTGTGTCTGCAATCCGTATTCATACTTCCTGGGACACCAAAAATGCTGTCGCTGGGTACGATACCAACTTATAAAATATAAATACAATATTTAATTTTAATTTTGCAAAACATGGAAAATAAATGTAACAGGACTTATGTGACAAGGCATCAATGGGTCAACAAAGATTATAGAAGCGTGTATGGGCGCTCCCGCATGTGCACACGTTGTCAAAAACCTGAGCAGTTCTTTACATTTGCATGACCGCTAATTCAGTAAAGGATCAAGCATTTAAAGGATAACTGTAATAAGAGGTATATGGAGGCTGCTATATTTATTTCCTTTTAAGCAATACCAAATTCCTGGCTGTCCTGCTGATCCTCTGCCTCTAATACTTTTAGCAGATCAGGGGTTTCGGACAATATTGTCAGATCTGACAAGATTAGCTCCATGCTTGTTTCTCGTGTTATTCAGACCCTACTGCAGCCAAATAAATCAGCAGGATTGCCAGGCAATTATAAATGTTGAAAAAGAAATAAATATGGCAGTCTCCATATTCTCTTCACTTCAGTTATCCTTTAAAGCATTGTTATCATATAAATCTGGCATAGCGGGGTCTGAACTCTCTATAACAGTAATTATAGATTGAGGAGTTACCTTGAAATGAATCAGAGCACTTGGTGTTTGATTTTATATGAACAATGTATTTGCTTATTATTCAGCATATACGGTATACAAAATATGAACAGTTCCAAGTAGCGTTTCTTTCTTCCATCTGATCAGGCCTTTATATAGCCAAGCAATCATGGCTCTTCTAAGTACATTCAAAAAAAAAATTATAACAGTTGTGTTATGTAGAATAGGATAAAAACTAGTCTCTTTTGTTTTAGTAGCTGTAAAACACACACTAGTAATAAAAAACACTAGTAATCTTCTTGAAAAAAAAATAGCATGAAAAATAGCTTCTAAAAGAACTTCTTGCTAGTATCTTAACAGAACGTCATGCTGAAAAATGAATACAGTGAATTGCCAGAATGTTAGGCATATTAACCTTTCTCTGTCATCTCTTCAGCATCTAGAACCACGTGTGGGAAGGTAGCTTCTGGCTTGTAGCTGAGTAGGTGTCTTTCAGAAGAAATCTGGTCAGGATGTGAGAGCTATGAGCTTCAGATTCTATTTCTATAGTAATTTATGCAATATGGCTGACTAATTTGGAATTTCCCTCAATCTCTGGTTCTGGTTGGCTGAAATTTCCATGCATCAAATAATTGTTTATTTTGATAACCTGACATTTTAATTAACCACTTAATGACATGCTGACTTATAAAAACGTTCTGCTAGAGCCTCGTAATGGCTCCAGGACGTTTTTATAAGTCAGACAATGCTGCTGCCGCTGTGCGCATGCATGTGCGCGTGCTCCCGTGGGTGCACGTGCATCCCCGTGCATGTGAAAATTGTGAAAAAAAACCCACCCCCCCCAGAAAAATGATCTCCTAGGAGAAAACACAGGAGAAAAAGTAAATTGCATATGGCCCAGGGTTTCAATGTGATTATAACCAGGAATCTGACAATGTGCACCCTCATTGCCAATTCTCTTTCACCTATTTAACCACTTCAGCCTACAGCTTCGAAAATCTTATGCATCCGAGCAATGTTCACCTCCCATTCATTCGCTAATAACTTTATCGCTACTTATCAAAATTAATTGATCTATATCTCGTTTTTTCCGCCACTAATTAGGCTTTCTTTGGGTAGTACATTTTGCTAAGAGCCACCTTACTGTAAATGCATTTTAACAGGAAAATTAAGATAGAAATGGAAAAAAATCATTATTTCTCAGTTTTTGGCCATTATAGTTTAAAATGAATACATGCTACAGTAATTAAAACCCATGCATTTTATGTGCCCATTTGTCCCGCTTATTACACCGTTTAAATTACGTACCTATCACAATTTATGGCGCCGATATTTTATTTAGAAATAAAGGTGCATTTTTTCAATTTGCGTCCATCACTATTTACAAGCTTATAATTTTAAAAAATTTAATAAGATACTCTCTTGACATGTATATTTAAAAAGTTCAGACCCTTAGGTAACTATTTATGTAGTTTTTTTTTTTTTTAATTGTAATTTTTTTTATTTTTTTTTAATACAAAAATGTATTTGGGTAATTTTAGTTTGGGAGGTAAATAGCTAATTTTAGATGTAATATAATGTATTTTTTTATTCAATACAGGTATGTGGGTGCAGTTTACTATTTGGCCACAAGATGGCGACATTCAAAAATTCCTGGATGCGAACGATGTCGCATCTAGGAACTAAAATGAAGAGAAGACGTTTCCTGGGGGCAGAAATACCACGCTCTCTGATGAGAAAGAGTCGGTATTTCTGCCGGGGACTTAGATTCCCATTCCCATTCACTGATCGGGGGGGGGCAGCGGAAGGCAGCGGGAGCGCGCGCGGGCGCGCGCCCGATCGCGCGCACCACACGGCTGCAGCACCACTGCCTATCTGGACGGATATATGCGTCCAGATATGGCGAAGTGGTTAAAATTCAATAATTGCTGCTTTAGTCATCTGCCACCTATAGCAATCTGATGCAATCACTATGCAGTTTGGGCCCAAATGCTGTTCAGATGCATTGCTGTGTTGTTGCCTAGCGAAACCTCAGTACAGCACTGGAGTCTCCAAACTGTGCACCCTAGCGATCGCATCCGATCACTACAGACACACAGACTGGCAATAATGTTCCACTACATGCCCAACTAGTAATGCAATATGGCTTATATGGTATTTGTATAACCAGGAAGACCCAAAGAATATACTTTGAGATGCTTTATAATAGTGGTACTTGTGATATGAAAACTAGGAAGGGCGGGAAAAAAAAAGTATTTTCTGCACCTTACACATTTATATTTTCCCATACAAATGCCTAAAAACACCAATTCTTGGAAAACAATTACTCAAAGAAAGCCTAGGATGTACTAATATATATATATATATATATATATATATATATATATATATATATATCATGGATGGCATAAATAATAAAAAGGTTACTGCTGTACCGATAGTGACAGATTAGCACTAGGGGCCACTTGCTCTCCCCCTTTGGTGTTGCATGTTAGGGGTTCCGCGTGGTGGCAGAGACAGGGGCCCGCACCTGTCATGTGCACCAGTGTCTGCAAGAGTGACAAATTGTCATGTATAAATGTCTGTCATTCTCTCTGCAGTTATGACATTGCTATCCTGCATCTGGCTTCCAGCGCTACTATAAACAGCTACGTAAGACTGGCCTCTCTTCCAGCTGAAGGAACTATCTTGGCTCATAACCACAGCTGCACCATTAGTGGATGGGGAAGACTCACCAGTAAGTGGAATACTAATTAAAACTTTTGCACTGACAACAGTACATTTACATCCTCCCTGCCACCAGTTGTACCAGAAGGAAATGAATTTTAGTTTGCAGCATTGATGAGCACAGCCCGCACACTAGCATGCTTTTGTGCTGATCACAGCAGGGAAGAAGTAGGGCACTAACCAGGGTGTAATACACTGGTGTCTGATCTCTGGAACTCTCTAGCTTGGTTCAGTAGCAGCTGGAAGTGTGGGTGGCTAAGTATAACTCACCCCTCCTGGTTCCTGCGGTGATTGGCTCTCACCTTTTCTTATTCAGACCTCAAGCCTCTTGTGTTCTCATGTAATGGATCCCAGCTTGATAACCTCATCAGCTGACACAACAGGTCGGTGGTATGAATGAGAGGAGGACAGTGCCCATTGCCACAGGAACCAGAAAGGGTGACAAATACTTGCAGTCACGCTGATCTCTGCAAGGGGGATTGGAGGGAGTGACCATTACACTACCAGGGATAAGGAGGGGAGATAACACTAGACTACTATTAGTTAAAAAGGCAAGGGATACCACTACTACCAGGGGGTTATTAAAGGCGGTACCACTAGAGTACCAGTGAATGCATAAAGAGGGAGGGGGTACAACTAGACTACCTAGAAATCCTTAAGGGGAAGAGACGGTTCCAGCAGACTACCAGGGAATCCCTTAGGCCCATTTCCACTTGTCACGCACACGTCTGCGAGACTTCCTGGTGTGCGGGCAGCCTCCTACACCATTTCGGATGGCAATGTCGGCCGAATCACTAGCGCAAGCGATTTGACCGGTGTGTACCCTATGGCAGAGTTTCCTCGCACGTTTTGCCTGCAGGGAAACTCTGCGAATTCGGCACGGAAACTGTGCCAGTGGAAACAGGAAATGTACCTTTATTTTTATTTATTGATTTATTGTATTTATAAAGCGCCAACACATTACACAGCGCTATTTTAAAATTAAATATCTTCACCATGTGTTCTAGCAACAACAAAGTGTAAGTTTTATATTAAAATAGAATACATTTGGAAATGTAGTTAGGGTTTATTATGTACAATGGCACTTTTTATCTTAAAATAATAATAGGTAAACACCGTATTTTTTCAATTTCTCTTTTAAATTTCCTCTAAAAAGGCGTAGAAAAAAAAAAAGAATACCAAGATGGTTAACTTGACATTTTTTTTATTATTGGCGGTGATTTTCCCTCTGTCAGGTATTTGGTTAAGGATTTAAAACAACAAGTACACCAGGATGTGCTCAACATGTCATTCTGGAGAAGAAGGTTTATTATTAGGTTTAGCGTGAGGAAAGCTGTGATTCTTCAGGGCAGTCCATTATTCTGCCTAACCTATGCTATACGGTGATACAATGGTAGGGAACAAGATTATGTCACTTTGCATTTTGTGGTTTTGAACACTTCCCTACCCTAGGTTATTTCTCCTTAAAGGATACCCCAACTGAAATGTGACATAATGAGATAGACATGTGTATGTACAGTGCCTAGCACACAGATACCTATGCTGTGTTCCTTTTTTTATGTTTCTGCCTGAAAGAGTTAAATATAAGGTATGCAAGTGGCTGACTCAGTCCTGACTCAGACAGGAAGTGACTACAGTGTGACCCTCACTGATAAGAAATTCCAACTATAAAACACTTTCCTAGCAGAAAATGGCTTCTGAGAGCAAGAAAGAGGTAAAAAAGGGGAATTTCTTATCAGTGAGGGTCACATTGTAGTCACTTCCTGTTTGAGTCAGGACTGAGTCAGCCACTTACATACCTGATATTTAACTCTTTCAGGCAGAAAAAGAAAAAAAGGAACACAGCACAGTTATCTGTGTGCTAGGCATTGTACATACACATGTCTATCTCATTATGTCACATTTCCGCTGGGGTATCCTTTAAAAACGAGAGCATATTCCTACATTTCACACTCCTCCCATTCATTTACCAATAACTTTATCACTACTTATCACACTTAAATGATCTATACCTTGTTTTTTGTCACCAATTAGGCATCTTTGGGTGGTACTTTTTGCTAAGAATTATTTTATTTTGTATGTGTTTTAAAGGGAAAAAAGAAGAAAAAAATGTGAATTATAACTATTTCTCTGTTTTCACCAATTACAGTATCAACATAAACAGTACCACTGAAGAAAAAGAATTTATATTTTATTAAAGGACCACTATCGCGAAACTCGTCCAATTTTAAGTACATGTAAACACATACAAATAAGAAGTATGTTTCTCCCAGAGTAAAATGAGCCATACATTACTTTTCTCCTATGCTGCTGTCATTTACAGTAGGTAGTAGATATCTGACAGAACCGACAGGTTTTGGACTAGCCCATCTCCTCCTGACTTTGTAGTACACTGTTCACTTTACATCTAGACCTCATTTCCTCCTTATGGACCAGAGCAGTTTTGACATTTTAGCTATGTCCCTGTTTAATCAGCAATAACGCTATCCCTACCTATGACACCTAAGTTATATATATATTGTTTTTTTCAAGTCAAACTAGACTTTCATTAGGCAGTGCTTTTTTCCAAGAACATTTCATTTTCCATGCATTTTGTGGGAGGAATAAGAAAAAAAAATCATGAATTTTGCAGATACTGCAGATAAAAACTCCAATATTATTTGGCTAGTTCTCCCATTTATCCCAAAAATTAATGCAATTAACCTAAATTATGTTCCTATCACAATTTATGGTGATGATATTTGATTCTCAAATAAAGGTGGATTTTTGCTACATTGTGTACTGTTCATGCATTATTATCCCCCCCCCCCTCCCATTGATAGCCAAATGTGCCCCAGTATTACCACCCCCACCCCATATTTATAGCTAGATGTGCCCCAGTATAATCCTCCAGTATAGATAGCCAAATATGCTCCATTATTAGCCCCCCATAGATAACCAGATGTGCCCCTTTATTAGCTCCCCCACCTTCAGTATGGATAGCCAGATATGTCCCTTGTTAACCCCCATATAGATAGCCAGCTTTGCCTCATTCTGTAAAACACAACATCTTTTACATTTAATGAACTTTATCAACCCTAAGAACCCCCTTAACCCATCAGGAGTACCCCTGGAGTACACATACATACCACATGTTGAGACCCTCAAGGATATAGTGTAGATGTAGCCATAGCTAGATGCCTAATCCATAGCCATGAGCCATCCTCATCCACATTCTACATTCCCATGATACAACTGCTGCAGTGTTAGACCCCTTCCCCACATTCAGTTATGACACAGTTTTCGCTGATACAGTTGTGATTTCCATTTACTATAATGAATAGAAACCACAATGTGTTTTAGTAATTCATAGGCAATCATGCATTGGGAATTTGGGTCTATGCAATTCTGATGTCTCTGCGGATCAGGTAGAATCGCATAACTAAATGTGTGGATGAAAACAGGAAAGCGAGTAAGAGGCCTAAGGGATATGTTACAGGCAGCTAAATATTTATACCAGCTGGATAGTGTACTGGTAAGGCTGTTGCCTTTGATGTAGGATTTGAGCATTTGACAAGGGTTTGAATCCTGGCTCAAGCCAGTGTGTAAAACAGTAAGGAGTCTTAGTGCACAGCGGCCTCATGACACTGGTTGCCTGTGGAGCACACCCTAAGTGGCTGCAGCTTTAAGGCCCTTAGAGTCTGCCAGGAGAAAAGCACAATATAAATGCTACTGGTCTTGTTTTAAAATATTGTGCCCAGGTTTTGCTACTAAGTAGAATGGAAAACAAATGCTAAATATGGTGCTGTTTACTTGCTAAAATATTGCTGATGCATTTTCTTTCAGCTTATGGATCTTATCCCTCCATCCTCCAGGAGGCTCCTCTGCCCGTTGTTGACTACTCAACCTGCTCTAACAGATCCTTCTGGGGCAGCACTTTGAAGACCACCTTGCTGTGTGCTGGAGGCAATGGAGCCCAGGCTGGCTGCAGTGTAAGCCCGATAGCTTTCTATACTACACAGAATACAAGGGCCCATATGCAATTAGCCTTTTCTCTTAGGTTTTCTCCTAGGTGGTATTTTCAAACTTGTCAATAAAGTGCCTTTAAAACCACCAGCAAGCAAAAGAATACTTAAAATAGTTTTCAGAGTACTTTTTTACCCACTTTTTGGTACGTTTTCCATTGTAAAAGGCTGAAAACAAAAAAACTCAGGAGAAAAAATGTATTGCATATAGCCCAAAGACGTTAGCTAATTACGATGGTGTGAAAAATTAGGCTTTAATTAAAATAATGGTATAGCTTTTAAATGTTAGTACTGATATTATCCTCTCTGTGTTCACATAACAGGGTGATTCCGGTGGACCTCTGAACTGTCTCGTTAATGGTGCATACGAGGTCCATGGTGTAGCCAGCTTTGTGCATGCATTTGGATGCAACGCTTACCAGAAGCCCACCGTGTTCACCAGAGTGTCCGCTTACATCGACTGGATCAACAGCGTAAGTTTTCATTTGATATCCATATACAATGTCTGCAAGCTTTCACACCTATATTGAATATTTTCTTATTTCCAGCCTTATTTGAACCATAACTAAAATTCATATTGACAGACCAACTTCTCCTCACACATTTCTCCCCATATATTTGTTTGATACTGTAACTAGTCATGTATGCATGTATATATCCCTATAAGCCTGACATTCATATCTATATAATCCCTCCCACAAAGGAAAAGGAGAAGGTAATTCCATACATCTGCTATTGGCCCACACAGAAGGGGCACCATGCTTGGCATGCCTCTGTACCCCAGTTGTTACATTAATGGAGGGAAGGGGCTAAGGAGAATCAATCATAATGTGCAATGACAATTAACACCAAGCCTCCTTGTCATTTATGGCCAGCCAGTTGGTAAACTGAGGGCCAGCCTGCCAGTATAAGATGGACAACTCCTCAGTGGCTTCCTTTTTTATTCATAAAAGCTTTGCTTGGCGTCTCTTAAGATTTTACAGTTAGTCAGTATGGCCGTACGTGGCAGAGGTGGGCCAGCAGCGAGGCAGTCGCCCCCCCCCCCAAAAAAAATGGAAAGGAGTAAGTGCGGCATACTAAGCGCGCCACGTCAGGTAATGCCAAGTATAGGTTCCACCAGTATAGGTAATATAGCTGCCACAGTATACATAGCATAGTTGCCCCAATATATTTAATAAAGTTGTCCCCAGTTTAGGTAGCTAGTATAGTTGCCCCAGTATAGGTAGTATAGTTGCCCCAGTATAGGTAGTATAGTTGCCACCCTGTATAGGTAGTATATTTGCCCCCATTATAGGTAGTATAGTTGCCCCACAGTATAGCTGCCCCAGTATTGCTAGTATAGTTGCCCACAGTATAGCTGCCCCAGTATAGATAGTATAGTTGCCCCCAGTATAGGTAATATATTTGCCCCCAGTATAAGTAGTATAGTTGTCCCCAGTATAAGTGCCCCTAATAGCTAGTATAGTTGGTGGAAGCACAGTGAGCAGCAATAAAGGCGGAGACCTGTGGCAACAGTGACGCTGCGCTCCATCGCTTGGAAAGCAGAAGTGAGGTGAGTAATTCTCCGCCCGTCTGCTTGCCGCTGATATATGGAGGGGGAGAGAAGCAGAAGGAGGGGACCCAGGTAAGGTAGGGGGGTTCTGGCCCCCTCCCTGCCACTGTCCCCGCTGCCCCTCCTTCCCCTCCTGCTCTCAGCTCTGCCACTGGGGGGGGGGCTTTCAGAGGGGCTGACAAGATGTCAGCTGGGGCTTGAGCCCCGGGAAGCCCTATGGTGAAGCCGCCACTACTCGTAGGTAATATTTTCACACAGTGGCTTAGCTAAGAAGCTGTGAGCCCCAGTGCAAGTTTTACATTGGGGCCCCCCAAGCACTTTATAAATAACAATTGATACAGCAGACCAAAGCCAATCCAGGACAGCCACAGTGTCAGAGGTGCAAGAAAGGAAGGAGAAACAGTGTGTTAATGATTACTACTATTTAAAGCCGCTATAGAAGTGAATATTATCAGCACAGGACCAATAAAGAGCTGATACTGTGGTTGAGGGTTGTCCCTGATGTGGTTGCAACCTCTGCACCCCCTATTGCTACGCCACTTTTTTCACATTATAAATAAAATGCCCTTTAAGTTACCAGCAAGCAAGAAAAACACACAGAATAAATTGGCAGTACTTTTTCACCTAATTTTTGGAACTTTTTAAATTGCAAAGTGCAAAAGATTTTGAATAATTCTTGGAGGAAACTTAGGAGAAAAAGTGAGTTGAATCGGCCCCTTTGACACTAGTATAGCAAAACAATCATCTGGTGTTTTACAGCTTTACATGCATTACATATGCACCTTATTATAGTGAATTCTCGTTTTATAAATCTCCCGAACTGTCCTCAGACTGACACTTTTGGGTTGGTTGTATTTTAATCATGCTATCTTCTCCATCTTCTCTTTGTTTTAGAATGTGTAACATCACTTAATTGGAGAAACATACAAGACCTCACCTGGAAATGAAAATACTGGAACTCACTTTTCAAAGCAAAATAATTAATAAATGACATTATTGAACATCACTTACTGTGCTCTGTTTTTTTGAATTATGAAATGACAACAGGCTGTCTTCATGTTGGGGTGATGTGGTTCTATAAAGCTTATAAACTATACAGGGGCGTAACTAGAAATCACTGGGGCCACCTGCGAAACTTTAGTTGTGGCCCCTCCATCTCCCCTCGCTTTCTGTACAGGTAAACTGAGAACCAATGCTATTCAATTGACTAGTGCACACTTACATGTGTTGTCCTCATGCAGATAAAAACAGACAAAAGTGAAGCACTGCAGGCATTTTCTCTATCAATTACATTAGCATCTGATATGAAACGTACATGTTTTCACACATACAGACACACATGGTGTGCAGGAAATGCATACAGAAAACCGACAGACGAGTGTGCTCACAGCCTCAGCTTGTTACACTCACTCTGTCCATCTCTGATGGAGTAGAACTGACTCTGCAGACTTCTCCAGCATCACTACACTACAGTACAGAGGACTTGGAAAGGTGTAGAGGGGTTGGGGGCTGGAAGCTGTCTTTAAGAGCCTGCTGAACACTGAGTAGGGACTGTCTTCAAATCTTTGTATGATTTCTAGTCAGTAGCTTAGCAGATGCAGTCATTAAAACAATTGTGCAGAAAGTTTTTTTTTTCTCTCCGTGCCCTTAGTTGTTAGTCTCTCAGGACAGGGAAAAGAAACTTCTCCCCCAACGGGACCCCTTATGGCTTCTGGATCAAGACAACCCCCCCATCTCTGTCACCACCATGGCTGCATCCCTTGCAAGGTCTATAGGCTTGCTATACACTAGCGGTTCTGGTTGTACAGTGAGGAACATAAGTAATTGAACACCCTGCGATTTTGCAAGTTCTTTAACTTAGAAATCATGGAGGGGTCTGAAATTCACATTGTAGGTGCATTCCCACTGTGAGTGACAGCATTTAAAAAAAAAAATCCAGGAAATCACATTGTATGATTTTCAAAGAATGTATTTGTATTAAAGAGACTCTGTAACAAAATTTTGAGCCTCATTTCTTCTATCCTATAAGTTCCGATGCCTGTTCTAATGTGGTCTGTCTTACTGCAGCCTTTAGTAGTTGCATTGTCTCTGTAATAAATCTTATCTCCTTTCATCTGTCGGCTCTGTCGGGCTGAGGCTGGAATGTGTGGAATGTGCAGCACTGCTTGTCATTGGCAGAAGCGTTACACACTCTCTCCAAGCTCTGCATGAGTCACACAGTAAGCTGTTTGTAAACACTGCCTAAAACTGTTAATTACAAGCCAGGATTGCAGCAGGGAGTGGCAGAAACAGCACAGAGGGGCCCAGGAGAACATAATAAAGAGAATGGTATGCTTTTTATTGTAAGAATTTTAGAGTACAGATTCTCTTTAAAAACAATTATATACACTGCGCTACGTTCACACAAAGGTAATTTATAACCGTCGGTGCGCTATTGTAATAGGTCACTGTGTCCCATAAGAAATGCAAAAGAAAATTAACAGCGCTGCCAGCATGCAATTCACAGTATAGCAGAACCCAGTCACTCAGCAATGCTGCAATAAGTAATACAGTCTCTCAGTGATACTGCAATCATTTCCAGACTCTTAGATAGAGTCAAATCTCGCTGCGAAGAGTTTAAGCCCCCTTCTCGGCTGTCTGGCACACTGTCTGGCACCCTGCAGTCACACTGTGTCTTGCATCAAGACAGGAACTTCCTCTTCCTGCAGTCACACTGTGTCTTACACAAAACAGAAGCTTCCTCCTCCTGTGTAGCAATACTTTGTGTTCCCCCACTACAGAGGCACACTAATCCATTCCTTTTAGACCAATAGTACCTCAAATAAACATAATACTTCTCATAGTACAACACCGTTTAATAAAATAAACATATAAAATTTAAAAGCACTCACAAACATCAGGTGATTTCAATAGCATAGAGTTTTGACCGGGCTCTCCCCGTGCACCGCTCCGGATCAGCGCTTAGCAAGATGTCAGCACTCTCATGCAGGGGCTACGTGCGAGGAGGCAGAGCTACGAACCACGGGGAAGTTTGATTGCATGAGAGGGCCGACATCTTGCTGAGCGCTGATCCGGAGCGCTAATTTTAAGACAACTGTTTTTTTTCCTCAAGAAAGAAAATTGTTCTTTGAAATAAGATATTTCACAATAAATGGTCACGTGTTCCACTATTTATTCATAAGGCTGTGGCAACACACAGCGGTGTGTTGCATAACACATGCATTATAATGTGTGTGAACTAGAATGGAGACTGGACCTGGACATTCATTCAGAGCCGGCATACAGTGAGTTATAATAACTCAATTAGTTACAATGCGAAGATGTGAACAGCCCCATAGAATAATATGGGCAGTGAGTTGACATGCAGAATTATTCTGCAATGCAACTGATGCACTGTGCACTAGACTAACCCTTAAACTCTTATTCATGTAATATTGCTGTAAGAGTGATCCTTAGTAGCCTTACTACACCTGTGTCCACAATGCTCTTTACTCTGACCTACTCCCTTGCGATGCTATGATTCCTGATAAGTTCTGAGCCATCCCCCCACTTGGTTTATTCACGCTCCCTAGGAACTTCCTCTTGCACTCTCATACTGTATTAGCTGTGAGCTAGTTCTGTCCTGGCATCTTTCTGTAGCTACTGGACAGACAGTTTAAAGTCAGTTGACAGTCACTGACAGACATTGACAGTCTACATAATTTGAGCACAGAAATGCCCTCTAATGCCGGGAACACACGTTACATTTTTTCACTTCATTTCCTGTGCGATCAATAGTACGAATCAAATCTCAACCAAAAATCGACAGTAATTTTATCGTCCGCCTGCTACACATGTGTAGGTTTTCTGTTCCATTTTTACTATGTCCTCGACTAATTACGCCCACTATTGATGACACTGCACTCTGATAAGGCCCCCTGAATGCCTCTATATCATACACATAATCGAGCCACTTCATTGATCGCGTCAACACAAGATTAGATAGTAGTCATTTCGACCGTTTATTTTCAACATGTCTGATACTATTTCGAACGAGAACACACTCGGTTCTGCCCATAAAATCGCTCAAGTGTGCTAAATGCTTCTGATTTTGGTTGCAATTCGATTCGTACTATCGATCGCATGGAAAATCGGGTGAAAAAACATAACGTGTGTTCCCAGCATTAGACATCTTTAGTGAAGGATATTAGTTGTCTTCAGTTTTGTCTGCTGCTGGGATCTTCTTAAAGGGACCATTATGGTGTTTTGTTTCTTTTAGAATCAGGTAAATTTACTTACGTCACTCTACATTTTCTCCTTTTGGTAAATTCTACCTTTTGCCATTTTCTGCAGCTCATATGGAGTGAATAAAAGAGTACCAGAAAACAAATTAGAAACGGGCGTAAGTATATTTTTCATTAAAGAGCTTTGCCATGGTCAATCATTAAAAACAAAAAAGGGATTTTTTTTGCAGTCCATAGGATGACAGCCGGCAAGATGATGTACCATACCTGGTCATGCGGAGTCTCAAACACCAGTAGGATAATTTAAAAGTCGCTCCTTCTCAAGGTCGACTCTTACATGTTCAACCAGGATGGGATCCAATAATCCAGATTCCTTTTTGTAATTTAAAACATAGTTTCTTAACTAGTGGTATGTGCACCCCAGAGGGTACTTTTTATGTGTCCAAAGGATACTTGGGCTTAATGTAGTGCACTTACGTAGGTAGGTGGGTTCACTGAACACAACAGTCAGGTATATTCTGTGATGAGGTGCCTCTATACTTGCATTATTGGTGATACTGCAGATCACCACATAATCGGGTATAGAGTCTGTATTATTGGTGATTCTGCAGATCACACAATAATCAGACGTCTGTGTGCTACACCAATCGTTACAGAACAGCAGACCAGAAATAATATGGAGACACTGTGCAATCGGGTGGATCTAATCGGGTGGATCTGCTGGCTACCACCGTTAATGAGCTCATCAAAACGGTTAACGTGCAGCAGACCCAGATTGACCAGCTGATTCAAACAGTTAACCGTTTGAATGACCCTAAGGCACAAGTGTCCTCCCCTCATGTGATAGAGCACAGGATGCCCCCTCCTGAAAATTTTTCGGGGCATCGCTCTGATTATCGAAAATTTAAACACAGATTTTTATCATATTTTGAGTTACGGCCAGTATCGTCAGGTACAGAACGTCAGAGAGTTACATTAATTAAGACATTATTATCTGGGGATTCACAGTCCTGGGCTTATAGTCTCCCTCAGGAGCATGAGGCTTTGGCCTCAGTTGACGACTTTTTTAAGGCAATGGCAGTTATATACGATGATCCCGATTTAGCAATGACGTCCTTTAGGAGATGGGCAGGGTCAGCCAGATGGGGGAAGTACGCACTTTTAGATTGCTTTTTATCAGGGAAGTTGCCGATTTGATGTTGGGGCACCCCAAACCTAAATCATTGGACGAGGCCATCTCACTGGCTATCAAAATTGATCGGCGAGTTCGCTATCAGAAGAAAGCTCGGGGTAAAGTACCAGGGAGATTTGCTTCTGGTACCTTTTTCGGCTCCAATGTCTTCCTCTCCACTTCATGATGAGCCAATGCAGATTGGGCAAACCAAGCTCACAGAGGTCGAGAAAAACAGGAGACGCAATGAAAAATTATGTCTTCATTGTGCTGAGAAAGGACATATGGTATCTGGTTGTCCCAAGAAGGCGGAAAACTCTATCGCCTAGGAGTAGCTAGAGGCACTACCCTAGGCGATCCAGTCTTACCTCTAAACAATAAACGACTATTACTCCCGTGATCAATCACCTGGGAGGGGCAGGTTCACTCCACCCAGGCTTTTATAGACTCGGGTTTGGCTGTGAATGTTATGGCTTATGAATTTGCTAACAAATTCGGTTTTCCTTTAACTTCTGTGGGACGACAGGTGCAGATTACAGCAGTGGATGATTCCCCATTACTGATTAAGCAGTCCATCACCCAGACTCCTGTATTATTATGCCAACTAGGGGTCTTACATAAGGAACAAATACAGTTTCTGGTACTCAAGATGTCCACCTCCACCGTCATTCTGGGTATGCCGTGGCTTAAAAAACATTCTCCTCAGATTGACTGGAGTTCCAGACAGTTATTGAGCTGGTCTCCTTATTGTCATCATCATGTTTGGAGAAATTTACCATAGCCGCCACCGAGATTCAAGTGGAGAGGACTTCTGAGTCGTCCTCTGAACCCCCTGAGATAGATACCTGGGTGGATTGGGTACCTACGTTAAGCATATTCCAACAAGAGGTCCCTGAAGGGAAACCAGAGGGGGTTCTATTTGTACCATTGCAGTTTAGATTTAAGATTCTTCATGCCTTCCATACCCATAAAAATGCCGGTCACCCAGGGATTGCTCGTTGTGTTGGACCGTTGTGTCTGGTGGCCCTCTATAGTGTCGGATAGTAAGGAATTTGTCGGTAATTGCTCTGTATGTGTTAGGAGTAAGTCGTCTAGACCGGCTCCTGTGGGTACCTTACAGCAGGGTTGCTCGAATGTACCAAAATTCGATTTGGGTACATTAAAATTCGGGCCCGCGGAAAATTCGGATTTGGATTCGGATGCGATCGCCGAATTCGGTTCGGGTTGCATAAAAAAATTCGGGAAAAATTCGTGTTCGCAAATCCGGATGTTTTTTTTTTTTAAAGGGAAATCACATGTAAATAGGTCTAGTATAAAAAAAAAGAAAAATGTGATGGAAAACTTTTTTTTCAGCATTTCTTGTTTATTCATCATCACCGTCTTCTTTTTTTTCTCTCCATCTTTTTCTTCACCATCTTCTTTTTCTCTTTTACCATGTTTTTGTTTCTCGTCATCAATCATTCATTACTATCATCTTCATCAACTTCTTCTTCACTGGCATCTGGTTCTTTAAGTTCTTCTTCTTCTTCACCTGGTTCATCTTCAATTGTTTTTTCATCTTCTTCTTCACCTGGTAGTTTTTCATCTTCTTATTCTCCTTCTTCATCATCATCATCTGGTTCTTCTTCACCTTGTTCTTCTCTTCTTCTTCTTCACCTGGTTCTTCTCTTCTTCATCTTCACCTATTTCTTCTCTTCTTCATCTTCACCTGGTTCTTCTCTTCTTCATCTTCACCTGGTTCTTCTCTTCTTCTTCTTTTTCTTCACCTGGTTCTTCTCTTCTTCTCCTTCTTCACCTGGTTCTTCTCTTCTTCTTCTTCACCTGGTTCTTCTCTTCTTCTTCTTCACCTGGTTCTTCTCTTCTTCTTGTTTACCTGGTTCTTCTTCATCTTCTTATTCTTCGTCAACATCATCTGGTTCTTCTTCACCTGGTTCTTTTCTTCTTCACCTGGTTCTTCTTCTTCACCTGGTTCTTCTTCTTCTTCTTCTTCTTCACATGGTTATTCTTCTTCTTCTTCACTCTCCACCACCAACATTCTTTGTTTTTCAATTACAGAACTGTACTGTTGTAAAATGTTATCTTCAACACCAGCATAGCTATTGTAGTGGCGTAATAGCTAGTGGCGCATGGCAGCAGCGCATAATTCTGTGGACCCTGGCTGTGGGAACACAGACAGGCAGGAGGATAACTATAGCAGCAGCAGGAGGAGGAGGAGGAGTAGTGACGTATGGCCGCAGGCAATGTCACAGGCCAATGGTACCTAGCGTTGGTACCATGGCTGAAAATAAACAGCAAAGAGCAGGAGGAGGTTCTGGACAGCAGTCGTGCTGCCCACATTGTGCCCAATGCACAACTGGGACGGCACAGTTTTCAACCCAGAGTCCTCAGATTTTTTTTTTTATACAACAGTATAGCTATTGTAGTGGCGTAATAGCTAGTGGCGCATAGCAGTAGCGCATAATTCTGTGGACCCTGGCGGTGGGAACACAGACAGGCAGGAGGATAACTATAGCAGGAGGAGGAGGAGGAGGAGGAGGAGCTTTGACGTATGGCAGCAGGCAATGTCACAGGCCAATGTTACCTAGCGTTGGTACCATGGCTGAAAATAAACAGCAAAGAGCAGGAGGAGGTTCCGGACAGCAGTCGTGCTGCCCACATTGTGCCCAATGCACAACTGGGACAGCACAGTTTTCAACCCAGACACCTCAGAATTTTTTTTTTATACAACAGTATAGCTATTGTAGTGGTGTAATAGCTAGTGGTGGCGCATGACAGCAGCGCATAATTCTGTGGACCCTGGCGGTGGGAACACAGACAGGCAGGAGGATAACTATAGCAGCAGCAGCAGGAGGAGGAGGAGTAGTAGTGACGTATGGCAGCAGGCAATGTCACAGGCCAATGGTACCTAGCGTTGGTACCATGGCTGAAAATAAACTGCAAAGAGCAGGAGGAGGTTCCGGACAGCAGTCGTGCAGCCCACATTGTGCCCAATGCACAACTGGGACAGCACAGTTTTCAACCCAGACACCTCAGAATTTTTTTTTATACAACAGTATAGCTATTGTAGTCGCGTAATAGCTAGTGGCGCATGGCAGCAGCGCATAATTCTGTGGACCCTGGCGGTGGGAACACAGACAGGCAGGAGGATAACTATAGCAGCAGCAGGAGGAGGAGGAGGAGGAGGAGGAGTAGTGACGTATGGCAGCAGGCAATGTCACAGGCCAATGGTACCTAGCGTTGGTACCATGGCTGAAAACAAACAGCAAAGAGCAGGAGGAGGTTCCGGACAGCAGTCGTGCAGCCCACATTGTGCCCAATGCACACCTGGGACAGCACAGTTTTCAACCCAGACACCTCAGAATTTTTTTTTTATACAACAGTATAGCTATTGTAGTGGCGTAATAGCTAGTGGCGCATGGCAGCAGCGCATAATTCTGTGGACCCTGGCGGTGGGAACACAGACAGGCAGGAGGATAACTATAGCAGCAGCAGCAGGAGAAGGAGGAGGAGGAGTAGTGACGTATGGCAGCAGGCAATGTCACAGGCCAATGTTACCTAGCGTTGGTACCATGGCTGAAAATAAACAGCAAAGAGCAGGAGGAGGTTCCGGACAGCAGTCGTGCTGCCCACATTGTGCCCAATGCACAACTGGGACTGCACAGTTTTCAACCCAGACACCTCAGAATTTTTTTTTTATACAACAGCATAGCTATTGTAGTGGCGTAATAGCTAGTGGCGCATGGCAGCAGCGCATAATTCTGTGGACCCTGGCGGTGGGAACACAGACAGGCAGGAGGATAACTATAGCAGCAGCAGGAGGAGGAGTGGCGAATGGATGCAGGCAATGTATTCTGTGGACCATGGCGGTGGGAGCACAGACAGCAGGATAACTACAGCAGCAGGAAGAGGAGTGACGTGTGGCAGCAGCAGGCATGCATTGTGTGGTGAACAGCAGGAGGATGAAAATCAGCGCTTCATAATATGTTGGCGCTGTATAAATACAATAAATAAATAAATACATAAATAAATAAATTCATAAATAAATCAGTAAATTCATAAATATATAAATACATCAGCAACAGCAGCAGGAAGAGGAGTGACGTGTGGCAGCAGCAGGCATGTCACGGGCCATGGTAGCTAGCGTTACTACCACAGCAAGTGAAGAAACACCAGGCCAAATTATCAGGACCCGGAGAATGAAGGTTTATGTTGTCAAAGAATGATTCCCAGGCACCTCATGTCCACCTCTCGCCGACAGTAGGTGCCAGGAATGTGCCTTCAATCCAGGCCTGGTTGATCTTCAAAAATGTCAGTCTGTCCACTCCCTCTGTGGACAGACGAGAGCGCTTCTCGGTGACCACGCCACCGGCCGCACTGAAGCACCTCTCGGACAGCACGCTGGAAGGGGGGCAAGACAGGACTTCCAGGGCGTACTGCGCCAGCTCACTCCAGATGTGCAACCGCTCCACCCAGTACTCCATGGGGTCCACGCTGCCGGTGTCAAGCCCACTGAAGGACCCCACGTACTCAGCCACCATCTGGGTCATGCGCTGGCTGTGGCTTTCAGAGGAGGTGGCTGCTGCACGCACCTCCTCTCTCGGCTGCTCTACTGTCATGTAGAGCGCCTGCGCCAATGACAGCAGGTCTCCTGGGCGCCTGACGCTGCTGCTGCTGGCCGCAGGCACCGACTGCTGTGCTGGCTGGACAGGGACAGAGGGGGTGGAAGCCTGGGGGAAGGCTACCTCCAGTCGCCGAACAAGGAGCTGCTGCAACTCGCTTGTGCGCTGCTCACGTCCTATAGCAGGCCGAAACTGAGCCCACTTCCCCCCTAGCCATGGATCCAGGATCATGCTGATGCAGGCGTCCTCCCTCGCTTGCATCTGCTTCACCCTGGGGTCTGTGCACAGGCAACGCAGCATGTGCGCTGCCATGGGGAACAGGGTGGTCCGTGACACAGAGACATCAGGGTCAGCGTCCTCCTCTGGCTCCTGAGCCTCTTCCTCCTCTCTCCACCCTCGCACCACTGCTGCTGCGCTCCACTGTTCCCCCTCAGCAGCAATGTCCAGCACCTCCAACTCCTCCTCATCCTCCTCCAGGGATTCAAATTCCTGCACAGCAGTGGACTGCGCAGGCGGCTGCTGTTCCAGCTGGTGCCGGGCCTCCTCCCCCAAATCCACCAAATCGCCAAGTGCCCTGTCCAGCAGACAAACAAATGGCACCCACTGGCAGAGGGATGCCCGCTCCTGACTCACCAGGTTGGTTCCCTGCAGGAAGGGAGCCAACACCAAGCAGACCTGCTGCATCTGCCCCCACTGTGCGTTGGTGAGGAGCTGGAGTTTGGTGTTGCCTTCCAGAGTGGCCTCCACAATGTACCGCTTGACTGCCCACCTCTGCTCAACCAGCCGCTCCAACATCGCCAGGGTGGAGTTCCAGCGAGTCGGTGTGGTGGCAGGCCCTTGCGCTGCTGGATCTCTGCCAGCTTTGATGCAGCAGCAGCTAAGCGGCGGAAAGTGCGCACAATTTTCCGCCCCGCTTCCAACAGCTCCTCCATCCCCTGGTAGGTGCGCAGGAACTTCTGCACCACCAGGTTCAGGACGTGGGCCAAGCAGGGGATGTGGGATAAGTGTCCCCTCCTGATGGCAGACAGCAGGTTGGCGGCATTGTCGGACACCACCAATCCGACTCGGAGGCCTCTGGGGGTCAGCCACGTCTTCTCCTGCTCCCTCAGGCAGTGGAGCAGGTTGGCTGATGTCAGACTGTTCTTCCCCAGGCTGACCATCTCCAGCAGCGCTTGGCAGTGGCGGGCCTTCACGCTGCTGTTGCGTTGTCGCTTGGCGGCAGGATCTGCTGCTTCTCCCCTGACCCCGCGTGGTGGCACCACATAGTGGGCGACTGGTGCCGCTGCTGCTGCGCCCGAGGGTGGACCTGGCTGACCCAGTGTGCCGTAAAGGACAGATAGCGTTCTGTCCCAAAACGGCTGCTCCATGAATCCATGGTTATGTGGATCCGCGCACTCACAGCATGATGGAGTGCGCGGCCCACGTTCGCGATGGCAAACCGGTGCAGTGCTGGGATCACCGTGCGGGAGAAGTAGTGGCGGCTGGGGACTTGCCACTCCGGGATCCCAAAATGCAGCAGCGCTCTCATGTCACTCCCTTCCTGCACGAAGGAATATGGCAGGAGCTGGGAGCACATGGCCCGGGCAAGCAACCCGTTCAGCACCCGGATGCGCCTGTGAGCGGGAGGCAACACCTTGGTCACACCGGGAAAGGACTCGCTGAGCAGGGTCTGGCAGCGTTTGCCTGTGCGGGAGGATGAGGAGGCCACTGTGGAGGGAGCTGATGAGGCAACTGAGGACTGGTTGCCCGGGGAGGAGGAGTGAGTTGCTGCTGCTATGCTCCTGCTGCTGGGTGGGATGCTGCTGCTGCTGCTGCTTAAATCTGTGCAGTGGCTCTCTGGCTCTGACCACTGCCTGCGCCACTTTGCATCAGCTTCTCATACTCACAAAAATCCTCAAAATGCCTGGTCTCTAAGTGGGTCGACAGGCACAAGGTACTCAGCTTGAGGAGATCGGGACCTCTGCTGAGACTGACCTTGCAACTGTTGCAAATTGCACGGGTCGGGTCCTCTGTGCACTTAGTGAAGAACCGCCAGACTGGGGACTTCAACCTGCCCTTTGAGCTTGAGGGCTGGGGTTTAATTGGTGGCCTTTGAGGCTTGTGTCTTTTTTGGTTTGGTTGGAGGTTTGCTGTGGGTGGTGGTAACGGCTGAAGCAGCGGGCTGTGGCTCCTGCCTTCCACGCCCTGTGCTTGCCGCCTTGCTGCTGCCATGCCTCTGCGCCAGAGACACCTCCTCCTCTGATGACGAGCTGCCTTCAAGCAAGTGTGCTGGTGGTACTGGTGTTGGCACATAGGGAGGATCCAGCACGTCATCATCATCCCCAAACATGTCCTCTGAGCCTGCCTCAACCACATCCGGTGGCCCAAAATTCCCTGCATCACGCCCCTCCTCATCAGCGCCAACAACAAACTGCTCCACCTCCAACTCCTCCTCCTCCTTGCATGATGATGTCCCCATTATCTCCTGCTCAAACTTCTCCACAACATCCCTGTACACGGCTGCAGTCACTGGGGTGAAGACCGAGCTCATTGAGGGCAGGCCGGTTAATGGGGTCACCGTGACCTCAAGCGGTGGTGGAGGCCTGCTGCGGACCGGAGTGCTGGTGGCACTGGTCTCGCTGCTGCTGGAGGCCTGGCTGGAAACAGTGGCTTCTTGCTCCACCATCAGTTCCACCACAGCCTGCGCCTGACTCTCCCTAATGGGCCGGGGGCGACGACCCGACGCAAAAATGGGCGCAACGCGCTGCTGTTGCGCCTCTGCTTCCTCCTCCACAACTCTGCGGTCAGTGGCGTGTTCCCTCTCCCGGCTTCCAGTTCACATCAGCTCCGGTAAGGGCACTCTTCCAACACTGAATGCACTTTATCCTTTTCATCTTTCTAGGTCATTTTTTAGGAGGTTCTTTGTGTTCACAGGCTCTGTGTGTCGGGCTGTGTGCATGCGCATCCCCAGTTCTCTTATCTGGGGCTGGGTATGCACGCTGCTACACGCAGAGGACCTTCATTGCACATGTATATGTGTTTGGTTTATGTATTTATTGGCACTGGTCACTTTTATGAGACACGTGTAATTTATTATCATGTTTTTTGATGCACACAGACATTGATTGTGAGTTGATGAATATCTGGTTTCAGTGTATCCCTTTGCACTAGGAACTTTTTGCACTGGGCACTTATATGTATATATTTGAAGTGTCCCTCCGTGTATGCTCTATACTTGAATATTGGAATCATATTATATATAATTATTCTTATTGAGCTGGAATACCTACAACTCTGGGTTTTAATCAGGAGATTTTATAATTTTTATCTGTTTTTTAATTGGATTGTTTAATAAAGTTGTACTTATAATTATTTGCACCATATATGTGTGGAGCCATTCTTTGCTAGATATTTATTACCTGTATTGATACTTTTCTCGAATATACTGCGGTCAGTGGCTGGCGGCACACCAGTCACAGACCTGCTGCTGGCAGTGGCTGCTGCAATGGCGCTGCCTCTCCTGGTGGTGCCTCGTCCTCTACCTCTGTCAGTCATTTTGCACTTATATACGAATAAACAAATGTGTAGAAAACGGCGGGAAAGGGTGTAAACCTTAATAAAGTCTGGGTTGGTGGTGGTGGTGAGTGACTGACTGGTGGTAAGTGTCAACAAAAAATGGAAGAAGTAGTAGTAGTAGTAGCAGTAGCAGTAGTAGTAGCAGAAGCAGCAGGAGTAGTAGTAGCAGTAGTAGTAGTAGTAGTAGTAGTAGTAGTAACAGTGAGTCTCTACAGTACTAACTCGTGTGACAGTGGGTAACAATTACGGTCGGTCACACACGGTCAGACGCAATCAATAGGGTGCGCCGGCAAATGACAGTCACAGCAGGTGACAACAAGGGATGTTGGCCTGCAAATGTAACAATTTACTACAGAAAGGTAATAAATCACACAGTAACTAATGAAAAAAATTAAATGGAGGGGTGGGTGGGTAGTAGTAGTAGTGGGAGAGAGACTACCACCTACCTAGTAGTAGTAGTACGGTTGTACGCGCAGGTAGTAACTATTAAACGCCTGCTGTACTAAACAGTACACAATATAACTAACTGCCAGACCGTGGGTGACAAATTACAGTCGATCGGTCACACACGGTCAGACACAATCAACAGGGTGGGCCGGCAAATGTCAGTCACACAGCAGGTGACAACAAGGGATGCTGGCCTGTACACAGTCAATCAGTAACTAACTAGTATTAACTAACAGTACTGAAGCTATAAACTAACAGACTACAGCAAACAGCAGCAGTACAATTTAACTAAACTACTATAGTACACAACCAGGGGCGCCTCTAGGCATAGGCAGTACAGGCCATTGCCTGGAGTGCCATTGGTCCTGGGGGCGCCATGTTGCAGAATTAAGCCCCGCCCCCAAATTAGGTCCCACCCAAGATTAAGCCACACCCCTGGGCTGTTCTATTACTTGCTTCTGCTGAATCTACTTAGCGTAAGTTGCAGGCAGCTGACACCTCTGTGCCTTGTGCATCCTTCTTTCCTTCTTTGTGCCATCTCTGCCTCCTTCTGTGCCCTTTGTGCCTCCTTGTGTCCCCCTGTGCCTTTATTTGTCCCCTTGTGCTACCTCTGCCCCCTGTTCCTCCTTTAGTCCCACTCTGCCTCCTTCTGTACTCCTGTGCCTCCTTCTGTATCCCTTTGTGCCTCCTTCTGTCTCCATGTGCCTCTTCAGTCCCCATGTACCACCTCTGTCCCCTGCGCCTCCCTCTGTCCCCCTGTGCCTCCTTCTGTCCCCGTGTGCCTACTTTAGACCCCCTGTGAGTCCTTCTGTCCCCCTTTGTGCCTCCTTCTGACCCATTGTAGAGGGTGCCAGGCCGACCAGGCAGGCATAAGTGCTGTGCAGGGGGGGGACCGCGGTCACCGCACGCCAAATGTTGTGTCCCAAGGTGGTGAACAGGCTTGCGGCGTCAGATAGACGCCGCATCAGTTCACTGGCCCACAGCCCGTAAGCTCACTTCTGCAGCCTTACATTACGTGTATTTTCTGGTGAAACACTGCCCGCATTGCGAATTTTCTGATGAAACGCTGCCGCATTATGATTATTTCCTGGTGAAACATTACGATTATTTTAATGGAAGGGCGCTATGGGGGTGGGGGGGCGCCACATATTTTCTCGCTTGTAGTGACAACATGGCTAGAGGTGCCCCTGTACACAACTAACTAGAATCCCTAACCTACCTAAGCTAGTAGTAGGCTAAGGTTGCCCTAGGCTAGCAGGCCTAGCCTGCACACAGACTAACACTAGCCTAGCACAGTATACAGTACACACTAGCTGACTACAAACAATCAAATTACTATCTATCTATATAAAAGTACAATAAATGTGTTTAGGAGGTGTTTAGGAAGCAAAACGCTAGGTTTAGCACAGAATACACTTGATCAGACACGCAGCACAGCACTGGAGATGCTCTCAGTACCAGCTCAGTCACACAAGTGCGTAGCTCCGCAAAATGGCCGCCGCCCTATATAGAGGAGGGGAGGGCCAGGCTCCCCTCCTCTGATTGGTTGCTAGCGTTGCCAGGGACTCGGCTGGAGGAATTCTGATTGGCCCGTGTCACTCCCGAATTCCGAAGCCGAACCCAACGCGTCATCCGGCCGAATTCAAATGCGCACATTCGGCTGCCTTCGGCTTCGGGTCCGGCGCATTCGGCTTCGGCTTCGACTTCGGGAACGCTGAATTTTACCCGAATAATTTGGGTAAATTCGCATTCGGGAGTCCTGGAGAGCACCCCTGCTCTTTAGCACAGAATTCACTTCTAACCAAAATATCTGATACATTTCTACCCCTTCTAGTAGCCATATGAGGATATTCACCTACAATGTTTTTAACCACTTGAGGACCTAGGGCTTTCTACCCCTTAAAGGGAACCTTAACTGAGAGTGATATGGATGTTTCCTGTTAAACAATACCAGTTGCCTGGCAGTCCAGCTGATCTCTGTGACTGCAATAGTGGCTGAATCACACCCTGAAACAAGCATGCAGCTAATCCAGTCTGACTTCAGTCAGAGCACCGCACCTGATCTGCATGCTTGTTCAGGGGCTGTGGCTAAAAGTATTAGAGACACAGGATCAGCAGGCAATTCAGGCAACTGGTATTATTTTAAAAGGAAAAATCCATATCCTTCTCAGTTTAGGTTCCCTTTAAGGACCGGCCACTTTTTTTCCATTCAGACCACTGCAGCTTTCACGGTTTATTGCTCGCTCATACAACCTGCCACCTAAATGAATTTTGGCTCCTTTTCTTGTCACTAATAAAGCTTTCTTTTGGTGCTATTTGATTGCTCCTGCGATTTTTACTTTTTATTATATTCATCAAAAAAGACATGAATTTTGGCAAAAAAATGATTTTTTTAACTTTCTGTGCTGACATTTTTCAAATAAAGTAAAATTTCTGTATACATGCAGCGCAAAAAATGTGGACAGACATGTTTTGGATAAAAAAACCCCATTCAGTGTATATTTATTGGTTTGGGTAAAAGTTATAGCGTTTACAAACTATGGTGCAAAAAGTGAATTTTCCCATTTTCAAGCATCTATGACTTTTCTGACCCCCTGTCATGTTTCATGAGGGGCTAGAATTCCAGGATAGTATAAATACCCCCCAAATGACCCCATTTTGGAAAGAAGACATCCCAAAGTATTCACTGAGAGGCATAGTGAGTTCATAGAAGATATTAATTTTTGTCACAAGTAAGCGGAAAGTGACACTTTGTGACAAAAAAAAAAAAGTTTCCATTTCTTCTAACTTGCGACAAAAAAAAATGAAATCTGCCACAGACTCACCATGCCCCTCTCTGAATACCTTGAAGTGTCTACTTTCCAAAATGGGGTCATTTGTGGGGTGTGTTTACTGTCCTCGCATTTTGGGGGGTGCTAATTTGTAAGCACCCATGTAAAGCCTAAAGGTGCTCATTGGACTTTGGGCCCCTTAGCGCAGTTAGGCTGCAAAAAAGTGCCACACAAGTGGTATTGCCGTACTCAGGAGAAGTAGTATAATGTGTTTTGGGGTGTATTTTTACACATACCCATGCTGGGTGGGAGAAATATCTCTGTAAATGACAATTTTTTAATTTTTTTTACACACAATTGTCCATTTACAGAGATCTTTCTCCCACTCAGCATGGGTATGTGTAAAAATACACCCCAAAACACAATATACTACTTCTCCCGAGTACGGCGATACCACATGTGTGGCACTTTTTTGCACCCTAACTGCGCTAAGGGGCCCAAAGTCCAATGAGTACCTTTAGGATTTCACAGGTCATTTTGAGAAATTTCGTTTCAAGACTACTCCTCACGGTTTAGGGCCCCTAAAATGCCAGGACAGTATAGGAACCCCACAAATGACCCCATTTTAGAAAGTAGACACCCCAAGGTATTCCGTTAGTAGTACGGTGAGTTCATAGAAGATTTTATTTTTTGTCACAAGTTAGCGGAAAATTACACTTTGTGAAAAAAACCAATAAAAATCTATTTCCGCTAACTTGTGACAAAAAATAAAATCTTCTATGAACTCACCGTACTACTAACAGAATACCTTGGGGTGTCTTCTTTCTAAAATGGAGTCATTTGTGGGGTTCCTATACTGTCCTGGCATTTTAGGGGCCCTAAACCGTGAGGAGTAGTCTTGAAAATGTTTTTCTCAAAATGACCTGTGAAATCCTAAAGGTACTCATTGGACTTTGGGCCCCTTAGCGCAGTTAGGGTTCAAAAAAGTGCCACACATGTGGTATCGCCGTACTCGGGAGAAGTAGTACAATGTGTTTTGGGGTGTATTTTTACACATACCCATGCTGGGTGGGAGAAATAACTCTGTAAATGGACAATTGTGTGTAAAAAAATCAAAAGATTGTCATTTACAGAGGTATTTCTCCCACCCAGCATGGGTATGTGTAAAAATACACCCCAAAACACATTATACTACATCTCCCGAGTACGGCGATACCACATGATTGGCACTTTTTTGCAGCCTAACTGCGCTAAGGGGCCCAAAGTCCAATGAGTACCTTTAGGATTTCACAGGTCATTTTTGTTTCAAGACTACTCCTCACGGTTTAGGGCCCCTAAAATGCCAGGGCAGTATAGGAACCCCACTAATGGCCCCATTTTAGAAAGAAGACACCCCAAGGTATTCCGTTAGGAGTATGGTGAGTTCATAGAAGTTTTTATTTTTTTGTCACAAGTTAGCGGAAATTGATTTTAATTGTTTTTTTTCACAAAGTGTCATATTCCGCTAACTTGTGACAAAAAATAAAATCTTCTATGAACTCACCATACTCCTAACGGAATACGTTTGGGTGTCTTCTTTCTAGAATGGGGTCATTTGTGGGGTTCCTATACTGCCCTGGCATTTTAGGGGCCCTAAACCGTGAGGAGTAGTCTTGAAACAAAAATGACCTGTGAAATCCTAAAGGTACTCATTGGACTTTGGGCCCTTTAGCGCAGTTAGGCTGAAAAAAGTGCCAATCATGTGGTATCGCCGTACTCGGGAGATGTAGTATAATGTGTTTTGGGGTGTATTTTTACACATACCCATGCTGGGTGGGAGAAATACCTCTGTAAATGACAATTGTTTGATTTTTTTTACACACAATTGTCCATTTACAGAGAGATTTCTCCCACCCAGCATGGGTATGTGTAAAAATACACCCCAAAACACATTGTACTACTTCTCCTGAGTACGGCGATACCACATGTGTGACACTTTTTTGCAGCCTAGGTGCGCGAAGGGGCCCAACGTCCTAATCACAGGTCATTTTGAGGCATTTGTTTTCTAGACTACTCCTCACGGTTTAGGGCCCCTAAAATGCCAGGGCAGTATAGGAACCCCACAAGTGACCCCATTTTAGAAAGAAGACACCCCAAGGTATTCCGTTAGGTGTATGGCGAGTTCATAGAAGATTTTATTTTTTGTCACAAGTTAGTGAAAAATGACACTTTGTGAAAAAAAATAAAAAAATCAATTTCCGCTAACTTTTGACAAAAAATAAAATCTTCTATGAACTCGTCATACACCTAACAGAATACATTGGGGTGTCTTTTTTCTAAAATGGGGTCCGTTTCTGGGGGTCCTATACCGCCCTGGCATTTTACGGGCCCAAAACCGTGAGTAGTCTGGAAACCAAATGTCTCAAAATGACTGTTCAGGGGTATAAGCATCTGCAAATTTTGATGACAGGTGGTCTATGAAGGGGCGAATTTTGTGGAACCGGTCATATGCAGGGTGGCCTTTTAGATGACCGGTTGTATTGGGCCTGATCTGATGTATAGGAGTGCTAGGGGGGTGACAGGAGGTGATTGATGGGTGTCTCAGGGGGTGGTTAGAGGGGAAAATAGATGCAATCAATGCACTGGGGAGGTGATCGGAAGGGGGTCTGCAGGGGATCTGAGGGTTTGGCCGAGTGATCAGGAGCCCACACGGGGCAAATTAGGGCCTGATCTGATGGGTAGGTGTGCTAGGGGGTGTCAGGAGGTGATTAATGGGTGTCTCAAGGTGTGATTAGAGGGGGGAATAGATGCAAGCAATGCACTGGCGAGGTGATCAGGGCTGGGGCCTGAGGGCATTCTGAGGGTGTGGGCGGGTGATTGAGTGCCCTAGGGGCAGATAGGGGTCTAATCTGATAGGTAGCAGTGACAGGGGGTGATTGATGGGTAATTAGTGGATGTTTAGGGTAGAGAACAGATATAAACACTGCCCTTGGGAGGTGATCTGACGTCGGATCTGCGGGCGAACTATTGGTGTGGGTGGGTGATCAGATTGCCCGCAAGGGGCAGGTTAGGGGCTGATTGATGAGTGGCAGTGACGGGGTGATTGATGGGTGACAGTGCCAGGGGGTGATTGATGGGTGGCAGTGACAGGGGGTGATTGATGGGTGATTGACAGGTGATTGACAGGTGATCAGTGGGTTATTACAGGGAAGAACAGATGTAACTAATGCACTGGCGAATTGATAAGGGGGGGTCTGAGGGCAATCTGAGCGTGTAGGCGGGTGATTGGGTGCCCGCAAGGGGCAGATTAGGGTCTGATCTGATGGGTAACAGTGACAGGTGGTGATAGGGGGTGATTGATGGGTAATTAGTGGGTGTTTAGAGGAGAGAATAGATGTAAACACTGCGTTTGGGTGGTGATCTGATGTCGGATCTGCGGGCGATCTATTGGTGTGGGTGGGTGATCAGATTGCCCGCAAGGGGCAGGTTAGGGGCTGATTGATGGGTGGCAGTGACAGGGGGTGATTGATGGGTGGCAGTGACAGGGGGTGATTGATGGGTGATTGACAGGTGATTGACAGGTGATCAGTGGGTTATTACAGGGAAGAACAGATGTAAATATTGCACTGGCGAATTGATAAGGGGGGGTCTGAGGGCAATCTGAGCGTGTAGGCGGGTGATTGGGTGCCCGAAAGGGGCAGATTAGGGTCTGATCTGATGGGTAACAGTGACAGGTGGTAATAGGGGGTGATTGATGGGTGATTGATGGGTAATTAGTGGGTGTTTAGAGGAGAGAATAGATGTAAACACTGCGTTTGGGTGGTGATCTGATGTCGGATCTGCGGGCGATCTATTGGTGTGGGTGGGTGATCAGATTGCCCGCAAGGGGCAGGTTAGGGGCTGATTGATGGGTGGCAGTGACAGAGGGTGATTGATGGGTGATTGACAGGTGATTGACAGGTGATTGGCAGGTGATCAGGGGGGATAGATGCATACAGCACACGGGGGGGGTCTGGGGGGGGTCTGGGGAGACTCTGAGGGGTGGGGGGGTGATCAGGAGGGGGCAGTGGGCAGGGGGGGAGATAAAAAAAAATAGCGTTGACAGATAGTGACAGGGAGTGATTGATGGGTGATTAGGGGGGTGATTTGGTGCAAACAGGGGTCTTGGGGGTGGGCAGGGGGGGGTCTGAGGGGTGCTGTGGGCGATCTGGGGCAGGGGGGGGAGAAATCAGTGTGCTTGGGTGCAGACTAGGGTGGCTGCAGCCTGCCCTGGTGGTCCCTCGGACACTGGGACCACCAGGGCAGGAGGCAGCCTGTATAATACACTTTGTAAACATTACAAAGTGTATTATACACTTTGTATGCGACGATCGCGGGGTTAACATCCCGCCGGCGCTTCCGTATAGCCGGCGGGATGTTGCGGCGGGCGAGCGGTGACAGGCGCCGGCGGAGGATCGCGTCACGGATGACGCGATCGCTCCGCCCATGCCCTTAAATGGACCGCCGCCTCTGTGGGTGAGCCGGTCCTTAAGGGCTCCACTTCCCGGCCGCCCCTGTGCATTAGGCGGTCGGGAAGTGGTTAATAACTGGGTCTTGGCACAGGAGGTGCCAGTGTTTTGTTAATATATCTCTTATTTAATTATAGTGCGACTGTGACCCAGTGTTGCCAACCGCCCGTAAATTAACGGACAACCCGTAAATTTTGATACAAAATGAGCTGCCCGTGAATTCCGTAAGGAATTCAGCAGCGTCCGTAAAAGGGCGGCCAGTCGGCCGCCTGCCCTGTTGCAGGAGGACAGCAGCGCAGTGGAGGAAGAGCTGTGGGCAGCGGTGGAGAAGGGGGGCAATCTCCCCCTCCCTTCTCTCACCTTAGTGCTCTCCCTCCCTCGCTGACTGTCCCCTCCTGATCTAAGTGCGGAGTGGCGTTTGGCAGCGGGCGGGACTTACCTTCCGTCTCGCTCCTGCGCCAGAAGTCCTGCTGCTCTAGTCTGGACCAGACCAGAGTAGCGGCAAATCATCCCGCGACGAGAGACGCAGCAGGTAAGTTCCGCTCGCTGCCGCCTGCCAGCCACTCCGCACTTAGATCAGGAGGGGACAGTCAGCGAGGGAGGGAGAGCACTAAGGTGAGAGAAGGGGGGTAGATTGCCCCCCTTCTCCACCGCTGCCCACAGCTCTCCCTCCACTGTGCTGCTGTCCTCCTGCTGGGGGGGGGGGGGGTCACCTGGCTACCTATTGTGCGCACATATACCTCTGGCTACATATGCTGGGCACATATAACCCTGACTACATATACTGGGACATATACCCTGCCTACATATACTGGGCCCATATGCCCCTGGCTACATATACTGGGCACATATACCCCTGGCTACATATACTGGGGACATATACCTCTGGCTACATATACTGCGCACATATACCCCTGCCTACATATACTGGGCACATATACCCCTGGCTACATATACTGAGCACATATACCCCTGCCTACATATACTGGGGACATATAACCCTGGCTACATATACTGGGCACATATACCCCCTGGCTACCTATTGTGGGCACATATACCTCTGGCTGCATATACTGGGCACATATAACCCTGACTACATATACTGGGACATATACCCGTGGCTAAATATACTGGGCACATATACCCCTGGCTACATATACTGGGGACATATAACCCTGGCTACATATGCTGGGCACATATACCCCCTGGCTACCTATTGTGGGCACATATACCTCTGGCTGCATATACTGGGCACATATAACCCTGACTACATATACTGGGACATATACCTGTGGCTACATATACTGGGCACATATACCCCTGGCTACATATACTGGGGACATATACCTCTGGCTACATATACTGGGCACATATACCCCTGCCTACATATACTGGGGACATATACCTCTGGCTACATATACTGCGCACATATATCCCTGGCTACATATACTGAGGACGCTGGCTGTTTGCCATTATGTGCATTTACTGGTGAAAAGCTGTCTCTTATTATGTGCATTTACTGGTGAAAAGCTGTCTCTTATTATGTGCATTTACTGGTGAAAAGCTGTCTCTTATTATGTGCATTTACTGGTGAAAAGCTGTCTCTTATTATGTGCATTTACTGGTGAAAATCTGTCTCTCATTACATGCATTTACTTGTGAAAAGCTGTCTCTCATTACGTGCATTTACTGGTGAAAAGCAGTCTCTCATTACGTGCATTTCCTGGTGAAAAGCTGTCTCTCATTACGTGCATTTACTGGTGAAAAGCTGTCTGTCATTACATGCATTTACTGGTGAAAGGCTGTCTCTAATGTGCATTTACTGGTGAAACGCTGTGTCTCTCATTATGTGCATTTACTTGCCATGCCCACTGACGTCGCCGCGGCGCGTGAAAATTTCCTCGTGCATGTTGCCCCCTACCCATTTGACTGCCCCCTCATATGTGCCAGTCTAGAACCGGCCCCTGCCTACATATACTGGGCACATATACCCCTGGCTACCTGTTCTGGGGACATCTATACCCCTGGCCACCTATTCTGGGGACACCTATAGACCTGGGGCTACCTATTTTTGGGGAACCACTGCTGTCAGATTAAATGTATTTTGGGGAACTGCTGCCAGATTCTGTGTATGTTGGGGGAATCGCTGCTGCCAGATTACATCTATTTTTTGGGAACCACTGCCATATTGTCTGTATTTTGGAAGAACCTCTGCCAGATTACGTGGATTTTTGGTGAAATGCTGTAAGATTACATGTATTTTGGGGGAAGGGGGGAAAACACTATGGCAGAGCTCAAACTTCCCTGGCAGACCTTTTACAGCAATACTAAAATCATGTATATTTGGCCCCACCCATGACCACGCCCACATTCTGTTGCGTGACCACGCCCATTTTGTCAGTAAAAAAATCTTTTGTCAGTAAATTTTTAGGTATTTGTCAGTAAAAAATAACATGAAAGGTTGGCAACACTGGTGTGACCCATAAGTGGTCACTATTCTAGTTTCCTCCTCCTTTTCCCCTTGCATTGAACGTGCTGATCCACATGTCAGAAGTTCAGACCTTTCTTTTGACAATGCCTTAAAATAGGCCCTATTTACAATGTGCTTAGGGTACCCCCTTGCCAGCAATCTGCCCCTCAAGCCACCTGCCTCTTTTTTATAATCCGCAGTATCACTGCAATTTCTTCGTAAGCGCTTAGATTGTTTAGACAGCATCAGAAAATGTCTCATCTTTCTCTTGGGTATATCACAATGGTACATGCTAGGCTGGCTTCAGCATGTAGCAATGTAGTGTGTTGTTAAGGAAAGGTGGGGGGAAAGGCTGCGCATCCCTAAACACATGTTGAAATTGAATGGTTAATCGCACAGGCATACACTGCCTCTGCCAGACTGAAAAATGCATGCCCTGCATCCAAGACAAGTGCTAACATTTATTAAGCTAGGAGGAACTTTAGCTTCCAATATTATTTGCATGCAAAGTATATTATACTAGACACTTGTGCCACGGTGAGGCAAACCTCCGGGCAAGTGACCTAACCTAAATTTAAAACCTTGGGAGCAGCTAAGCAAAAAAAATGTGTAACTTACATTTGGTTGAACAGCGAGGAGAATGCCAGTGCATACCACTAAGGCTGCAAATTTTGCATCTGAATTGAATGCGAAGTGTGCAGAAAATCTATTTAGGTGCTGCACACTGAGCTGGTGGTCATTTCAGATGCGGCCTTAGTGGTATGCGCTGGCGTTCTCCTTGTTGTAGTGTGTTGTGTTGGTGGTATAACAGTGCTCGGATAGCAGCCTACCGAGCACTAGACCTGGGTTTGATTCCCCGCCAATGTATGTAAGCTGGCTTTTGAAAACCTACAATTCCCTAAGCAAGCTCAATTTTCTCTTGGATATATCACAATGGTACATGCTAGGCTGGCTTTAGCATGTAGCATTGTAGTGTGTTGTGTTGGTGGTATAATGATTAGGATAGCAGCCTACAGAGTGTTAGGCCTGGGTTCAATTCCTGGGCCTGGCCAATGGATGTGAGTTGGCATTTGAAATCCTACAATTCCCTAACCAAGTTCATTTTTCTCTTGGATATATCACAATGGTACATGCTAGGCTGGTTTCAGCATGTAGCATTGTAGTGTGTTGTGTTGGTGGTATAATGGTTAGGATAGCAGCCTACAGAACGGTAGGCCTGGGTTCAATTCCTGGGCCTGGCCAATGTATATGAGTTGGCTTTTGACATCCTACAAATCCCTAAGCAAGCTAATTTTTCTCTTGCATATATCATAATGGTACATGCTAGGCTGACTTCAGCATATAGTGTTGGTGGTGGTATAGTGGTGAAGAGAGCTTTCTACCAAGCATACCAAGCACTAGACCTGGGTTCAATTCCCGGCCAAGGTATATAAGCTGGCTTTTGAAGTATTACAATTCCCTGGAAGACGAGACCCTCCCCCTCCTCCCTCCTGGAGGAGGGAGGAAGGGAGTCTATCGAGTAGAAATTCTTCTTATTAGGAAGAAATCAGTTCATATTTTTCCGTGGAAATTCCGCCTTAGCGCTATAGCAATTCCGTTCCGTCGCATCGGAACCAGAATCCCCAAATTCCGTCCGGAATCGCGGAATCCAGCGACCATCCCTATCTATACCCTACCATAACTAATGTCCTACCAAATTATGTATTTATATAGTGCAAAATTTCTAGAGTACATGCGTATGTGAGCCCAAAATGGGGGGTGGGGCAGGCTGAAACTTTCCTTGTGGGCCTTAGTGTGGCCGGCAGCTATGGACTTGAGCAGCATTGGAGACGGAAAGGAAGAGGAAGCTTCTGCACTGGAGACGAGCGGAAAAATGAGTGACACAGATGGCTGCTGCAGTGTGAAGGTGAGCTGGCTACCAATACTGAAAGGGGGGTGGAAAAAGGAGGGATTAAGGTAGTCATCTGGCTACCTATACTGGAGGGAAAGGGGGAGGGGTCATCTGGCTGCCTATACTGGGGTGGGGGGGGGGCATCAGGCTACCTATACTAGAGGGAAGGAGGGAGGGGTCCTCTCACTATCTATACTGAAGAAGGCGGCTGTTGACAGTGGCCTAGGGCAGCAAAGAGTACAAACCGACCCTGACTAGTGGGTTCCCCACCACCCACTTTCATTGGAAAAGCGTTTAGTGAATCACAGGCGATTGCCAGCGATCCCAAAACCCTGCAAAAATTGCCCTAGTGGGTTCCAGCTCTAAGTGCCTATTTTGTTAACCTCCTAAAACAATTCTCTGTAAAAAAAAACCTCCCTTTTCTCATGTACCTGTATTTGCCTTCAATGTCATTTCAATAAACATTCTTTTTGTTTTAATTTAAAAAAAAACCTGCAAGCTCTGTACTGCTCGATTCAGGGCAAAGCTATGAACCATAGATCCCCCATCATTCCTGTCCTGTCCCATCCCACAGAGATTGTCCAACATGTCTGATCAGACTTGCAATTAATAAACAGCACAAAGTCGATTGAAAGACAAATTATTGGATATGTATGAGCAATAGATGATTGGTAGAATCAATCAAAATGATCAAAATTGATGTGTGCATGGCCAGCTTTAGTTATGTTTCACCTAATTTGGGTGATAAAACTAAGGGTAATTAGTTCAGCAATGACAGGAGCCAATTGTGAACATCACAAACAGAATTAAGGCCTGAAACACACCAGAGGAGTTTTTCTGAGCGTTTTGAGTTTTTAAATCTGCTGCTAATGTTATCCTATGTGTCTGTGCACACTGGAGCAATGAGGTTTTGTAAAAACCCCATAGCATTACATTGGGAAGAGCTTTTAGAGGTTTCAAAAGCTCTTCCCAATGTAATGCTATGGGTTTTTTTTACAAAACCTCATTGCTCCAGTGTGCACAGACACATAGGATAACATTAGCAGCAGATTTAAAAACTCAAAACGCTCAGAAAAACTCCTCTGGTGTGTTTCAGGCCTCAAAGGCTTTTGAGCAGAGCAGATTGTCCAAATGATGTGCTACCATGGAAGAAAAGTTACCTACAGAAGTACCTGGCTGGCACATTTCCATTCTGTGTTGCTAGCACTCACGCAAGGGAAGCTGTGCCCATTCTACTACGGGCCCAGAATTTAAATGGAAAAGGAGGTGCTGACTGTGGGTAGAGTAGGGATTCTTTGGACCTGGAGGGACCTCATGACTGGTGAAATTGTCCAGTACAGAATGCCTTTGCATGCAAACCATTTTGGAACTGAAGGTTCTCCATTAGTGCAACTGAATGTAAATGTCATGCAAATTAGTACAACTGAATGCAAAGTGTTGTATCATTACTAGAGTTCCAGCTTGTAGTGAGTGTTTGAGTGCAGAGGGTTAATCATTGATTGTGTGTAAATTGACCACTCCCCTCAGCATCTTATTACCCATTTAAATTCTGGACCATCAAAAGGATGAGCATAGCTTTCCTTGCTTGAGTCAATACTTTGTAGAACCACATTTTGCTGCAATTACAGCTGCCAGTCTTTTAGGGTACGTCTCTACCAGCTTTGCACATCTAGAGACTGAAATCATTGCCCATTCTTCTTTGCAAAACAGCTCCAGCTCAGTCAGATTAGATGGACAGCGTTTGTGAACAGCAGTTTTCAGATCTTGCCACATATTCTCGATTGGATTTAGATCTGGACTTTGACTGGGCCATTCTTACACATAGATATGTTTTGTTTTAAACCATTCCATTGTTTCCCTGGCTTTATGTTTAGGGTCATTGTCCTGCTGGAAGGTGAACCTCCGCCCCAGTCTCAAGTCTTTTGCAGTCTCCAAGAGGTTTTCTTTCAAGTTTGCGCTGTATTAAGCTCCATCCATCTTCCCAACCGCCCGCTGCCCGGCCTCCCGTAACGCGTCACTCTCCGGACTCCTCCTCCTCAGTCACTCACTTCACAGTGCCGCCCACTGCCAGCCACCCACTACCACCGGACCGGTACTTCCTGAAACTTTTGTATGGGGAAGCGGGCAGAGGGGGGAGCGCTAGCGGAGGGGGTGGGGGAATTTCCGACCCCCCCGCGATCGGGGCATGCTCCCCCCTTATGCCTGCGACCCCATAGGGGGGCAGTATTCGGCCGAACAGGGCCCTGTTCGGCGGCCATTTAGTAGTTCGGGGCGAACCCGAACTTAAAAGGCCGAACACCATTAGGTGTTCGGCCGAACGCGAACATCACCCGAACAGGGTGATGTTCTGCAGAACCCGAACAGTGGCGAACACTGTTCGCCCAACACTACCTGCAATCACCCAGTGCTCACACAACAAAGTGATGTGGCCTCCACTAAGGTACAAAAACCACAGTCAGGCTATACTTAATTGCACAGGGAGATGAAATCGCATATATATTACACTAACACCAAAGTAAAGTGCACCTTAAAGTGGATCCGAGATAAACTTTTACTCATTACATAATTGTGTTCCTTACATATAGTTTATAGTGCATTCCTCAAGCCAAATACTTTTTTTATGCTTTTGATACCCTAATTGTAATAGATAGCGGAGAGGCCACCGCGGCGGTGAGTGGCATGGCGGCCGTATCCACGTCTCAGCCGGCAGCCTCCACCGCGCAGTTACATGTTGGAGTTTTGCCTGGTCCCTCAGTTGCACATAGACTGAGGGCCAGGCGACAGGACCTTTATGCAAGTAGAAGGGGAGTCAGCTGATCAGCTGGTCAGCTGATTCCAGTAGTGCTCCGGATTGGCTGAGTGACTGGGGCGGAGCTGTGGAGTGCTCTGAGTATATATAGGACCTGCCTGTCAGTTGCTCTTCGTCCGCTGTTGCACATGCTACGTGTTAGCACTCAGACCTTAGTCAGATCCCAAAGTGTGCTAGAACCAGCAGTAGCTGGGGATCCACACTTAGTCAGATTCTGTTGATAGCTTAAAGTACTAATTGAATTGTATTATTTGTTATGACCCTCTGCTAGCCTCAACTACACTTCTGTCTTCTGATTCTGTGCCTATGCCTATCTGATCTTGTTGCCGACTTAGCTTATACCTCACTCTGATTCAGTCTTCTGTCTTTGTACCGTATCTGTCCGTGTGTTGCCGATCCTGCTTGTCTGACTCTTCTACCCTCACCAGTGAGCTTAGTTCTGGTGAGGGATTCTCAGTTTAGTATCACCTGCTCCTCAGGTTGATAGCTGCAGTACAGTCTTAATCACCTGCTCCTCAGGTTGATAGCTGCAGTACAGTCTTAATCACCTGCTCCTCAAGTTGATAGCTGCAGTACAGTCTGAATCACCTGCTCCTCAGGTTGATAGCTGCAGTATAGTCTTAATCACCTGCTCCTCAGGTGACTAGTTACTACGGTACTGTCCTCATCACCTGCTCCTCAGGTGATCAGAAGCTGCAGTACAGTCTTGATCTCCTGCCCCTCAGGTGATCACCTGCTGCAGTACAGTCTGAATCACCCGCTCCACGAGTGATCAGTATACGATGTCCTACTGTGCATCACCCGCTCCTCGGGTGAACCGATCACTAATTGTGTCTCCAACCTGCTGGAGTACTGATTCCAGTGTTCTACAGAGATACCTCCCTCTACCAGCTCCTCTGGGATAGTGGGTATCTCTATCTATATTTACTGTTGCACCAAACACTTATCTTACACCTGGGTGTCCTGTGTCTTGCTATACTTGCATTATTGGTGATTCTGCAGATCACCACATAATCAGGTATAACATCTGTATTATTGGTGATACTGCAGATCACCAATAATCAGAAAATCTGTTCTTGCTGACACCGATCGTTACACTAATTCCCTATAAACTAAACAAGCCTCACCCGCAGCTTCTCCAGAGAGCCTTGGCACTCTGAGATCCATGTAGCAAGGGCTTATGGGAGCTCATTCTGGGCAGGAGGAGGAGGTTACTAGCCAGAGATTTCAGAGGCAGAGGGGAGGAGGGAGGAGGAGAGGGGAGTGAATTTTTCACACGCTGAGGGCTGGAGATGCAGAGCAGCTTGACTGTGTAATGATCACAAGCCTAACATGGCTGCCCTCATTGTATCACAGGAAGATATAATCATATACTGTTGAAGCTGTTTGCAGCTAGATATTGTCAGAATCCGCTATGCTGACCTTGATTCCCTGGACAGTTTGGTTTCCTATGCAGATTGCATAGTTCAGTCCAGGGAAAAGAGGCCTTTTTGTCAATTTGCAAGGCTGACTGATTTGCAATCTGCTTGTCTGCTTCCTTTGAAGGTTTTCAGTATAAATTTCACTTCCTCCCAGAATTCCTTGCTCGTCATAGTTTCTGTCTAGTGAGACTAACCTTAGAGCCTCAGCCTCTTTGTATCTTGTTGCGAATATTCTAGTGTAGTTAGTTTTTAGGGAGTGCATTTTGCACTCCTACTTGTGCACTCAGGTTCTGTATTATTTGTACTGCCTATTCTTGTTTTGTCTTGTCCTGTCCTTGCGATTGTACTATCTCCTGCGGTGGCTAATAGTGAATCGTTCAGTCTTGTTCCTTGATCGCATTCGCCTTAGCGCTAGAGGCGGTGGGTCTCCCTTGTCTGTGTCTTGGAGTATAACCTTAGCAGCGGCTGTTACTGGTTACTCCTTCAGTCTGTTTTGTCTGGAATGAACACTTGCTGTTGTCTGGTGTTAGGCAACCGATTAGCAAGCGTTCCTGCTATCTGTTTGTCTTTGTTCTCCGTGTTCATCTGTCAGTCAGGGTTGGTACGTTTTGTCACTGTTGCTCTTAACGTGCGGTGACCGTACAATTAACTTAGTTATTATTAATGTAGTTATTTGCTCTGTTTTCCTTTACTCAATTCATGCTCTGTCTTTGCTCAGTCTTGTGTTTCTGATAGCAATCGCCTCCCTTGCGATTAGCTTTCTCTCTCTGGTCTGTTCTGTTGTGATATGTCTACCGTCGCTGGGTGGCGACTAGATTGGTAGACATTCATATAATCTGTCTCTGTTCTTGCCTTCTTTTTGAGTTGCTACTTGTTTAGATTACCTGGTGTTGCTTTATCGTGCCATTTCAATCTGGCATCTGTGGATGTACAGAGGATTTGTTCCTCTGTACTCCACAGCTCCACCTGCTGGTTGGAATTCCCCTCTACAAATATATACTGGGTACTTTGCTTCTGTTATTGTGGGGATTTCCATCTGCTTGTGCGCTGACTGGAAATCGCCCCCCGATCATTACAGATTTGCTGTGTAATCTAAACTTTAGATAAGATATATAAACCAGTTACTTGTTATAGTTAGTTTTTCATCTCCGCTTTAAAACCACTGCAACTATTATTGGCATATCAGGCAAGATTGCTCTCTCTCCTCTGGCAGTTGGCTGATGGTGTAATGGTTAAGGGCTCTGCCTCTGACACAGGAGACCAGGGTTCGAATCTCGTCTCTGTCTGTTCAGTAAGCCAGCACTAATTCAGTAGGAGACCTTTGGCAAGTCTCCCTTACACTGCTACTGCCAATAGAGCGCGCCCTAGTGGCTGCTGCTCTGCTCTGGCGCTTTGAGTCCGCAAGGAGAAAAGCGCAATATAAATGTTATTTGTCTTGTCTTGTCTCTTCCGACCAAGGTTTCGGCCTTACGCCATCATCAGGGAATGCGGTAGGCCGAAACCTTGGTCGGAAGAGGAGAGCAGGCAATCTGTCCTGATATGCCAATAGTGGCAGTAGTTTTAAGGTGCACTTAGTGTTAGTGCAATTTCATGCAACAGGGTCTAGAGTGTATGGAATGTATCTTATATGGTTTATTTAAACACTTCAGCCTTTAGTCGTTTTCACTTTATGCATCAGAGCAATGTTCACCTCCCATTCATTAGCCTATAACTTTATTACTACTTATCACAATGAACTGATCTATATCTTGTTTTTTTGCGCCACCAATTAGGCTTTCTTTGGGTGGTACATTTTGCTAAGAGCTACTGTACTGTATATGCATTTTAACAGGTAGAATAAGAAAAATATGAAAAAAAATCATTATTGCTTAGTTTTAGGCCATTATAGTTTTAAAATAGTACAACCCTCCATAATTAAAACTCACGTATTGTATTTGCCTAATTGTCCCGGGTATTACACTGTTTAAATTATGTCCCTATCACAATGTATGGCGACAATATTTTATTTGGAAAGAAAAGTGCATTTTTTCCGTTTTGCATCCATCACTATTTACAAGCTTATAATAATAAAAAAAAAAAAAAGAAATATTTCATCTTTACATAGATATTTAAAAAGTTTAGACCCTTAGGTAAATATTTACATTTTTTTTTAATTGTAATTTTTTTTTATTATTTAACATTTTATTTGGGTATTTTTGGGAGGGTGGGATGTAAATAGTAATTTTTTAATGTAAATATGTGTTTTTTGTTTTTTTTTACATGTACATGTAATTTTACTTTTTGGCCACAAGATGAATTGTTTGCAT
The DNA here is from genome assembly GCF_040937935.1 of Hyperolius riggenbachi. Lineage (NCBI taxonomy): Eukaryota > Metazoa > Chordata > Amphibia > Anura > Hyperoliidae > Hyperolius > Hyperolius riggenbachi. The sequence goes on from NC_090647.1 coordinate 127,812,331, forward strand.
GACGTCACTCTAAGCATAACATGTACGCTTAGAGGGAAGTAGGGGGATGTAGAAAAAGCGAGGCTTCCAAGAGAAGCGGTCGCTTTTTTTCTGTCGGGAAAGGAATCAGTGATCAGGCACCATGGCCTGATTCATTGATTCCTGGGAGTGCGATCGGCCGCGGGAGCACATGGGAGCGCACATGGCCTTCTGGACGTAGCCTCTACGTCTAGAAGGCTTAAATGGTTAAAGTGAACCTCACTCTGCAATTAAGTACAGCCTGACTGTGGTTTTTGTACCTTGGCCAAATCCCTCTGTTTTGTGAGCACTGGGTGATTGTAGGCACCACAGAGGAGAGGTTTACTCAGCCCAAGGCATATACATATTCTGTGCAGTTGATCCATTGTGGACTGGGAACCTCTGACAGCTGTTTATTTGGTTCAGCGCTTATATCATCACCTACCAAGTACATTATTTTACCTAAAGCCTTATTTTCCTACCATCACAATTAGCTTTAATGTTTTTGTGTTCCTTTTAGTATAGTAAAAACTAGAATTAGAATTAGAACTTGGTCTTACATTGCAGCCAGCCTGGGCGCCATTGCCTCCAGCACACACCATGGTGTTCTTCACAGTGCTGCCCCAGTAGGAGCTGGAAGAGCAGGTGGAGTAGTCAGTAACGGTCAGAGGAGCCTGCTGGAGAATGGAGGGATAATAATAATCGCCAGCTGAAAGAAAATGGACCAGCAATATTTTAGAAATGGAAACGGCAACATATTTATCATTGTTGGGTTTTTTTTTTGGTTCAGTTAAGTATACTTAATAGCAAAACCTTTGCACAATGTTTTAAAATCTACTATAAATAATTGGCTGCCAGTGGCCCCTTGGGGCTCGTTTACACTGTGCAAGCGCAGCACATTATTTATTTTATTAACTAAAATCAACAATATTAGCCATAATGCCCCTTTAACAGCAGTCTAAGCAGGCCTGCTAAGCAAAATGTTAGATGAAGTCCCCCTATCCATTAATACAAAAAATAGTTTAATAAATGCAGCATATAACATAAATAAGTAGTGCTATTTAAACATAACTAGGCAGAGTTACTTGGCTTCTGTGCTGTCTGGTCTGGCTTTCTGCTGGGCATGATGGCCTGGTGCCAGGCTGCCTGGCAGTCCCTCCATAGCATTCCCTGACCTTCAGGACCCCCTCCCATGCTCCCACAAGCCTTCCATTAATGCATCACAACTCCCAGCATGCCCCAGGCACCACAGCACGCCCCCCATTGATGCATCACAGCTCCCAGCATGCCTGCTATTGAGGCACTACAGTTCCCAGCATGCCCCCATAGAGGCTCCACAGCTCCTTCTCTGCCCTCAGGGACATCCAGGGCACATGCCACTGATCTTTGGGGCTAGCAACACACCTGTATGGAAACATCAGAGAGTGAAATCTATGCACTGTCTAATGTCCCTGCGATTGCGTTTCCATAAGCACGGTTAAAAGCTCGCATAAGGAAACGAGCCCTAACCCACATTTGTTTTTTCATCCAGGTTTCTACGTGATCTGCAGGGACACCAGAATTACATAAATTGCACTGTCTGTTGTCCTCATCCGTGTGTAGTGGTCACCGCAGATTCACAATGCATGGTTGCCAACAAATTCCTGCAAATGCGTTGCAGTTTCCAATCATTATAGAAAATGGAAATCACAACCACAACCCCATAGGCAAAATTCGCATCACAATGCAAATGTAGTGCGTTGCAAAGGCACTTGCATTTCCCACAGTGCAATTGTGGGGAAGGGGCCTTACACTGTGGCAGTTGTATCATGGGAATGTAGAATGTATCATGGGAATCAATGTTAGCTGATGGTGCCCGCTGGGATCCTGGGAACTCAGCTTTCTTTCTGCTTTCCACATTCTGTTGATGATGAAATGAGGCCTAGCAGACCATTCTATGAGACCTTCTTAAGGATTGCAATTGCTATAGCTATACAGTATTTACAGCTATTTTCTAACAGGTAGCTACATTTGTGCCCTGTCCCTCATGTTTTCAACATGCGGTACGTGTACCCCAGGGGTACTCCTGATGGGTTTAGGGGGTTATTGGGCTTGATTATATTGAATAAATATAAGAAATGTGATTTAGAAAATTAAAAATAAATATATACTGTATATACTCGCATATAAGCCGACTCGCGTATAAGCCGAGGTACCCACTTTTCATTTATACATAGCAGAGATGTACTGTTACTAAATATGTGTAAAGGGATATTTAAGGGGTACCTGAAATAGTTCTACCTATATAAGGGGATATAGGTGAGGGTGAGTTCCTGGTGGTGGCAGCTCCAGGGCTTACCTGTGCTCCCCTATTGTGTTACATGCTGGTTTGGGGGTCCCGAGTAGTGGCAGTGCTTGTTGCCCCCGCCTGTCATGTGCACTAGTGTTTGCATATTTTAAACTTCAGCTGTAGCTCCTTATGCAGTTTAGTTAGGAGAGGAGGCAGATGAGAGGGAGTTTCCTGCACACTGGTGCCTCCTGCTGGTCATATAGCCCTTGTCTATATGCGACTGAAGCCCTCTCCAACGTTTGGCTGAATTGCTCAGCCTCTGCTTAATTAAGTACTGCAGAATAGGTGTAATGTATTTGGACTACTTATTGGCTGACTGGCAGTTTGCAGACTATATATAAGTGGCAGAGTGCTGTCTGGGAGCGAGCATTCCTTTCGTGTTTGGTAAGTTGAAGAAGTGGGGGTGTGGGGGGGGGGGGAGTTCCTGGTGGTGGCAGCTCCAGGGCTTGCCTGCGCTCCCCTATTGTGTTACGTGCTGGTTTGGGGGTCCCGAGTAGTGGCAGTGCTCGGGGCCCCCAAGGCTTTCATGAGGGGTACATACTAAAATACAGTAATTTTTAGAAACATTGCTATGCTATGTAGTAACAAATATCCATATGTTGTGAGCCTCTGATGAAGCGGCCTTGAGCTGTAAAATATGCATCAGACCAAACATAGAAGAATCTCACATAGGGGACTTATTACAGATGGTTTGGATGGATGTGTGATGCTCTCAGATTTCTGCAAATGTAGAGCTGTCTACATGCATTTTAAAGGACTGTACTTCATGTTCAATCGATTTTTGTATTGCGCCAAATAACTATGTCCGAGCGCTGTAAAAACAGCACCGGAGATTTGGGCGCAGCTGGTGCCACCATAGGCCGTAATATGAATAATGGCTATAGTGGTGCTCAGTGAGTAATTTGGGCGCCGTCAAAAGACGGTGCACGAATTACTACAAAAACCCTGCAATTCGGCAGCCAGCTATAGCGGGCAGCCAAATTACATCTTTCCCCACCATCCATGGCAGTCTGGAGGGAGAATAGCAATTAATGCCGGCGGGATTTGTGCAGGAGCAGGGTAAGAGGATTATTGGTTTTGCCCTGCGCCCAAATCTCCCGGTGACTGAATCATAGGTATGCAACTATGTAATGAGTTTAAACAATAATAATGTTAGAAGTGGCATTTTAGAATACTGCATTTAATATTGTGCATATGGTAGGTATGGTCAGGGCTGATTCTAGACTTTTTGCTGCCTGGGAAAACTTGGGTTATGCGCTCCTCCCCTCGATTTGGAATGATTGCACAGCACCCGACAATACTCTGCTTCATTTAATGTTTTCCCATGACATGCTGCAGCCCAACACAATAGCACACTGGCGGTCTGTGAGTCTATGACAAACAAACTGCTCACCCTCAGCCACTCCATTCCTCCTCAGTCAGGACAGCAGTGCCACCTCCTCCCTTCTGCTGTGCAAGTCAAATGAAACACTGCTGCTTTCCTGCCTCCCTATCCTCACTCACTGTCAGACTCCTCACACAGCACAACAAGCTGCTTTTCCCCAATGATGACCTAGTCTTCACCTCGTTAGCTCTCCTCTCGCTTCTCCTCCTACCCTGACTGCATACTGTTAGTGTAAACACGGTACAAAAATGCCGCCCTTGTTATTTCTGCGCCTGATGCAAATGTTTCACCTTGTTTCATGAGAGAACCGACCCTGGATATGGTTTATCTATAGATACCTAAAATCCTCATTTTCATTAGCCTACAGCTTCAGAGTAACATGTTGAGCACATCCTAGTTTTTTTTTTTTTAAATCCTTCCATGAATGTCTTAGGGCAAAGCACAGCCAATAAAAGGCAATGGTTTTCATTAATGTCTTTTTGTTAGTATAGTGTACTTCAATAGTTTTAAGTTGCCTAATTGCATCATTGTTAGGAACATTTATCTACCCTGAAAATTCAGGTGAACCAGCTTGGTAATATTCAGGAGATAGCAGGCCCAATATGGAACACCATTGATCACTACTTATACAATATTTTATAATTTGTTGGGAGAAATTAGACTTTTTAGGTGCTTATTTTCCTTAGGATTTTTTTTCTATGTAGTTTAACCTCCCTGGCGGTAAGCCCGACACAGTGTTGGGCTAGCCGCCGCAGTGGATCACATGGCCCCGGGAGAATTTTTTAAATAAAAATTGTTTTATTTGGTTGAGCTAGCACTTGGCTAGCTAACCATGTCCCCCAAGTCCCTCCGATCGCCCCAATCACCTACGGTATACATACCCCCCAGGGATCCCGCAATGGCACAGCCTCCCAATCAACACCCAGCTTCGCTATGGGGAGGATCGGAACTGCGCATGGCGTCATGACTTCATGACGTCATGTCCGATCGTCGCCATAGCGATGAGTGAAGCCAATTGGGAAGCTGCGGCTCTCACGGGATCGCGGACAGGTGAGTGTTGCCGGCGGCGATCGGGGGGTCAGACCGGTGCCTGGGGACTTGGGGGCCACAGTTAGCTAGCCTAGTGCTAGCTAACATTAAAAAAATACTTTTAGATAAAAAAAATCCCTCCCGCGGACGCAGCCACCGCATCTGTGTACTGCCAGGGAGGTTAATGGAAAAAAAGAGAAAAATCTACAGTTTCTACTTATTATTATTTTAAAACAAAAGTTATATATATATATATATATATATATATATATATATATATATATATATATATATATATATATGTAATCGTATGTATGTATGTATGTATGTATGTATGTAATCCTGGACTAGACATATCATCAGGTTCTAGGGCCTTTTCTACAGTAGGAAATGAATCCATAAAAAAATCTATGGGGGATTTGCATCTTGTAGATGTATGGAGAGCACTTTTTTTTTCTGTGACAGATTATTCTTTTCTTTTCTTCTAATGTTCATAAGGTATATACTAGGATTGATATGTTGTTTTTGGATCAGTATTATTTGGATAGACTTAGAGGTTCCCATATTGGAAACATTACTATTTCAGATCACACCCCTGTGTGGTTTGATTTAGAGCTTAAAGTGAACCTCCAGACTAAAAATCTACTCAGCAGCACTGAAAAGTCTTGGTGTTTCTTTAACAGTTTCACAGCATCAGAACTTTGTTTTTTTTCCTCAAGCCTCATTTTTAGCTGCACAGAAGAAAACTGCCCACCCTGATGCTGTGCAGAGCATGATGGGATTTCTGATGATGTTTTTCTCCTTCCGCTGTTTAGGCTCAATTTTTTTTGTTTACTTTTAATTTGAGATTTAAAGCCTAGCTCGCACAGCTGGAAGGGGTGATCAGGACACAGGACAGTTGGAACTGTGTCTTATGCTCCCTGTCGCCTCCTTTCAACCAAAAAGATGGCTGCCCCATGAAAAAGATGGCTGCCCCCATGAAATAACAAATATTTGCCTGTTCTTTTAAAACAGGGTGGGTAAGAGATTATATTACCTATCTGTGAGAAAACGCGGAAAAGCCGCCGCGTCTGCTGAAAGCAAGGCGGCTGATTCCGCATCCAACGCGGCGGTTTGCACGCGTAGGCACGCGTCTGGTAGTGTGGCAGAACGCGGAAAAGCCGCCGCATGTTCTAATAGCAAAGCGGCTGTTTCCGCGTCCAAGGTGGCAGTTTGTACGCAGCAGCGTGCCTTTGGAGTGGCTGGGTCTGTTAGTCCACATAGATGGATAAAGAGCTACGCGCGCGCGGGCCAGAAGTCAGGACCTTTATACCAGCAGGGGAAGTGTCAGCTGATCAGGACGATCAGCTGATTCCTGCTGGACTCATGATTGGCTGAGTGGCTCGGGCGGGGCAGCAGAGTTCAGCTACTATATATTCTACTTGCTTGTCAGTTGCTGGTTGTCTGCCATTGCAAACACTTTGTGGAAGCATTCAGACCATAGTCAGATCCTTACAGTGTGTTTGAACCAGGAGGACTTGGGAATTCATACTGAGCCAGATTACCTTGTACTGTTTATTTGTTAGACCAGTTCCAGGGTGTTGAGATCAAGGCCCTCACACCCCAGACTAGGAATACTGTGTATCTTCTGTGTATTCTCTAGCATAGTTCCAGGGTGTTGAGATCAAGGCCCTCACACCCAAGACTAGGGAACTGTATTGTCTTTGTGTTACATTCCAGACTAGTTCCAGGGTGTTGACGATCACGGACCTCACACCCAAGACTAGGGAATTGTATTATCATTTATGTTATATCCCAGACTAGTTCCAGGGTGTTGACGATCACGGACCTCACACCCAAGAAGACTAGGGAATTGTATAATCATTTATGTTATGCTCCAGACTAGTTCCAGGGTGTAGTGACTACGGACCTCACACCCAGACTAGGATTGTGCTATTACTGTATTACATTAGCCCAGTCCAGGGCAATACCTTTCATATTAGCTGCTAGTGGTGCTCAAATACCCCTTTTAAAAATTCGAATTTGGTCGAATTCGAATAGTAAATTATTCGAGGTCAGTCGAATATTCGAGTCGAATATTTTTTACTATTCGATTCGACCTCGGACTTCGAGCTCACTATTCGAGTCGGTATTCGAGCTCACTATTCGAGCTGACTATTCGAATTGGCCCAAAATAGCTTCCAACACTTGTTTTGAGGGTGAATGATGCAAGAAACATCTTTTTTTCCAAGTAACAACAGCAAGTGATTATGTGGGGATGTTCCTTTAAAAAAAAATGTGGAAAGAGAAGTTGTGTCCTTAATTTGGTTCAGTAGTGTAGTGTTACTGTATATACTTGTTCTTCTTCTTCTTTATCTTTCTTAATCTTCTTCTAGATCTTCTTCTTCTTCTTCTTCTTCTTCTTCATCATCTTCTTCTTCTTCTTCATCTTCATCTTCTTCATCTTCTTCTTCATCTTCTTCTTCTTCTTCTTCATCTTCTTCTTCTTCTTCATCTTCTTCATCTTCTTCATCTTCATCTTCTTCATCTTCATCTTCTTCATCTTCATCTTCTTCTTCATCTTCTTCATCTTCTTCATCTTCTTCATCTTCTTCTTCTTCTTCTTCATCTTCTTCTTCTTCTTCTTCATCTTCTTCATCTTCTTCTTCTTCTTCTTCATCTTCTTCATCATCTTCTTCTTCTTCTTCATCTTCATCTTCTTCATCTTCTTCTTCATCTTCTTCATCTTCTTCTTCATCTTCTTCTTCTTCATCTTCTTCTTCTTCATCTTCTTCTTCTTCTTCTTCATCTTCTTCATCATCTTCTTCTTCTTCTTCATCTTCATCTTCTTCATCTTCTTCTTCATCTTCTTCTTCTTCATCTTCTTCTTCTTCTTCATCTTCATCTTCTTCATCTTCATCTTCTTCTTCTTCATCTTCTTCTTCATCTTCTTCTTCATCTTCTCCTTCTCCTTCTTTTTCAATATCGTCTTCTTCTTCTTCTTCACGTATTTCTCTTTTCAAATTTTTTTTTAAAGAAATGCAGCTATTTTTGAGCGTAACAAATAGCTGGTGGGCGCACGCATGTTGGAAGCGCCATTGTATGTGCTCCCTGGCAGTGGAAACACAAAGACAGCAGGAGGTAAATTCAGCAGCAGGAGGAGGAGGATGAGTGTGTGGCAGCAGGCAGTCAATGAGGCAGGCAGCTCGCCGTGACATAATAGCCCTGGTACCTAGCGGTGATACCAGGGCTGTAAATAAACACAACAGGAGGTCCCAGACAGCGGTCGTGCAGCCCACATTGTGTCCAATACACAACTGGGACAACACAGTTTTCAACCCGGGCACCTCAGAAAAATTAAACCTTTTTTTTTTTTTATTGGTTTTTTTTGGTTTTGGTTTTACAACCAATATAGCTATTGTTTTGACGTAATAGCTGGTGGCAGAGTGGCAGCAGAAGGTAATTCTGTGTACCCTGGCAGTGGGAAACACAGACAGACAGCAGCAGCAGGAGGAATGGAGGAGCAGTGTGAGCAGCTATTGTTGTGACGTAATAGCTGGTGGCAGAGTGGCAGCAGACGGTAATTCTGTGTACCATGGCAGTGGGAAACACAGACAGACAGCAGCAGCAGGAGGAATGGAGGAGCAGTGTGAGTGTGGCAGCAGGTAGGCAGCGTGACATAATAGCCCTGGTACCTAGCGGTGATACCAGGGCTGTAAATAAACACAACAGGAGGTCCCAGACAGCGGTCGTGCAGCCCACATTGTGTCCAATACACAACTGGGACAACACAGTTTTCAACCCGGGCACCTCAGAAAAATTAAACCTTTTTTTTTTTTTATTGGTTTTTTTTGGTTTTGGTTTTACAACCAATATAGCTATTGTTTTGACGTAATAGCTGGTGGCAGAGTGGCAGCAGAAGGTAATTCTGTGTACCCTGGCAGTGGGAAACACAGACAGACAGCAGCAGCAGGAGGAATGGAGGAGCAGTGTGAGCAGCTATTGTTGTGACGTAATAGCTGGTGGCAGAGTGGCAGCAGACGGTAATTCTGTGTACCATGGCAGTGGGAAACACAGACAGACAGCAGCAGCAGGAGGAATGGAGGAGCAGTGTGAGTGTGGCAGCAGGTAGGCAGCGTGACATAATAGCCCTGGTACCTAGCGGTGATACCAGGGCTGTAAATAAACACAACAGGAGGTCCCAGACAGCGGTCGTGCAGCCCACATTGTGTCCAATACACAACTGGGACAACACAGTTTTCAACCCGGGCACCTCAGAAAAATTAAACCTTTTTTTTTTTTTATTGGTTTTTTTTGGTTTTGGTTTTACAACCAATATAGCTATTGTTTTGACGTAATAGCTGGTGGCAGAGTGGCAGCAGAAGGTAATTCTGTGTACCCTGGCAGTGGGAAACACAGACAGACAGCAGCAGCAGGAGGAATGGAGGAGCAGTGTGAGCAGCTATTGTTGTGACGTAATAGCTGGTGGCAGAGTGGCAGCAGACGGTAATTCTGTGTACCCTGGCAGTGGGAAACACAGACAGACAGCAGCAGCAGGAGGAATGGAGGAGCAGTGTGAGTGTGGCAGCAGGTAGGCAGCGTGACATAATAGCCCTGGTACCTAGCGGTGATACCAGGGCTGTAAATAAACACAACAGGAGGTCCCAGACAGCGGTCGTGCAGCCCACATTGTGTCCAATACACAACTGGGACAACACAGTTTTCAACCCGGGCACCTCAGAAAAATTAAACCTTTTTTTTTTTTTATTGGTTTTTTTTGGTTTTGGTTTTACAACCAATATAGCTATTGTTTTGACGTAATAGCTGGTGGCAGAGTGGCAGCAGAAGGTAATTCTGTGTACCCTGGCAGTGGGAAACACAGACAGACAGCAGCAGCAGGAGGAATGGAGGAGCAGTGTGAGCAGCTATTGTTGTGACGTAATAGCTGGTGGCAGAGTGGCAGCAGACGGTAATTCTGTGTACCCTGGCAGTGGGAAACACAGACAGACAGCAGCAGCAGGAGGAATGGAGGAGCAGTGTGAGTGTGGCAGCAGGTAGGCAGCGTGACATAATAGCCCTGGTACCTAGCGGTGATACCAGGGCTGTAAATAAACACAACAGGAGGTCCCAGACAGCGGTCGTGCAGCCCACATTGTGTCCAATACACAACTGGGACAACACAGTTTTCAACCCGGGCACCTCAGAAAAATTAAACCTTTTTTTTTTTTTATTGGTTTTTTTTGGTTTTGGTTTTACAACCAATATAGCTATTGTTTTGACGTAATAGCTGGTGGCAGAGTGGCAGCAGAAGGTAATTCTGTGTACCCTGGCAGTGGGAAACACAGACAGACAGCAGAAGGGCAGTACACAGCAGCAGCCCACTGTAGGTGTGAAATGTGTGGCTGCAGGCGACGTAATAGTCAAAGTGAACCAGGCTGGCTTAGTGAGCAGGAGCCAGGAGGTGGTAAAGGGTGGTAAGGCACATTAACGATGGTACTAAGTTCCGGCAGCCAGTTCATGTCCCCCTCTCGCCGACAACAGGGGCCAGGAACTCGCCTTCCACCCACGCCTGGTTCATCTTGAGAAACGTCAGTCTGTCCACAGACTTGTGAGACAGACGTGAGCGTTTCTCGGTGACCACGCCACCAGCTGCACTGAAGCAGCGCTCGGACAGCACGCTGGAAGGGGGGCAGGACAGCACTTCCAGGGCGTACTGCGCCAGCTCGCTCCAGATCTCCATGCGCTTGACCCAATACTCCATGGGATCAACAGGGGCATCGCTGTCAAGCCCGCTGTAGGACCCCATGTAGTCAGCCACCATGCGGGTCAGGCGCTGGCTGTGACCGGAGGAGGATGCTGCTGCATGCATCTCCTCTCTAGTCACTGCTGCCGGAGCCTCTACAGTCCTGTAGAGCTCGTGGCTGAGAGACAGCAGGTCTGTGGGGCGCTTGCTGCTGCTGGATGCAGGCACCTGCTGCTGCCTCTGTGCTGGCTGCTGGACAGTGGGGGTGGAAGGCTGGGGGAAGGCTTCCTCCAAGCGCTCAACAAGGGCCTGCTGCAAGCTCCTTATTTGTTGCGCTGGGTCTCCTCCTGCAGGCGGCAGGAACTGGCTCAACTTCCCCTTGAGGCGTGGGTCCAACATCATGCTGATCCAGATGTCCTCCCTCTGCTTCATCTGGATCACCCTGGGGTCCCTGCGCAGGCACGTCAGCATGTGCGCTGCCATTGGGAAGAGGCGGGCCACGTCTGCTGGCACATCGACGTCAGTGCTGTCCTCCTCATCCTCCTCCTCTGCTGCCTCATCCTCTCTCCACCCCCGCACCAACTCAGCTGCACTGCGCTGATCCCCCTCATCAGCAGCCAGGTCAGGGACCTCCACCAAGTCCTCCTCCTCCTCCCCCTCAGAGGTGGACTGTGCAGCTGCTTGCCGCTCCTGCTGGTCCAAGGCTGCCGCTCCCTGTGCCAGCAAAGCATCGAGTGCCCTGTTCAGCAGAGAAACCAGGGGCACCCACTCGCAGACCATAGCATGGTCCCTGCTCACCATGTTTGTGGCCTGCAGGAAGGGAGCCAGCACTAAGCACACCTGCTGCATGTGCCTCCAGTCATCATCGGGGACGATGGACGGGATGTTGCTGGTCTTGTCCCTTCTCTGAGCTGCGGAAACAGTGGCCAGGGCAAGGTAGTGGTTGACAGCGTGCTTCTGTTCAACCAGACGCTCCAACATCGCCAGGGTGGAGTTCCAGCGAGTCGGAACGTCAATGATCAGCCGATGGCGTGGCAGATCCAGCTCCTTTTGCACGTCTTCCAGGCTCGCACAGGCTGCAGCCGAGCGCCGGAAGTGACGCACAACGTTCCTTGCCGTTTCCAGCAGCTCGTCCATCCCCTGGTAGGTGCGCAGGAACTTCTGCACCACCAGGTTCAGCACGTGGGCAAGACAGGGGATGTGGGTCAGGTTTCCCCTGTCTATGGCAGCAACCAGATTGGCCCCATTGTCGGACACCACCTCTCCGACTCTGAGGCCTCTGGGGGTCAGCCAAATCCGCTCCTGCTCCTGGAGTTTGGCCAACACGTGGGCTGCCGTCAGCTTGGTCTTGCCAAGGCTGACCAAGTGCAGCAGCGCTTGGCAGTGGCGGGCCTTCACACTGCTGCTGAGGCGGGGGGTTTGGCCAGGTGTGGCGGAGGATGGCAGAGGATCGGAGGAACCCGCTGCAGTTCCCCTGACCCTGCGGGGTGGCACCACCCACTGTGTTGCTGCTGCTGCTGTGCCCGCTGCTGCTCTCCCATCCTCACCCCCTTCCACCAAGCTGACCCAGTGGACAGTGAAGGACAGGTAGCGGCCTGTCCCGAAGCGGCTGCTCCAGGAGTCCATGGTGACGTGGACCCTTTCACCAACCGCGTGCTCCAGCCCTCGCTCCACATTGGCCATCACAAAGCGGTGCAGTGCAGGAATGGCCTTGCGGGCGAAGAAGTGTCTGCTGGGGAGCTGCCAGTCTGGGGCTGCACAAGCAAGCAGCGCCCGCATGTCGCTCCCCTCCTGCACGAGCGTGTACGGCAGGAGTTGGGAGCACATGGCCCGTGCCAGCAAGCCGTTCAGCTGCCGCACGCGACGGCTGCTGGGAGGCAGAGCCCTAACCACCCCCTGGAAGGACTCGCTCAAAAGGCTCTGGCGTGCCTTTTTGCTGGCACGGGAATCAGCAGACGGAGCAGAGGAGGCCACTGAGGACTGGCTGCCAGAACAGGCCTCAGTGTCGGCGGCAGGAGTTGCAGAGGGGGGAGGAGCAGGGCGTTTCCGCACTCCTGCTGGTGCTGCTGGAGGAGCAGGAGGGCGGGTGGCTGCTGTTGCTGCTGCTGCTGCTGAAGGCTGTGCAGTGATGGGATTGGTGCCACTGCCAGCACCAGATGCCTTCAGCCTCTGGAACTCCTCATGCTGGTGGAAGTGTTTCGCAGAAAGGTGGTTGATCAGCGAGCTGGTGCTGAACTTCAAGGGGTCTGCACCTCTGCTCAACTTCCGCTGACAGTGGTTGCAAGTGGCGTACTTGCTGTACACTGTGGGCATGGTGAAAAACCGCCAGATTGGTGACAAAAACATCCCCCTACGGCATGGAAGCGCTGCTGCCTGTTTCCCTGTGGTGGTTGGGGGGGGGGGGGGGTCTTGGGTGCGGCTGGTGGTGGTACTGGCTGATGCTGCTGCTGCTGCTGCTGAGCCTGAGACACCAGCAGGCTGTGGGACGCTGCCAATGCTTGCAATGATGCGCCTCCTTGCAAGGCCCACAACCGCATCCTCCTCCTCCTCCTCAGAGCTGCTGAGGACGACATCCTCTGGATGTGTTGGCACCCAGTCTCTGTCTGTCACCGGGTCATCATCATCATGCCCCTCCTGAAACATGTCCTGCTCTGATGATGACCCCCCAAACTCCTCTGCTGATGCATGGATGGGACGCTTGACTGTCGCCACAGTCTTGCTGTCCAATCCCTCCTCCCCCAAAGTGCCCATCAGCATCTCCTCCTCCAAATCGCCAACAACAGCATTCAATTGACTCATCATGCCTGGGGTCAAAAGAGTGCTGAGTGACAGGTCGGCGACTGACGGTGAACTGGCCTCCTCCCCAGGCCCTGCTGGGCGGCTGCTGCGAACAGGGGTGGTGGTGGTGAGGGTGGAGGCCTCGGATGCAGAGCTGATGGCGGGCTGCTCATCCTCCGTCATGAGTTGCACCACAGTGTCTGCATCCTTTTCCTCAATGGGACGTTTCCGACCCGGCTGGAGGAAAATGGGAGCAGGTGCTACACGCTGCTGCTGCTGTGTCTCTGCAGCGTGAGTTGCAGATGCTCCTCCTGGGCGGCGCCCAAGGCGTCCACGGCCAGTGGCTATGGGAGGAATGTTAGCCACTGACGCTGCTGCTGCTGCTGCGGAACTGTGCATGGTGGCGCGCCCGCGGCCGCGGCTTGCCACAATGCTGCTCCCTCTCTTCCTGATTCCCTTGCTGCCCTTCCCCTTGCCCAAACCGCGCTGGCTGCCACTTCCAGACATCTTCAATGTTTTGGGCGTATAGACAAAAGTTTTGTAAAAGGGCGGGTGAAAAGTGGGGTACTTTAATGGAGTGGGTTGGTTGGTGAGGTGACTGAGTGAGTGTCCCCTAGTACAGTAAGTAAGTATTAACAGTCAGGAAGTACAACTAGCAGTTACAATAATCAGTAGTAGTAATCACAAGTAAATTTAGTGTGTGTACACTCAGACAGTGAGTGCACGCACGCAGGAGCTAGTAGCCTATGGACACAGTGACTGAGTGTCCTAGACTCCTAGTACGGTAAGAGTAAGTAAGTAGTAACAGTAAGTAGAACTAACTAATAACAATAATCAATCAGCGATCAGAAGGAAATGGAGTGTGGGTGGTGTGTGTGTACACTCAGACAGTGAGTGCACGCACGCAGGAGCTAGTAGCCTATGGACACAGTGACTGAGTGTCCTAGACTCCTAGTACAGTAAGAGTAAGTAAGTAGTAACAGTAAGTAGAACTAACTAATAACAATAATCAATCAGCGATCAGAAGGAAATGGAGTGTGGGTGGTGTGTGTACACTCAGACAGTGAGTGCACGCACGCAGGAGCTAGTAGCCTATGGACACAGTGACTGGGTGTCCTAGACTCCTAGTACAGTAAGAGTAAGTAAGTAGTAACAGTAAGTAGTAGAACTAACTAATAACAATAATCAATCAGCGATCAGAAGGAAATGGAGTGTGGGTGGTGTGTGTACACTCAGACAGTGAGTGCACGCACGCAGGAGCTAGTAGCCTATGGACACAGTGACTGAGTGTCCTAGACTCCTAGTACAGTAAGTAGTAACAGTAAGTAGTAGAACTAACTAATAACAATAATCAATCAGCGATCAGAAGGAAATGGAGTGTGGGTGGTGTGTGTACACTCAGACAGTGAGTGCACGCACGCAGGAGCTAGTAGCCTATGGACACAGTGACTGAGTGTCCTAGACTCCTAGTACAGTAAGAGTAAGTAAGTAGTAACAGTAAGTAGAACTAACTAATAACAATAATCAATCAGCGATCAGAAGGAAATGGAGTGTGGGTGGTGTGTGTACACTCAGACAGTGAGTGCACGCACGCAGGAGCTAGTAGCCTATGGACACAGTGACTGGGTGTCCTAGACTCCTAGTACAGTAAGAGTAAGTAAGTAGTAACAGTAAGTAGTAGAACTAACTAATAACAATAATCAATCAGCGATCAGAAGGAAATGGAGTGTGGGTGGTGTGTGTACACTCAGACAGTGAGTGCACGCACGCAGGAGCTAGTAGCCTATGGACACAGTGACTGAGTGTCCTAGACTCCTAGTACAGTAAGTAGTAACAGTAAGTAGTAGAACTAACTAATAACAATAATCAATCAGCGATCAGAAGGAAATGGAGTGTGGGTGGTGTGTGTACACTCAGACAGTGAGTGCACGCACGCAGGAGCTAGTAGCCTATGGACACAGTGACTGAGTGTCCTAGACTCCTAGTACAGTAAGAGTAAGTAAGTAGTAACAGTAAGTAGAACTAACTAATAACAATAATCAATCAGCGATCAGAAGGAAATGGAGTGTGGGTGGTGTGTGTACACTCAGACAGTGAGTGCACGCACGCAGGAGCTAGTAGCCTATGGACACAGTGACTGGGTGTCCTAGACTCCTAGTACAGTAAGAGTAAGTAAGTAGTAACAGTAAGTAGTAGAACTAACTAATAACAATAATCAATCAGCGATCAGAAGGAAATGGAGTGTGGGTGGTGTGTGTACACTCAGACAGTGAGTGCACGCACGCAGGAGCTAGTAGCCTATGGACACAGTGACTGAGTGTCCTAGACTCCTAGTACAGTAAGTAGTAACAGTAAGTAGTAGAACTAACTAATAACAATAATCAATCAGCGATCAGAAGGAAATGGAGTGTGGGTGGTGTGTGTACACTCAGACAGTGAGTGCACGCACGCAGGAGCTAGTAGCCTATGGACACAGTGACTGAGTGTCCTAGACTCCTAGTACAGTAAGAGTAAGTAAGTAGTAACAGTAAGTAGAACTAACTAATAACAATAATCAATCAGCGATCAGAAGGAAATGGAGTGTGGGTGGTGTGTGTACACTCAGACAGTGAGTGCACGCACGCAGGAGCTAGTAGCCTATGGACACAGTGACTGGGTGTCCTAGACTCCTAGTACAGTAAGAGTAAGTAAGTAGTAACAGTAAGTAGTAGAACTAACTAATAACAATAATCAATCAGCGATCAGAAGGAAATGGAGTGTGGGTGGTGTGTGTACACTCAGACAGTGAGTGCACGCACGCAGGAGCTAGTAGCCTATGGACACAGTGACTGAGTGTCCTAGACTCCTAGTACAGTAAGTAGTAACAGTAAGTAGTAGAACTAACTAATAACAATAATCAATCAGCGATCAGAAGGAAATGGAGTGTGGGTGGTGTGTGTACACTCAGACAGTGAGTGCACGCACGCAGGAGCTAGTAGCCTATGGACACAGTGACTGAGTGTCCTAGACTCCTAGTACAGTAAGAGTAAGTAAGTAGTAACAGTAAGTAGAACTAACTAATAACAATAATCAATCAGCGATCAGAAGGAAATGGAGTGTGGGTGTGTGTACACTCAGACAGTGAGTGCACGCACGCAGGAGCTAGTAGCCTATGAACACAGTGACTGAGTGTCCTAGACTCCTAGTACAGTAAGAGTAAGTAGTAACAGTAAGTAGAACTAACTAATTACAATAATCAATCAGCGATCAGAAGGAAATAGAGTGTGTGTTGTGTGTGTACACTCAGACAGTGAGTGCGCACACGCAGGAGCTAGTAGCCTATATGAACAGTGACAGTGAGTGTCCCTACGGGTACAGTAAGAGTAAGTAGTAAGTAAGTACAACTAACAATAATCAATCAGTAATCAGAAGGAAATAGAGTGTGTGTACACACAGACAGTGAGTGAGTGCACACACGCAGGAGCTAGCTAGTAGCCTATAAACAGTGACAGTCAGTGAGTGTCCTACTCCTAGTACAGTATAACTACAATACTATTAGTAAAGGACAGCAGAAATACTGGTATAGATGATGAGAGAAATAAACAGAGGACAGCTGCCCACAGAGGCAAGGCCCCCCTGAGGCCTAAACCTGTAAGCTTGCAGCAGCTGCCTGTCTCTAATGTAACACACAAGCTACTAACTAAAATACAATGTCTATCTAAATAACAACAATACAGGTGTATATGGCAGGTGTAGGTGAGCAAAAACGCTAGGTAAATGAACACAATAGAGCACTTGCTAAGCCAAAGCACAAAGGAGCAGATCTCTCTCTGTACAAGTCTCAGGCAAGCATGGAAAACCCGAACATGGCGGCCGCTATTTATAGGGTAGGGGCTGGCCAGGGTCCCCCTCTGTGATTGGCTGCCGTCAGAGGGCCTGGGAGCCCTCTGATTGGCTCTAAGCACATCAATCTGGGCTATGACGCTATTCGAGCTCGGTACCGAGCTCGAATAGCGCCGGTTTGCTCGAATAGCTCGAATAGTGAATGGGCTATTCGAGTGTTCTCGAATAGCCCATTCGAATAGCTACAGCTATTCGGAGCTCGAATACCGAGCTCGAATAGCTGAAAAAGAGCTCGAATATTCGAGCTACTCGAATATTCGAGCTCTGCTGAGCACCACTGTTAGCTGCAGGGCTTCCTGCAACCCAGCCTCGGTCCCTCGCCCAGGGGTCCACAGGCTACAGGAATATCACCCACAGTCAGGGGTGAATTCCTCAGGAGTCTTAAGCTGCCAGCTCCTCTGGTGGTCTCCACTCAGAGTTGTTACTGTTGCACCAAACACTCTCACTATTCTGGTGTCCAGAGGTTAGCAATACATCTGTATTATCGCTGATTCTGCAGATCATCGATAATTGGGCGTATATATGCATTCTTGGTGGTACTGCAGATCGCCAAGAATCAGATTCTCTCTGTGTGCTGACACCGATCGTTACACTATCTATTTTAATTAACATAACTAATGTAACTTAATGACAGTATTTCTGTTTAGGCTGAAGTTCCCCTTCAAGCTTAGAAACAGGAAGGACTGGCATTGGAGACTCAATTGCAATTTATTGGATGATCCTGAAATTAAAGATAAGATAAAAGATACAATAATAGATTATTTTGATAAAAATGAGCTGGATGGCATGGACAAGGGCATAGTATGGCAGGCCCATAAGGCTGTGGTAAGGGGGGTTCTTACATCTCTGGGAGCTAGAAAGAAAAGAGCACAATTAAACAATTACAGCTCTATTGTCTGAAATAAGGATGTTGGAATTGAATCATAAAGTTCTTTGTCCCTTTTAGTCTCCTCGTTTGTCCCCTGTATCCTCCTCTGCCCCACCTTGCATCCCTCTGTGTTGTCGTTTGTCCCATGTCCTCCTTCATCCCCCTTTTTGTCCCCGTGTCATAATCCTTCCCCCTTTGTGTCCTTGTTTGTCCCCTGTGGCCTCCTTCATCTATCTTTGTAAAATCAAGATTGTATAATTGATGTGCACCTTAACCTCCTTGGCGGTCTGATTCTTTCCAGATTTTAGGGTCTAAAAGCGGTGCAATTTTTTTTTCACTCTTTCAGACCCTAAAACCTGAGAAAAATCATTCTGGCAGGGAGATCTGCAGCAAAATAAAAAAAAAATTACCTTCCTGGGCTCCTGGGCTGCAGTTTTCTCTTTGCCCACAAGATGGCGCTAATATACATATAAACGAACTTCTCTATATTTCTCTAATATAGAGAAGCTCGTTTTCAATGTTAGCCCCGCCCCCGATGACGTCACGCTGCCACCACCGCTCTGCTGCCACCACCACGGCTGCGCTGCTCCAACTGGCTGCCGGGTCCCCGGAAGAATAGCGGGGACATGGGGGATCCCGGCGGCCAGGGAAAGACCCCACACTGCCGGGGAGAGAGGCTGGAGTCCCGCTGCGCAGCGAGATCGCGCGCGGGACTCCACAACTAAAGGTAAAGCTCTGCAATGCCTACCCCGACCTGAGCTCGGGATCACCGATAGCAGCTGCTTTTTTCTACCCCGAGCTCAGGTCGGGAAAACCGGCAAGGAGGTTAAGGGCTGGAACCCACAAGGGCGATTTTGAGAGCATTTTTGGAGCGTTACAGAACGCTAGCGTTTTGCCAAAATGCTCAGCTAATGTAAATGGATGGGGCAACTTCCACTTGAGCGTTTGCGATTCCTCAAATCGCAAACGCAGGACATGCAGCATTTTGGGAGCGTTAGTGCTTCAATGTAAAGTATATACTGTAAACGCTGGTGTAATCGCTCATCAAAACCTGCACGGAGCGATTTTGCTAGTGTTTTAACGTTACCACACACTGTAACAAAATTAAGATTAATTGAAAGGACCAGACTTTAAAACGCTAATCGCTAATCGCTACACAATCGCTGGCAAATTGATACACTTTGTAAAATCACTTCCTAAAACACTCATGAAACCACTGACAAACTGCTCATACAAAATGCTAGCACTTGCGATTAGCGATAGCGTTTTGCAGTGGGTTCCAGGCCTAAGGGCTTGTTTACACTAATGGTGCTTTTGTCGTTTTTTAAGCGCCGGCGATTTTCAAAATGCCCCCTAAAAGTGCTTGTGCAAGGATTTCCTATGAGAGTGTTTACATGTGAGCTGTTCGATTACGATCTGCTCACCAAAGCCCTGCCTGTCAGTGCTGGGCCGAAATTACGCATTAGCGTAATTACGCATCGTAATTCACTACAAATGCACCGTAAGCGTTATGTGTAAGGTTACGGTATTACGCGTAATTAATTACGCGTAGACCGTAGATTACGTTGTTATGCGTAACAAATTACGCGTAAGACAGTAAACTCCCATTGAAATTACACAGTCTGCCGTAATCGCGTAATATTACGCTCCCGTATAATATAAAAAAGCCGCCGACTTTAATAGTCAAATATAAGGCAAATATGTCTTTTAAATGCGGAAAATGTCAGTTTTTTTTGCACAGGTAACAATAGTGTTTTATTTTCATAGATTCCCCCAAGTGGGAAGAGTTTTACTTACTTCGTTCTGAGTGTGGGAAATATAAAAAAAAACGACGTGGGGTCCCCCCTCCCAGACCTCTTTAACCCCTTGTCCCCCATGCAGACTGGGATAGCCAGAATGCGGAGCACCGGCCGCGTGGGGCTCCGCACCCTGACTATACCAGCCCGCATGGTCCATGGATTGGGGGGTCTCGGAAGGGGAGGGGCAGCCAAGCTTTCCCCTCCCCCTCCGAGCCCTTGTCCAATCCAAGGACAAGGGGCTCTTCTCCACCTCCGATGGGCGGTGGAGGTGGAGGCCGCGATTTCCTGGGGGGGGGGGTTCATGGTGGCATCTGGGAGTCCCCTTTAAAAAGGGGTCCCCCAGATGCCCACCCCCCCTCCCAGGAGAAATGAGTATAGAGGTACTTGTACCCCTTACCTTTAAGAGTTAAAAGTAAATAAACACACAAACACATAGAAAAAGTATTTTAATTGAACAAAAAACATAACCACGAAAAAGTCCTTTAATATTCTTAATTAACCATTAATACTTACCTGTCCCTTTAAAAGCCAGTTCCCACGCAATATCCTCGGAAATATACTAATCAGTTACAATGTAACAAAGTTGTTACAATGTAACAACTTTGTTACTTTGTAACACCACCGCACCCGACGTCACTCGCCGCCGCCGCTGCATACCCGTCTGCGCTGCACGGACCGACAGAGCTCTGAGCTATATAGCTCAGAGCTCTCGAAAGCATCTTTGTATTTGGGCTCCAAGGAGCCCCATTGGTCCTTAGCAGACCAATGGGGTTCCTTCTGATTTGAAGGAACCCCATTGGTCTGCTAAGGACCAATGGGGCTCCTTGGAGCCCAAATACAAAGATGCTTTCGAGAGCTCTGAGCTAT
The DNA here is from genome assembly GCF_040937935.1 of Hyperolius riggenbachi. Taxonomy (NCBI): domain Eukaryota; kingdom Metazoa; phylum Chordata; class Amphibia; order Anura; family Hyperoliidae; genus Hyperolius; species Hyperolius riggenbachi. Next base: position 127,832,986 of record NC_090647.1, read on the forward strand.
ATAGCTCAGAGCTCTGTCGGGTGAAGGACGCTAAGTCCCCGCCGGCTCCGCTGCCCTCCCCACCTCTCCCACATGTCACCTATATACATGCTGGCACCCATGGGTGCCAGCATGTATATGGGTGACAGGTGTGGGCGGAGTGGACGGCGGCAGCCGGCGGGGACTTAGCGTGTATGCGGCGGCCGGCGGGTGAGCGGCGAGTGACGTCGGGTGCGGTAACTGATTAGTATATTTCCGAGGATATTGCGTGGGAACTGGCTTTCAAAGGGACAGGTAAGTATTAATGGTTAATTAAGAATATTAAAGGACTTTTTTCGTGGTTATGTTTTTTGTTCAATTAAAATACTTTTTCTATGTGTTTGTGTGTTTATTTACTTTTAACTCTTAAAGGAAATGGGTAAGGGGTACAAGTACCTCTATACTCATTTCTCCTGGGAGGGGGGGTGGGCATCTGGGGGACCCCTTTTTAAAGGGGACTCCCAGATGCCACCATGAACCCCCCCCCCCCCCCAGGAAATCGCGGCCTCCACCTCCACCGCCCATCGGAGGTGGAGAAGAGCCCCTTGTCCTTGGATTGGACAAGGGCTCGGAGGGGGAGGGGAAAGCTTGGCTGCCCCTCCCCTTCTGAGACCCCCCAATCCATGGACCATGCGGGCTGGTATAGTCAGAGTGCGGAGCCCCACGCTGCCGGTGCTCCGCATTCTGGCTATCCCAGTCTGCATGGGGGACAAGGGGTTAAAGAGGTCTGGGAGGGGGGACCCCACGTCGTTTTTTTTTAATATTTCCCACACTCAGAACGAAGTAAGTAAAACTCTTCCCACTTGGGGGAATCTATGAAAATAAAACACTATTGTTACCTGTGCAAAAAAAACTGACATTTTCCGCATTTAAAAGACATTTTTGCCCTTGAAACTTAAAAATCGATTTTCTCAAAAACTATAAGGTCTTTTTGAAAAAAAATTTTTCCTCTTATTCCCACTGATCCCCTTAATATACCCTGTGAATTTGGTGTTCCTAAATTTTAAGCAGGCTTTGCTATTAACCGTTAAAGTCGGCGGGTTTTTAAATGTATATATTTTTCCTTTGAAACTTTAACATCGATTTTCTCAAAAACTATAAGGTCTTTTTGAAAAAAAAATTTTCCTCTTATTCCTTCTGATCTCCTTAATATTTTCTCCAAATTTGAGGCTCTTAGCACTTAAGGGGGCTTTGCTATTAACCCTTAAAGTCGGCGGCTACCTAACATTGATCCATGCGTCAACTTTTCCGCTTGGCAGCATGAACTTACGCATTAATTGCTAAAAGGATTCTACGCGTAAGCCTATAACGTAACAACCTGAATTACGGTATTCTTACGCGTAATTGCGTAAGGGCTATGCGAAATTACAGACATGTACCGAAATTGAATGTCTATGCCGTAAGCGTAATTCCGTAATGCGTAATAGCGTAAAATTACGCGTAATGATCCGTAAGCGTAGCTTTTTCCATTACGCCCAGCACTGCTGCCTGTACCATTTTCAGGACGATTTGCCTCAATGGAAGGTACAGGGAAATCGCAAAGCTCTTGAAAAAGCGCTTTGTATAGCAATTTCCTCAGCACTTTCATGAATAAATACATTGTATTTATTAATTTCCGGGTGAAAGAGTTCACTTCCTGACTGACGTCAGGAAGTGAAAAAAATAGATGGCTCTGCAAAAGTGCTTAGAAAAGCAATTTACAAAAAATAGGTAACGCGCAGGTAAGCGCCGGGAGGTGCTAAAAAAGCGCACAAAATCGCAAATAGCTGGCGTCAGCGATTGCGATTTATGATGTGAACAAGGCCTTCAGGCTGGTTTACACTGGACGCCGAAAAACTGACACATTTTAACTGATCAGTTAGTCTGCAGAAGTGCATAGCGAAAAAGCTTTCAGTTAAAATACATTTGGCCCGATCCAATTCACATTTTCTTCAATCCTAAGTTTTCTCCTAAGATATACTTTACATATTCTGTTTAAAATACTGTCAACATGTTTTTGGGGTATTTTATTGCTTGCTGTCACCTTCAAAGGTATTTTATTTATAATGTGAAAAATGTATTCACAGGGGAAAAAAAAGTGAATTGGATCGAGGTTCATAGATGTGAACTGACCCATAGAAAAACTACTACATAAGAGAAAAAGAGGTGTGTACTTGGATCAAGCAAGCACCTGTCTTATAGTAGCTTTAGAAATGTCTGTTGACAAAATTTAAAGGCACTGCTTGTGAACAAATCTGCTTGCCACAATTTGGGGGGCCTAAACTGAATATACGGTACCTGCTATGCTATGCAACAGTTGGCCCATGCAAAATAGTTTGCAAGTTTGCATCTCAACAGGGTGCCATGTATAGGCCTCCTATAAATGCACTACACTACATACATTTATACATTGCGGCGGCGGGGGTTTCATCGTCTCGTCGCTCGTTCGCAATTTGGCTGCCGTACTGCCGCACACCCATTCAACCAACTTCGGCCCCAAATTTTCCAGCATGCGCAATCGCCTGTGCGGCCAATTTCTGTCCCGAAATTGGTCACTTTGACGGTTGGGCATGTACTTGGCAGCACCAATTTTCATCCAACTCGATTATAATAATCAAATTGGATGGATCGATTGGTTGGTTGGTCGGCTAATGTATGGCTCCCTTAAGAGGTCTTTATGGGCTACCTATCTTACACTCTTTAGCATATGCATGCTGGCTTGTATCAACTGTTGATTTATGCTAATGTATGTTTCTAAGAAGTTGCTGCTGTTTTGCTTCTAATAGCCAAACATGCATATGTTTGTATTTAAATATTGCTTCTTTAAGTGGCCTGCTTTTTGGCTGCTTATGTCTTTTATTATACTAACAATTCTGCATGTACAGTCAGGTTTATATAGTAGCAATTTGTCATACTGTAGACTGCATTATTTTGATTGTGCATTTGTTTTTTTTGACACTACTGCTTTAAGTACCTGGGTCCTGGGTGCTGTCGAGACTGCCCAGACACATCACACTGCACACTGGTGGAGAGCCCTGCTTACCTTTACTACTTTACATGATGATAATGTAATGTGCCCCTATGGGCGTCTGCGTATATGAATAGCAGCTTCTGCTGTAGCCTTATGACTCACCTGCCATGGCCAGGCATTCTTAGCTACATTGGCTCCTCCCACTACATGTGCATTGTCCTGAGAATCCTCAGTGAGCTGAAGATCAAGGCAGTGTCCTTTAGGGAAAGGAATGAGATACATTTAATGACATGCATTTCTTATCATTATAGGAGAACTGTAGTGAGAGGTTGTTATGATATTCGTGATGTCGTTGACCCTGCCACCAGCAGTAGACACAGGCTCACCCAAGGCGCGGAGTCTAGGTGACCACTTTTGTCTTCACTAGAGCGCCCCGCAAGGGATGATGGTCCACTACCCCTAGTGGGCAACGGACTACTTTGCTGCAAGTGGTCACCAGGTCGCGGCCCCTGGGATCGCCCCACCGGAGACAGAGAGAACAATGGTCCACTGAAGAGGTTCAGGCAGAAGCGTAGTCGGGTACAGGCCAAAGTCAGGGCAGGCAGCAGACAAGCAGGAACGGTAGACAAGCAGAGGTCAGGGCAGGCAGCAGACAAGTGTAATCGGTAAACAAGCTGAGGTCAGGGCAGGCTGCTAGAATCGTAAGTCAGGAACAGGCTAAGGTCGGCAACAAGTAAATCAGAAGTCAAGACAAGGCTCCAGCGGCTACTGGAACCAAGCTGATCAGAAGAAACAGTATTGACTAACTACAGCAGCTGACTTGTATACACAATTCAAAATTGGCGCCGAAAGATGCCCTGCGCACGCAACCGCTGGCGACAGGTACTGTAACAGAGGTATATGGAGCAGGGGAGGACTGGGACCTTTTGGCCTGGAGGGAAAACACAAACTAGAGGCCCAGTTGCATGGCAGCCCCAGCCCTAATGACATCACACGCGCCCCACATGCTATATACCGGTAGTCATGTGGTCGCCAATGCAGAAAAACATCAAGGATACTAGAGGGACAGCATGACAGGTAAAGTATAAGTGCACAGGCACCGTGGGGCACATATTAAATTTTGAGGGACAACGGCCATGGTTTCCATCGCGTTCATAGTTTGTTATTATCGCACTTCACGACCACATCGGCCCGAGATTTCCCTTGTTCTCAGATTGAACTACTTTCCACCCAAATAAGTCAAATTGTTGATTAAGCATGCTTGTGGCGGCACAGATTTTCATCCGATTGAATTATAATGATTGAAGCGGTTGGTGGATCGGCCAGCCCTAAATCATTAAATGAGAGGCAGCCTGGGGGGAAATCTCCCCCCTTCCCCCCTGGCCAGTCCTCCCCTGATATGGAGGCTGCCATATTTATTTCCTCTTAAGCAATACCAGTTGCCTGGCTGTTCTGCTGATCCTCTGTCTCTAAATAATAGTATTAGCACAAACCCTGAACAAGCATGCAGCAGATCAGGTGTTTCTGACATTTTTGTCAGATCTGACAAGATTAGCTGCATGCGTGTTTCTGGTGTGATTCACACTCAGCCTCGGACAGACCCACCGAACCACCGACGTAAAGTTCGGTGGGCCTCCTTTAAGAGATGTGACGTCACAGTCACATGACCAGAGAGGGCCCCCACTCTCTCCTATCCAGCGGCTGGGCCTGCGCCAACGTAATGCATTGGGAGGCCTATAAGAAGAGGCAGCGCAGCAGCATCATCCATTTTGTTACAAGCTCCGCCCTCCGAGTCCGACCACACTGCATCAGCGTTGCACGCTGCTTGGCGCCAGACAGAGGCCTCAGGCCTGGCCTGGCTGAAGACGCAGCCCGCAGGGGGAACGCCTGGCCTGCTCTGAGTGGACTCTGAGGCCTGAGGGAGAGGAGAGCGGAGGCACCCGCTTGCTGCACGCAGCCACCCACACACTGTGAGTCTGTCTGACCGTCTATGCTACTCTGCTCTGACCTGCCTGCTGCCGCTCAGGACCTGTCACCTGCTGCCACGCAGCCAGACAGTCCAGAGTCAGCTGCACGCATGGTGGGCCCTTTCTTTGTGTGTTTGGAGGGGGGAGGACTCGGAGGAGACTGTAACTCAGCCCAGGGGAGTAGAGATGGGAAGTTCGGATCTTTTCAATGATCCGGATGATTCGAATCGGATCATTGAAGAGATCCGGATCTTTGATCCGAATCTCGGATCATTTTACTACCGAAGCATTCGGGGGTGAAATTAATAGCAAGACAGGTCTTTCCCTGCTGTGGACAGGAGAAGGGGAGGGGGGTGGACACACAGAGAAGGGGAGAAGATGGACAGAGGGCAGGGAGTGGACAGAGGAGGGAGGAGCAGAGAGCAGAAATGTTTGCACACAATACCCACATGCTGCAATCATGCTTTACATATATTTCACCTATATGTTTATCTGTATACTTTGAAAGCAAACGTCGCAGTGAAAGAAAGCATTCCCCGAAGTGAAGTGCAGCTGTTTAGTGCCCAGTGCAGGCGGATGATATTGCCTTTCAATCACAGTGCCTGCAAAGTTACTGAGCTGTGCTGAGCTGAGCCAAAAGCTTCCAATGTGTTCACTGTGCAGCACTACGGAACAGACAGCCTGTAATGGGCAGCACATTGCAGCCAGTATGTGTGCTCTACACATATCTGGCAGTGGCACACATGTCCCCTCTCTCTCATCTACCTTTGGCTGCAAGGCTGGCTCCCCTCCAACTCAGCGATCCATCTCTGCTCTGCTTCCAGGACCCCGCTGCCCGCTGAGAGGGGGGCGTTTCGCTCCTTGCCCCGCCCCTTTTTCGATCCGAATCACTCATTTTGATGATTCGGATGATTCGACTCACAAAATAGATTCGGATCAAAGATCCGAATCGTTCATGATCCGGACAACACTACAGGGGAGTGAGGAGAGGCAGCTCAGGAGACGCTGCCAGTGCAGACAGTCAGACAGTCCAGAGTCAGCTGCATGCACGGTGGGCTCTTTCTTTGTGTGTTTGGAGCCAGGGGGGAGGACTCGGAGGAGACTGTAACTCAGCCCAGGGGAGTGAGGAGAGGCGAGCTGTGACTGTGAGGAGAGGGATGAGATCACCAGGCCTGGCTGCACTGTGTATGCATGGTGGGACTTTGTGAGGGGGAGGGGAGGAGACTCAGCCCAGGAGACTGTCATGGAGTGTGTGTGAGAGAGAGGGGAAGGAATCACCAGACCAGCCTGGCTGCACGGACTGTATGCATGGTGGGACTTTGTGTGGGGGAGGAGAGGAGACTCAGCCCTAGAGATGGGAAGTTCGGATCTTTTCAATGATCCGGATGATTCGAATCGGATCATTGAAGAGATCCGGATCTTTGATCCGAATCTCGGATCATTTTACTACCGGAAGCATTCGGAGGTGAAATGACTAGCAGGACAGGTCTGTGGACAAGAGAAGGAGAGGGGGGTGGACACACAGAAAAGGGGAGAAGATGGACAGAGGGCAGGGAGTGGACAGAGAAGGGAGGAGGGACGAGCAGAGAGCAGAAATGTTTGCACGTAATACCCACATGCTGCAATCATATGCTTTACATATATTTCACCTATATGGTCTTCTGTATACTTTGAATGGAAACGTCGCGCACAGTGAAAGAAAGCATTCCCCAAAGATAAGTGCAGCTGTGCCGAGTGCAGGAGGATCATATTACGCTGCAATCACAGTGCCTGCAAAGTTACTGAGCTGTGCAAAAAGCTTCCAATGTGATCACTCACTGTGCACAACTACGGAACAGACAGCCTGTAATGAGCATCACGTTATAGCCAGTATGTGTGCTCTACACATATCTGGCAGTGGCACCCATGTCCCCTCTACCTGTCCCTGCAAGGCTGGCTCCCCTGAGTCTCCTCCAACAGAGCATCCATCTCTGCTCTGCTTCCAGGACCCCGCTGCTACCCGCTGAGAGGGGGCGTGTCGCTCCTGGCCCCGCCCTTTTTGCGATCCGAATCACTCATTTTGATGATTCGGATGATCGACTCATAAAATAGATTCGGATCAAAGATCCGAATCGCTCATGATCCGGACAACACTACTCAGCCCAGGAGACAGTGTCAGTCACCCAGTGTGAGAGAGAGGGATCACCAGACCAGGGATGCTTGTTGGTTCTTGTGGCCTGCCTGGAGGCCAGAGAGGCAGCCGCAGGACTCAGAGGAGATGACAGGTCAGTGTGTGGGCAACTGGGGGGAGTTGGTGTCTGGCTGTGGTGTGTGCCTGCTGTGAGTCTGCCTGCCAGCCATGGGTGGTGGATGATGGGCACATTGGGCAGTCTCAGGCAGTGGCACACAGTGCAGTGTGTTAGTGGGGGGGTTGGCATAGCTGGTGCCAATTTACACACAGGGATGAGGCCCAGCCCAGGGACAGCTGTGTTGTGGGGGGTTGGTGCAGCGCTGGCAGCAAATGATGCACAAGGAGGCCCCCAGGGACAGGAGGAGTTGTGGGGGATGGTAATGGTGGATAAGGCTTTAGCAGCACTTTACAGAGTACACCTATTCCTGTCTATCCTCAGAGGTGCCTACAATGTAATCCTACCACAGTCATAATGTAATGTCCTACCATATTACTATTATGTATTTATATAGCACTGACACCTCTTGCAGCACTTTACAGACTCCATAGTCATGTCACTGGCTTATCCTCAGAGCTGCTCCCAATCTAATCCTACCGCAGTCATAATGCCCTACCAGACCAGTAATGTCCTACCATCTACCTATTATGTATTTATATAGCACTGACACCTCTTGCAGCACTTTACAGACTCCAGTCATGTCACTGGCTTATCCTCAGAGGTGCGCACAATCTAATCCTACCATAGTCGAATGTCCTACTACCTGTATATCTCGGGCATCTGCAGGCTGCAGCAATGTAATGTCTACCTTGTTTTGCAGGCTTGCAGCAGTGCAGCTGACGCACGCAGTAACACCGCCATAAGATTGCCAGAGACAAACCGCTGCCTCCCCACAGGCTTTTTGGTCTGCTGCCAGGAGAAGCTGCCCACGACATTCGGTGAGTATCCTATACGGGAGCTGAGACTCTTACCACAGTCGTAATGTCCTACCATCTTACTATTATGTATTTATATAGCACTGACACCTCTTGCAGCACTTTACAGACTCCATAGTCATGTCACTGGCCTATCCTCAGAGCTGCTCCCAATCTAATCCTACCATAGTCATAATCTAATGTCCTACCATCTTACTATTATGTATTTATATAGCACTGACACCTCTTGCAGCACTTTACAGACTCCATAGTCATGTCACTGGCCTATCCTCAGAGCTGCTCCCAATCTAATCCTACCATAGTCATAATCTAATGTCCTACCATCTTACTATTATGTATTTATATAGCACTGACACCTCTTGCAGCACTTTACAGACTCCATAGTCATGTCACTGGCCTATCCTCAGAGCTGCTCCCAATCTAATCCTACCATAGTCATAATCTAATGTCCTACCATCTTACTATTATGTATTTATATAGCACTGACACCTCTTGCAGCACTTTACAGACTCCATAGTCATGTCACTGGCCTATCCTCAGAGCTGCTCCCAATCTAATCCTACCGCAGTCATAATGCCCTACCAGACCAGTAATGTCCTACCATCTACCTATTATGTATTTATATAGCACTGACACCTCTTGCAGCACTTTACAGACTCCATAGTCATGTCACTGGCCTATCCTCAGAGCTGCTCCCAATCTAATCCTACCATAGTCATAATCTAATGTCCTACCATCTTACTATTATGTATTTATATAGCACTGACACCTCTTGCAGCACTTAACAGACTCCATAGTCATGTCACTGGCCTATCCTCAGAGCTGCTCCCAATCTAATCCTACCATAGTCATAATCTAATGTCCTACCATCTTACTATTATGTATTTATATAGCACTGACACCTCTTGCAGCACTTTACAGACTCCATAGTCATGTCACTGGCCTATCCTCAGAGCTGCTCCCAATCTAATCCTACCGCAGTCATAATGCCCTACCAGACCAGTAATGTCCTACCATCTACCTATTATGTATTTATATAGCACTGACACCTCTTGCAGCACTTTACAGACTCCATAGTCATGTCACTGGCCTATCCTCAGAGCTGCTCCCAATCTAATCCTACCATAGTCATAATCTAATGTCCTACCATCTTACTATTATGTATTTATATAGCACTGACACCTCTTGCAGCACTTAACAGACTCCATAGTCATGTCACTGGCCTATCCTCAGAGCTGCTCCCAATCTAATCCTACCATAGTCATAATCTAATGTCCTACCATCTTACTATTATGTATTTATATAGCACTGACACCTCTTGCAGCACTTTACAGACTCCATAGTCATGTCACTGGCCTATCCTCAGAGCTGCTCCCAATCTAATCCTACCATAGTCATAATCTAATGTCCTACCATCTACCTATTATGTATTTATATAGCACTGACACCTCTTGCAGCACTTTACAGACTCCATAGTCATGTCACTGGCTTATCCTCAGAGGTGCGCACAATCTAATCCTACCATAGTCGAATGTCCTACTACTACTACTACCTGTATATCTCGGGCATCTGCAGGCTGCAGCAATGTAATGTCTACCTTGTTTTGCAGGCTTGCAGCAGTGCAGCTGACGCACGCAGTAACACCGCCAGAAGATTGCCAGAGACAAACCGCTGCCTCCCCTCAGGCTTTTTGGTCTGCTGCCAGGAGAAGCTGCCCACGACATTAGGTGAGTGTCCTATATGGGAGCTGAGACTCTTACCACAGTCGTAATGTCCTACCATCTTACTATTATGTATTTATATAGCGCTGACACCTCTTGCAGCACTTTCCAGACTCCATAGTCATGTCACTGGCCTATCCTCAGAGCTGCTCCCAATCTAATCCTACCATAGTCATAATCTAATGTCCTACCATCTTACTATTATGTATTTACTAGCCGTCCCGCGTCGTAGCATACGCCGCATCTTCTATCTATCTAATAGAGTACGTGCCTCAACCTTGAAGCAAGAAGAATAAAGGTGGGTACACACATCAGATAAAAGTCTTTGGAAAAATGAAAGATCACAGACCAATTTTACCCCCTTCCATGTAGTATCAGAGCCACACCTACACAGTCTATTCTGTGGAGCTGCACTCCCCATTAGATAGAAATATTTGCAAGATGCTGTACACAAAGTTGCTGTACACATTCAAAAGATCATTATCTGCAAAAGATCCGTTCCTGCAAAAGATCAGTACCTACAAAATACATTCATAGTCTTTATTTCCATGCGGATTATTGTGGACATTTTTCCGCATAAGGGCATAAGCATCCGCATACAATGAATTTTCGATGCTGGTCGAAAACACAAATATTTCTGAAGATTTTCGTGAAAATTCGCCAAAAAACGAAAACAGGATTTTCGATGCGAAAATGACTTAGGCGAAAATTCGCAAGGAACACTGCTACATTAGCACTATCTAGGAGCGCCACAGGGAGGATTCCCAATGCCCCCTTTTTATACAACCGGAGGGACCGCGGGAACCACAGCGGCACCCCGGAGGGGGAGGCCAGGTGCCGCAGGCGACCCCCCCCCCCCAAGCGTGGCCAGCGCCAGGGAGAGCCGTCTGCACCCACCTCCCAATATTAAAAACAGGCACTTACCGTAACGTCCATTGCGTTCTGCTACATGCGCATTAATTTTCTCATGGAAAGCATTTTTTGCAGTTTGTATCCTTTGGAGGCAGGTGGTGGATGGCTTGCTCCGGTGGTGTGAGCCCTGGAGTGAGTTGTCTGCACCTGTCCTCCCCCCCCCCTCTGGAGTGCTGTATGTGAGCCAGCCCTGAGCTCTAAAGCTCGGGGTGACCCATGCTTCACTCCTTTCTCATGTGGTGCCCCCAAGTTAATGCGCATGTAGCAGAACGCAATGGACGTTAAGGTAAGTGCCTGTTTTTAATATTGGGAGGTGGGTGTGGACGGCTCTCCCCGACGCTGGCCACGCTTGGGGGGGTCGCCTGCGCCTCTTCTCCCTCCGGGGTGTCGCTGTGGTTTCCAGGCAGTGAGAGAGCCTGGGACCCTGTGGTCCCCCCGGTTGTATAAAAGGGGGGCATTGGGAATCCTCCCCGTGGCGCTCCTGGATAGTGCTTGCGAATTTTCGCCTCGAAAATCCCGTTTTCGTTTTTTGGCGAATTTTCACAAAAAACCTCAGAAATATTTGCGTTTTCGACCAGCATCGAAAATTCATTGTATGCGGATGCTTATGCCCTTATGCGGAAAAATGTCCACAATAAACGCACGCAGTAACACCGCCATAAGATTGCCAGAGACAAACCGCTGCCTCCCCACAGGCTTTTTGGTCTGCTGCCAGGAGAAGCTGCCCACGACATTCGGTGAGTATCCTATACGGGAGCTGAGACTCTTACCACAGTCGTAATGTCCTACCATCTTACTATTATGTATTTATATAGCACTGACACCTCTTGCAGCACTTTACAGACTCCATAGTCATGTCACTGGCCTATCCTCAGAGCTGCTCCCAATCTAATCCTACCATAGTCATAATCTAATGTCCTACCATCTTACTATTATGTATTTATATAGCACTGACACCTCTTGCAGCACTTTACAGACTCCATAGTCATGTCACTGGCCTATCCTCAGAGCTGCTCCCAATCTAATCCTACCATAGTCATAATCTAATGTCCTACCATCTTACTATTATGTATTTATATAGCACTGACACCTCTTGCAGCACTTAACAGACTCCATAGTCATGTCACTGGCCTATCCTCAGAGCTGCTCCCAATCTAATCCTACCATAGTCATAATCTAATGTCCTACCATCTTACTATTATGTATTTATATAGTACTGACACCTCTTGCAGCACTTTACAGACTCCATAGTCATGTCACTGGCCTATCCTCAGAGCTGCTCCCAATCTAATCCTACCGCAGTCATAATGCCCTACCAGACCAGTAATGTCCTACCATCTACCTATTATGTATTTATATAGCACTGACACCTCTTGCAGCACTTTACAGACTCCATAGTCATGTCACTGGCTTATCCTCAGAGGTGCGCACAATCTAATCCTACCATAGTCGAATGTCCTACTACTACTACTACCTGTATATCTCGGGCATCTGCAGGCTGCAGCAATGTAATGTCTACCTTGTTTTGCAGGCTTGCAGCAGTGCAGCTGACGCACGCAGTAACACCGCCAGAAGATTGCCAGAGACAAACCGCTGCCTCCCCACAGGCTTTTTGGTCTGCTGCCAGGAGAAGCTGCCCACGACATTAGGTGAGTGTCCTATATGGGAGCTGAGACTCTTACCACAGTCGTAATGTCCTACCATCTTACTATTATGTATTTATATAGCGCTGACACCTCTTGCAGCACTTTCCAGACTCCATAGTCATGTCACTGGCCTATCCTCAGAGCTGCTCCCAATCTAATCCTACCATAGTCATAATCTAATGTCCTACCATCTTACTATTATGTATTTACTAGCCGTCCCGCGTCGTAGCATACGCCGCATCTTCTATCTATCTAATAGAGTACGTGCCTCAACCTTGAAGCAAGAAGAATAAAGGTGGGTACACACATCAGATAAAAGTCTTTGGAAAAATGAAAGATCACAGACCAATTTTACCCCCTTCCATGTAGTATCAGAGCCACACCTACACAGTCTATTCTGTTGAGCTGCACTCCCCATTAGATAGAAATATTTGCAAGATGCTGTACACAAAGTTGCTGTACACATTCAAAAGATCATTATCTGCAAAAGATCCGTTCCTGCAAAAGATCAGTACCTACAAAATACATTCATAGTCTTTATTTCCATGCGGATTATTGTGGACATTTTTCCGCATAAGGGCATAAGCATCCGCATACAATGAATTTTCGATGCTGGTCGAAAACACAAATATTTCTGAAGATTTTCGTGAAAATTCGCCAAAAAACGAAAACAGGATTTTCGATGCGAAAATGACTTAGGCGAAAATTCGCAAGGAACACTGCTACATGCTACATTAGCACTATCCAGGAGCGCCACAGGGAGGATTCCCAATGCCCCCTTTTTATACAACCGGAGGGACCGCGGGAACCACAGCGGCACCCCGGAGGGGGAGGCCAGGTGCCGCAGGCGACCCCCCCCCCCCCCCCAAGCGTGGCCAGCGCCAGGGAGAGCCGTCTGCACCCACCTCCCAATATTAAAAACAGGCACTCACCGTAACGTCCATTGCGTTCTGCTACATGCGCATTAATTTTCTCATGGAAAGCATTTTTTGCAGTTTGTATCCTTTGGAGGCAGGTGGTGGATGGCTTGCTCCGGTGGTGTGAGCCCTGGAGTGAGTTGTCTGCACCTCTCCTCCCCCCCCCCCCTCTGGAGTGCTGTATGTGAGCCAGCCCTGAGCTCTAAAGCTCGGGGTGACCCATGCTTCACTCCTTTCTCATGTGGTGCCCCCAAGTTAATGCGCATGTAGCAGAACGCAATGGACGTTAAGGTAAGTGCCTGTTTTTAATATTGGGAGGTGGGTGTGGACGGCTCTCCCCGACGCTGGCCACGCTTGGGGGGGTCGCCTGCGCCTCTCCCCCTCCGGGGTGTCGCTGTGGTTCCCAGGCAGTGAGAGAGCCTGGGACCCTGTGGTCCCCCCGGTTGTATAAAAGGGGGGCATTGGGAATCCTCCCCGTGGCGCTCCTGGATAGTGCTTGCGAATTTTCGCCTCGAAAATCCCGTTTTCGTTTTTTGGCGAATTTTCACGAAAATCCTCAGAAATATTTGCGTTTTCGACCAGCATCGAAAATTCATTGTATGCGGATGCTTATGCCCTTATGCGGAAAAATGTCCACAATAATCCGCATGGAAATTCAATCTATGCGGACGTTTATACCGAAAATTGCCCGCAATAATGCGCAAGAAACTTCTCCGAATGCGGGCGCTAATGCCCTTATGTGGAAAATGTCCGCAATCATACGCAAGTAATGCGAAAATGACTGGCCTTAGGCGAAAATTAACGTGAAAAAATTAGATGGAAAATTTGCCTGTCAAAACGAAATTAGGCGAAAATTCGGTAAAAATTTATCGAAACAAATTTTTGCATTTTCGCTCACCACTGGCATGTAGCAGGGCGACCGCTTTGCAGTATTGGTTTTTTGACCCTGCATAGTTTGGCATGCAAAAGCAAATGCATATTTGCATGAGCATTGCCTCATGAATAGCCAATTAGGCCAGATTTGCAAAGCCAGACTTGCTAGGGTAGGCCTCTTTTCCACGGACAGTTGATAGGCAGTAACATGCCTCTCAAACTCTTACGACTGCTCACTACTGCCTGGTAACAGCTTGTTGCTGCCTGGTAACTGCTCACTGCTGCCTGGTAACTGCTCACTGCTGCCTGGTAACTGCTTGCTGCTGCCTGGTAACTGCTTGCTGCTGCCTGGTAACTGCTTGCTGCTGCCTGGTAACTGCTTGCTGCTGCCTGGTAACTGCTTGCTGCTGCCTGGTAACTGCTTGCTGCTGCCTGGTAACTGCTTGCTGAGCACACAGCTCAACAGTCCGTGGAAAAGAAGCCTAAAACTTGGTGATTGAGCACGCATACATTTTCTCATGCAAAGTACTTCTTCTTCTTGCTCGAAGGTTGAGGCACTTACTCTATTATATATATAGATAAGATATAGCACTGACACCTCTTGCAGCACTTTACAGACTCCATAGTCATGTCACTGGCCTATCCTCAGAGCTGCTCCCAATCTAATCCTACCATAGTCATAATCTAATGTCCTACCATCTTACTATTATGTATTTATATAGCACTGACACCTCTTGCAGCACTTTACAGACTCCATAGTCATGTCACTGGCCTATCCTCAGAGGGGCTCACAATCTAATCCTACCATAGTTATAATCTAATGTCTTGTCATTATGTATTTCTGTAGCACTGGCTGCTTCTGCAGGCAGCATGTTAGTGCTAAGACACTTAAGTGTCCCCAGTGGAGGACCAATGTTAATGTGCACCTGAACTCTTTGCACAGGACAAAAGGAAAATGTAGAGAAATGCACGATGTATGTAGAGTTTAGCCTGTCTAATTGCTCATTTGTGTCTAGTAACACGTGTAGAAAGCTAATTTGAAAGGAGCAAATTTTTTTAACAATGTCAGCTTCAATGAAAGCAGGAAGTACACACAGCAGATTAATTGCATTATTTATATCAGCTGCAATTTTTTTTTTGTATAAACACAAAGTAATATGCAATATGGTGCTAAATTCGATATGGACGCTTATAGGGATGTTTGTTTTTATGTTAAACTTCCCCCTCCGTGTGTTCTGGATATTAGAATGTACTTATTGTAGATGACTTGTTAGAAGATGCATATATCTGGCACTACAGGGTGTTTTCTCCTTTAAAAAGCTCTGACAGGCATTCTTAAAATGACTTGTATTGCACCCAAGAGATCACTGTGTGAATGGCTGCAATTAAATATTCCTCTTGAAAATAGGTGAATTTTGATTGGCTTTTGTAGGCTCTACTTTTCGTAATATTAATCAGTCACCCAGTGACCAACTGAAATTTTGAATACCCTAACTCTACCAGAAACGGTGTAAGAGTGGCTGCATTTTTCCCAGTGAAATTTGTATTTGTCTCTGCCCACTTTTTGGTTATGGGGATAAAAAGTAACCTATGTTACAGGTAATGTGTGACTATTCAAATCTGTTGACTTGGTGAAAGAACGCTGTTTCGTTTTTTAGTGGTGATGCTTGGGGTTGGGTATGTGTGCTCCGCCTCCGAGTTATGGGCTGGGTGGGCCCTAGACTGAAATTTCTTTGGTGGGCCCCAAGGGTCCCAGTCCGACCCTGTTCACACTACTGCAGGCAAATAGCTCAGCAAGGCTGCCAGGCAACTGGTATTGCTTAAAAGGAAAACAATAAGGCAGCCTCCATATACCTCTCACTACAGTTCTCCTTTATTGGTTAGTCATTCATCTATGTGAAATGAATTAAGACAAAAAAAAGAAGAAAAGTTCACACACAGACAGGGACGTAACAAGACTTAATAGGGCCCCCCCTGCAAAAATAATAGCATGCGCCCTCTTGGTCCCCAAACCCCATAAGTGTGACGTGATCGGGAGGCGGAGAATAGCAGCAGAGAGTGTTCTGCTGTGAAGCAGTGTCTTGCAAGCAGAAAAAAATTACTTACACTCCTGCACACAATTTTTTGTGAGCAAACATTGAGGTATTTTTGCCAATTGGCTGCACTTGCGGTTGTTGAGAGGGAGGAAGATGGGGTCCCAAAGCCATACCTTCCAACTTTTTGAGATAAGAAAAAGGAACACTTAAGTCACACCCCTAATCACACCCCTGACACACCCCTAATCCCGCATACCATAAAGATTTCAAATGAAAAATACTTTATGTTGTATAATTCAAACCACACTGGTCCTTTCTACCCTAGTTAATTTTCCTTCATATTGACATTTGAATATAAGAAATATATACATTTAGGCTACTTTCCCACCAAGATGTTGCGTTTTAGGGGACTTTATGGTCGCATAACGTGCCCCTAACGCAACGCATGGTGGTGTTGAAGTTGGACGTCAGATTGAGCTGCGTTATGCAGCTCTCAAAGAAGTCGCTCCAGATTAGTGATAGGAAGTCCGGATCTTTTTAAGGATTCGGATCATTGAAAAGATCCGGATCTTTGAACCGAATCATTTAAATCATTTTACTAAGGAAGCAGACTGGGTGAAATGACTAGCAGGACAGGACTTTCCCTGCACTGTACATTCTGTATGTTCCTGTTTCTTCCAGACAAACATCCACTGTGAACCGAATCTTTCATTGTGATGATTCGGATGATTCGACTCACAAAAAAGATCCGGATCAAATGAACTATTAGTTCATGATCCGGACAACACTACAGCTCCACCAAGAGTCTCCACAGTGCAGTGAATATTAATTAGCCATGTGGCTGGCCGCAGAGGAGGAGGGGAGACCTCCTCCTCCAGCATTACTGAGCATGTGCAAACAGTCTAACGTGGTTTAGCCCAGTATAACATACAGCATGCAGCACTTTGTTTAAACGTGCGCGTTACAATGTAATGCAACTTGTGCACTGTGAACAAGCACATTGATTTTACAATGCTGTGAGTTAGGCTGCGTTACTGGCTGCTGTAACGTGGGATTTTAATGTCCCACTGTGAAACCAGCCTTAGAGGATATGAATACAGTTTAGAGTCAATTAAGCATATTTTCAGTAGAAAAATACATATATTTATATTTCTATTGACGCAGTTTCCGGTTCTTCATAGTGCGCGGCCGCGCACACAACATTTCAGTATAGGGGTTTCCCTGTCCCCGCCCACACAGGTCCTGTATTAAATAGCCGGCCACTTACGTAGGTCCTTTAGCCCAGTCGAAGCTGCGCATCTAGGCAGCGAATTGCGACGGCGTCCGTGGGGCACCACATTCCCTTGCCTGCTCGTCCTCCTTCCCGGTAAGCTCTTACCTCATCTTGGTTCTGCACTTCCTAGCACTTTACCGTCTGTTTACTTGCTTCAATTGTTTGCACTACTGTCTTATGTATGTTCTTTGGATGGGTGGGATCTTTTCTCTCTCTCATCCTCATTCTAGCACTATGCACTTTACTTATATTGTCATTTTTTGCACATTTTTGGCTAATAGCTTGTCAGGGGTCTTTTGACTGTTGTCACACATACTTACCTATCATTCATGTTATTATTTAGGAGGTTCTTTGCAGGCATTGTGATTATATGGTATTACTCAGTACGTGTATTATGATTATTATGTGCCCGTTGATCTATTGTTTTTAGTGTTTTTATACTTTGTATACTGAATAAAGTTTGTTGATTATTCATTATTGGATTGAGTGGTGCGGTCTTTAGGGAACTACTTTTCTCCTTGTTCTCTATAGTATTTTTGGTTCCTTTCTGCACGCTCTAGTATTTACCCATATTTATGGTTGAGTGGATGGTGCTTGCCCGTTTTGTTTGTGTTGATATTTAAATACATATATTTACACAGATCTGTACATCAGTCCTGAAAGAGGGACAAATGGGGAAAAAAATGAGGGACATGGCTCCCAAAGAGGGACATGTGTGAGCTATGCCAAAGCCTCTGCGATGGCAGGGGTGATTGCTACGCTCATACACAGAGGTGAATATAGAAATAACGGTGGGAGAGTTCATAGGTATTTGCAAAGTTAGAAAAATAGCTTTAATATGACACCGACTCCATCAAGGGTAAACAAATTGATTAAAATCAATTAAAAATTGACCTGCTTTGAGTACATCTCCATCCACACCTCCACCACGCACGCCTCAATCACACACCCCTATTGGTACCGGTACCAGTTTGTCCGTGTTCTTCAGAGAGGGGGAGAGAGCATATTGTGCATAAACATGGAGGGGAAAGGAAATCCTCTTCAGCTTGCAAGCTAGATATACATATGTCCAGAATGATCTCACCACTGGTAGTAGTCCACTCGTTTGGTTACCGCATCTGCGATGTCTCCAGAACAGTCAACCACCTGGGTCATGACCATAGGACGATGTTGGCTCTCAGGCAGAGGCTCTACCCGCTCTGCATAGCTATAATGCGGCGGGGAACACACACTGATGCCATGTTTGTCTAGCGTAGTCTTGCAGCCGAGAGGAGCGCCCCAGGTGACGTGATTGAGACCCGCCCACTGACGCGTTGCGCCCGCCCACTTGCGGGCTTCGTCAGGGTGTATATGGCTACACAGAGGTGTCAGGTCATCTCCTTTAAGGCCAATCTGCCCAACAATATTGTTCCCATTTTAGTTTGATTTTGGACAGTTGAACTCAGCGCCCCTTTGTTTTGTTTGTTGCTGCAGAGCAGGGCCGGACCGAGGCATAGGCTGGAGAGGCTCCAGCCTCAGGGCGCAGTGTAGGAGGGGGCGCACAATTCATTCAGCTGTCATTCCTAATTGTGTTTGAAGAAGAAAGAAATAAGAAAAGGAGATACATGGAAGTGACTACAAGCCAGATAACTAGAAATTAAGGTGTTGGGGGCCCTGGGGTGCCTCTTAGTCTAATAGCAATCAGTGTGTGACGGCTGGGGTGGGAGGGACGGAGGGGCGCACTTTGGTGTCTCAGCCTTGGGTGCTGGAGGACCTTGTCCTGGCTCTGCTGCAGAGCCATGAGGGTACAGCAGAGAAAACTGATTGTTGGATTCACAACAGCTGTGGAGGAAGTAATTATTTATCTCTCTAACATCCCTGCTCATTAACACATGCCTATATCAATTTATTAATTTAAGTATTTATATAGCACCGACATATTAAGCAGCACTGTGCAGAGTATATTGTCTTGTCACTAACTGTCCCTCAGAGGGGCTCACAATCTAATCCCTAGCATAGTCATATGTCTAAGTATGTATCATGCTGTGTATGTGTTACGGCCAGAACCCGAAGTCTGGCCACTTCGGGTTCTGGCCGGTCAGAACGAGAAGTGGCCGCCTGACGCGGCCGATGTAGAAAACTATAATGATTTGCGGACTTTGGTCGGCCAGAACGCGTTGTGACTTAATGTGGCCGGCCAAGTCCAGAAGCTCACCTCTCCCCACTGCCGCAAGTATCCTGCTATCCCCGTCCCGCTCAGCTCTCTGCAATTCCCCACTCTGTCCCTGCTGCTGCTGCCGCTGCCTTCCCCGTAGTCGTCCTCGCCCCTCCCCTGCAAGCACCCGGGGCTGGCCTGTATGCTGCCGGCTGCAGCTGATTTCACCGCCGCCTTCCTTCTCCAACTTTTCACCACTCGGCCGCTCCATCTAGCTCAGCTCAGCTCTCTGCAAGTATGCGCTGTCTCCCTGCTGCCGCCTTCCCGGTAATCCTCCTCACCCCTCTCCTGCAGGGAACGGGGCCTGGCCTACATGCTGCCGGCTTCAGCTGATTCCACCTCCGCCCTCACAGCTCTCCACGCCACATTAAAGTGGACCTAAACTCTTGCACAGGGTAAAAGGAAATCATAGAAAAGCACCCTGTATGTATTTAGAGAGTTTAGCCTGTCTAACCCCCCCTCCTCTGTCTCTAATCACAAGTTGTAATTTGATCTCTCAGCTGTGTCAGCCATGGCAGAGCCAGGCGCGGAGCTAGGGGGGGTCGGGGTAGGACGAGTGCCCCGGGGCGCCTGGTCCCCAAGGGCGCCCAGCTGAACTTCAGGTTTTTTTTTTTTTTTTTTTTTGTGGCGGGTGAGGGGAGCAGCGCAGAGAAGAGGGAGAGCTGTGCGGACGGTGGGGAAGGGGGGTCATCTCCCCCCTCCTTCCCTCACCTTAGGTGCTCTCCCTCCCTCGCTGTCCCCTCCAATGTCCGGGTGGCTGGCAGCGGCGGGGGGAACTCACCTCTGTCTCGCTCCAGCGCCGGCCGGAAGTTCGGGTGCGCAGCCGCTGCTCTGGTCTGGACCAGACCAGAGTAGTGGCAGATCCATCTGGCGCTGCAACGAGACGGAGGTAAGTTCCGCCCGCCGCTGCCAGCCACCCGGACATTGGAGGGGAGAGCGAGGGAGGGAGAGCAGCTCTTCCTCTTCTCTGCGCTGCTCCCCTCCTGCTGGGGAGGGGGACACCTGGCTACCTACTCTGGGCACATATACCCCTAACTACATAATATACTGGGCATATACCCCTGGCTACCTACTCTGGGCACATATACCCCTGCCTACATATATTGGGCACATATACCCCTGGCTACCTACTCTGGGCACATATACCCCTGGCTACCTACTCTGGGCACATATACCCCTGGCTACCTACTCTGGGCACATATACCCCTGACTACATATATTGGGCACATATGCCCCTAACTACATCTACTGGGCATATACCCCTGGCTACCTACTCTGGGCACATATACCCCTGGCTACCTACTCTGGGCACATATACCCCTGGCTACCTTCTCTGGGCACATATACTCCTAACTACATCTACTGGGCATATACCCCTGGCTACCTACTCTGGGCACATAAACCCCTAACTACATATACTGGGCATATACCCCTGGCTACCTACTCTGGGCACATATACCCCTGGCTACCTACTCTGGGCACATATACCCCTGCCTACATATACTGGGCACATATACTCCTAACTACATATACTGGGCATATACCCCTGACTACCTACTCTGGGCACATATACCCCTGGCTACCTACTCTGGGCACATATACCCCTGGCTACCTACTCTGGGCATATATACCACTGCCTACATATATTGGGCACATATACCCCTAACTAAATATACTGGGCATATACCCCTGGCTACCTACTCTGGGCACATATACCCCTGGCTACCTACTCTGGGCACATATACCCCTGCCTAGGCACATATACCCCTGGGCACATATACCCCCTCTGGGCACATATACCCCTGGGCACATATACTCCTAACTACATATACTGGGCATATACCCCTGGCTACCTACTATGGGCACATATACCCCTGGCTACCTACTCTGGGCACATATACACCTGCCTACATATACTGGGCACATATACCCCTAACTACATATACTGGGCATATATACCCCTGGCCACATATACTGGGCATATATACCCCTGGCTACATATACTGGGCACATATACCCCTGGCTACATATACTGGGCATATATACCCCTGGCTACATATACTGGGCATATATACCCCTGGCTACATATACTGGGCACATATACCCCTGACTATATATACTGGGAACATATTATACCCCTGGCTACATATACTGGGCACATATAACCCTGACTACATATACTGGGCACATATACCCCTGGCTACATATACTGGGCACATATACCCCTGGCTATATATACTGGGCACATATACCCCTGGCTATATATACTGGGCACATATACCCCTGACTATATATACTGGGCACATATACCCCTGGGTACATATACTGGGCACATATACCTCTGGCTACATATACTGAGGACACATACCCCTGCCTACATATACTGGGCACATATACCCCTGGCTACCTGTTCTGTGGACATCTCTACCCCTGGCTACCTGTTCTGGGGACATCTGTACTGCTGGCCACCTATTCTGGGGACACCTATAGACCTGGGGCTACCTATTTTTGGGGAAGCACTGCTGTCAGATTGAGTGTATTTTGGGGAACTGCTGCCAGGTGAGAGGTGTCTATCATATTAAGGGGGCATTCTGCCTATTTATGTAAAATGTTGTCTATTTATGTGCCTCATGACTGCTGAATTTGTCTTGTTGGGGGCCTCATGGTTACTGAATTTGTCTTTTTGGGGGCCTCATGATATGTTGGGGGCCTCAAGATCGCTGAATTTGTCTTGTTAGGGGCCTCATGATTGCTGAATTTGTCTTGTTGGGGGCCTCAGGATTGCTAAGTTTGTCTTGTTGGGGGCCTCATGATTGCTGAGTTGGTCATGTTGGGGGCCTCATGTTTGCTCATGATTGCGGAATTTGTCTTGATGGGGGGGCTCATGATTGCTGAATTTGTCTTGGAACATGCTGGAAGGTACATACTGAGGGAGGGTGGGTGAGCGTGAGCCTGCTAACCTCCATGTACATTTGAAGGGGCGTGGCCAAATGTGGAGCACCCATAACCACGCCCACATTTGGTCACGACCCTTCACCTTAGGGGGCGCATTAATAGTCTTTGTCCCCGGGCGCTGAAAACCCTAGCTACGCCTCTGGGCAGAGCAGCTAATTTGTAAACACAGCATGTTATTGCAGGATTTGTATCAGCTGTAACAAAGTAGTGTTTTTCTTTAAAGGTTATTATGCTGCTGCTTATCTTTTGCTTCCATGAATACATGATGTAGACACACTGCAGATTCAGGACAGTAAAAAAGGGCCCATATAGCTAGTGGACAAAAAGGGCGCCGCCATAGACTGCAATGCAAAATATCGGCTATTGGGTGCCCGACAGGAAATTTGGGCGACCGAGAAATAGCAGTTTGCAGGGATCGTGTTAACAAAAGTTTTCGTTTGAGAATAAGGTTTATAACAAATATCGTTTACAAGATCGTTTTAACTTCGTGGTTTACTTATTTTTTCGTTTTTAAATTTCGCTTATAGGAGCTTTTACTTATTTTTCCCTTTTTTAAATTCCGCTTTCAGAGCTGTAACAAGTAAATTTTCGTTTACACTTACTTTATCATTTAAAATTCGTTTTCATACGTATAATGCTTAAATATCATTTTCAACCTTATTCTATTAGTAATACATCGCTTTTGGTATCAGATAAGGCACACTAACTCAGATAAGGCACACTAACCTCAGATAAGGCAGACTAACCTCAGATAAGGCAGACTAACCTCAGATAAGGCATACTAACCTCAGATAAGGCACACTAACCTCAGATAAGGCACACTAACCGGCTTAGCGCCGGAAAACTCTTTTTTACTCTGGAGCTAACACTTAGCGCCGGTTAGTGAATCAAGCCCTTATTCTATTATATATATATATATATATATATATATATATATATATATATATTTTTTTTTTTTTTTCTTCTATTTATAATATTATTAATGTGTACGTGATTTTAAGGCTATATATTCTATTACAAATATATAAATTATTATATTCATGTTATTTATAGTGAAGTATTTTAAGGATTAAATATATTATTGTTTATATGTGTGTAAGGGTGTTTGTGCAGTGGGGATGGTTAGGGTTAGGCACCACCAGGGGGTGGTTAGGGTTAGGCACCACCAGGGGGTGGTTAGGGTTAGGCACCACCAGGGGGGTGGTTAGGGTTAGGCACCACCAGGGGGGGTGGTTAGGCACCACCAGGGGAGTCTTAGGGTTAGGCACCACCAGAGGGGTCTTAGGGTTAGGCACCACCAGGGGGGTCCTAGGGTTAAGAACCACCAGGGAGGTGGTTAGGGTTAGGCACCACCAGGGGGGTGGTTAGGGTTAGGCACCACCAGTGGGGTCTTAGGGTTAGGCACCACCAGGGGGTGGTTAGGGTTAGGCACCACCAGGGGGGTCTAGGGGTTAGGGATGGTGCAGGGAGGGTTCTGTGTGAGAGTAGGGTTAGGTATAGTTACAGCATAATATATGTAATATATACAAATTATTAAATTATGTATATTTACACAAAGGGGGGGGGGTCTAGGGGTTAGGGATAGGGAGAGATCTGTGTGAGCCCTACAGTTAGGTATAATTTCAGTAAAATACTTGTAAAATCTACCATTGTATTACTATGTTTAATACAAGTGTAAATATCGTTTTTGTTATAGACGCTATTTGATGTTTCATTTCAGAATTCGTTTGTTGTTATAGATGGTATTTTGCCATTTAATTTCCGTTCATTAAACCTATTTAGCACTACATTTTCGTTTA
Organism: Hyperolius riggenbachi; assembly: GCF_040937935.1. NCBI lineage: Eukaryota > Metazoa > Chordata > Amphibia > Anura > Hyperoliidae > Hyperolius > Hyperolius riggenbachi. The sequence continues at coordinate 127,857,350 of NC_090647.1, forward strand.
CAAGTTATAAACGAAAAATATTGTTTTACATTACAACTTATAATTTCAGCTATATCCCGCGCCCTTTTTTCCAGGTGCCCTTTTTTTGATGCACGCCTGCAGATTTATTGCAGGATTTGTATCAGCTGTAACAAAGTAATGTTTTTCTTTAAAAGGTTATTATGCTGTTGCTTACCTTTTAAAGCAGAAAGGAAGTTCTGAGTTCATGTCCACTTTAAATTTGCTTTGATTGGTCACTAGTCAATCACTGAGCTGTGTTAGGCAAGATGATAGGATAGCAGCATTATTTTCTGTAGTGAGGGAAGTGATGACTTGAAGGTGTTTGCGGTTGATTTGCTGGGGCAAACAGAGTGGGATCAACAGCCAATATACCAGTAAAGATCTTTTCAGTGTTTTTGTATTAGCTGTAACAAAGTAATGTTTTTCTTTAAAGGTTATTATGCTGTTGTGTATCTTTCAGAGCCGAGAGGAAGCTTCTGAGTGCCGGACAGGACCTGGGATGTTCTGGGATTTGTGCATTTTGGACTTTGGCCACTTTGCAAACTGGCCGGCCAATGTCAGAAATTCCCAGCATTTTGGACTTTGGCCGACGTCAAATCGGCTAGTTCTAGAAATGGCCGGCCAATTCCCACTTTGGCCAACTTCTGGTTTTGGCCATAACATATGCATCATAGTGTAGGGCAGGCATGGGCAAACTTGGCCCTCCAGCTGTTAAGGAACTACAAGTCCCACAATGCATTGCAGGAGTCTTACAGCCACAGTCATGCTTCATAAAGGCAAATGCATTGTGGGACTTGTAGTTCCTTAACAGCTGGAGGGCCAAGTTTGCCCATGCCTGGTCTAGGGACAATTTAGGGGGAAGTCAATTAACTTATCTGTATGTTTTTGGGACGTGGGAGGAAACCGGAGTGCCCGGAGGAAACCCACATAGACACGGGGAGAACATATAAAATCCTTGCAGATGTTGACCTGGCTGGGATCTGAACCTGGGACCCAGCGCTGCAAGGCGAGAACACTAACCACTATGCCACCGTGCTGAACAATGTTTTGACATGAGAATGGCAGTCAAAAAAAAATATCTTGTTTCACAATGTTAGGTGTACTTAAAGGACATCTGTCGATTAAAGCATTTTTTTTAAAGCTGTATGTTAGGGCACACATTACTATCAAGTTCCTCAGTGTATAGTCTAGTAATCATCCAGCTGAAAGAATCTTATTCAGGGGGTGATAAGGGGTTAAATTAGCATAAATGTGTATGTGTTGTTGACTTCACTTATCTGACTGTTTAGAAAGACATTTGCAGTATACCTTTATCAAGGTTTCCCCTCTCCCTGCATGGAGCAGCCAGATGTTGTTACAAGCTGCAGACAGGAGCCAGAACTGAAACATCACAAGCAATCAGTCAGGAGTGTTCTATACATATCTCTCTGACTGCTAGTTATACTACAGCAATATTACAGCACATCTAGCTATCTGTTATCTCCTCTGATCAGCTTTCCTCCTCAGCCGCTGTGAATACTGCAAGGAGAACGCAGTGAAATATTTGTGAGCTGTGTTAGGAGTGAAGGATGATTTAAAAGCAGACAGAGAGAACTGGGGTAATAAGTACAGTGCCCCTGGCACTAGTGGAACCCTAATACAGAGTACTTAAAAATGTGTTTATCGTTAGTTGTCCTATAATTATCTATGATAAAGTGAAGCAGTAACTTGAAATACTCTATATATTAAATATATATCATATGTATTACATTGACAAAGTAAAGGGGTCACCCTAAATACACTATATATTAAATTGCAGTCTTAATTATCTCTATATTTATCTTTGAACCCTTATATCTTACCAGAGAGGATGAATGCAGCGAGTAAGAGGAGCGTCAACATTTTGCGTAAGATGATAAGTTCTTGGAGATCAGCTATTACTTCAGGCACCTTTATATGCAGTTGAATCTATTGGAAAGATACATAGGAATATTTACAGATGTCCCATATGCCAAATTTGACAGCTTTGTGTTCTTTGTGTTTGTGTTTATCTCTTAATGAGGAAATGTCAAATGTTGAGGTAACCTACACAGCTAGAAACTACATCTTTATGTAAAACTAAGCACACATCTGACAAAAAGTGGTATTGAACCCCCAAAAAATAACAGAGTAGAAGTGAATCTTGTAAGCTTACTGTGTACCCGTATCCACAATGTCTCCACAATGCTTGTTACCCTGTCCTACTCCCTAGTGATGCTATGATTTCTGTATGATAAGATCTGTACTAACAAGGTTTTTCTTGTTATTTTGACTCTGCTTCCTGGTGTGACATTGTTTATTCCCTTGTTTATTCTGGCACCCCAGGAACTTCCTCTTGTTCTCTCCTAGCAGCGAGCCTCTCCTCTCCTGGCACCTGTCTGTAGCTACTGGGCATAGGTGTTGCCATATTTATGTAAACTCAGGGCAGAAGGGCCCTCTCAGACATCTTTAGTGAGCAGAATTAGGCCCTTCGCATTACAGGCAGGCGGGGGACGGTATGTGCAGCCACGTTATTACTCTATTTTTGACCACATGACTGGGGTCTGAACACTGATTGGAGGATTGCATTCCTCCAACATACTGGGTTTCCGTAATGGATTGTTAAAATGTATATTATCGGTTTTCAGCAGGAAAGTGTATGTTTGCTACCTTGTCCCTTAAACTAACCCAGATTGATGATCTTTTAAATGATCTATTTGAATTACATACCGTGGCTGTGTCTCACCTGTAAGTTCCCCATCAGGTCCACCTTGATTGCAGTGATTTGATTGGCGGACTTAAATTCGACTTTCTGCATCCTGATTGGTGTTTTAGTTGTATATAAGGTGTTGGTGTTTTTGGATATTTGAGTGCACATTCTTGGCTTAAGGATGGGCGTTATCACCTGAAACAGCTCGTGGCCGGTGTCTGTTGCCAGATGAAAAGACACATGGATTGGACGCTATAAATAATGACGTCTGTAGTAGCCACTTTGCCTAATATATCCAGTTGAGCTGGTCTCAGTTGGTGGACTCTAGTTGGCATTCATTGGTAACAACCCTTATTTGCCACTTTTGCCTACTGGATTGTCACTGTCAAATTGCAACTGTAAAATGTACTGAATTTAGTAAAAGCTACTTGTTCAGTTACAAAGTGTGGAGTGTGCTGGGCTTCACATGGAAAAATACAGTGGCCCTGCCTGTGCTCTGGTGGGCTGACCATGCTTGCACCTCACTTGGATGCTGGAGGAGTGCATCTGGGGAACCTCCCTCCTTTGTTACTTTTGACAAAGTAAAGGGGTCATCTTACATACACTAAGTTTTAAATACACACCCTATTGCAGTCTTAATAATCTCTATATTTATCTTTGAATCCATATATCTTACCAGAGAGGACGAATGTAGCAAGTAAGAGGAGCTTCAACATTTTGGCCTCAATTCACTAAGGTTTACTTTTTGGGGGTCAATCCTACTTTTAGTAAGATATAGGATTAAAGTGTGCCTGAGGTGAACCTTGGGTTAAAAACCACATATTTACTTAAGAAGAGGGAAGCCTCTGGATCCTGTAGAGGCTTCCCAAGCTGTCCTCTGCGCACCTCTTCAGGAACGAGTATGGTCATACCTCAAGTAAGAGCGCTCCTGCACAGTAGGTTGGAGCCTCTTGCCCTACTGCACAAGCCCTGCTGCACATGTGCATAAAGACGAACTCGGCCCAGATCTTTTTAATAGGGGTGTTGTTAATGATTTTGTGGTCCCATGCAGCACAAAATGTGTGTCCCTTTCCCTCCCAGTCAGAGGCCCATTCTCCCATAATAATAGGTAGCCAAAGGAGTCCCCCTGTATAGGTAGCCACCCACAGTACAGGTAGCCAAAGGTGCTCTGGGAAAGGACATTATTGTCAGTGGGGGTATGAAACTTCTGCTGTCTCCCCATCCCCAACACTAACATACCAGCAGATAATGGGTGACCCAAAGTAGCGCACAGTAATGCAGCACACTTCAAATGCAGGAAGTGACCAATGACCTCACTTCCACAGCTGCAGTCTACTCCATAGTCACTGCACCACTCTCCCCTCTCATTACCATTGATCTGAGGACTGTATGTGAGTGATGGTGAGGCAGCAACAGCCAAAGAAGTCACAGGCAGGGCAACCCTGACAGCATGGGTGGCTCCTGCTGTGGAAGAGGCCCCAAGTGGTGGTTTGATTTGCCTGGGCCAAGCTGCACCCCAGCCCCTGAAGGGTCTCAGCGAGTGGAAGCAGCAGCAAGGAGGACACGGGAAGTCTACAGGATTCCGAGGCTTCCTTCTTCTTTGGTAAGTATGTGTATTCTTACTGGAGGTTTGCCATGGGGTTCTCTTAAATCTCTTTAAAGTTGCATAGTTTACATAAAATTGTACTTTCTAGCTAAGTGTAGCTTGCATAAACATTTGAGGCGTCCTTGATCAAAGCATAAAGGCAAACACAAAGCTGCCATATTTAGCATATGAGGCATCTGTCAATATTCCCATGTATGTTTTCAATAGATTACACGGTATATAAAAGTGCCTGTAGAAATGACGACTCCGAGAACACATCAACCTACCCAAAATGTTGAAGCTCCTCTTACTCGCTGCATTCGTCCTCTCTGGTAAGATATAAGGATTCAAAGATAAATATAGAGATGATTAGGGCTGCAATATAGTGTATATCTAATTTATAGTGTATTTATAGTGAGTGACCCCTTCACTTTTTTATCCATATGATGTGCATTTAATGCATAGAGTATTTCAATCATAGATAAGAAAGTGTACCTAACATTGTGAAACGAGATGTTTTTCCTTGACTGCCATTCTTATGTCAAAACATTCTGCCATTGTAGAGATATAGGCATGTGTTAATGAGCAGCAGTGAAAGAAAAATACCATAATAACATTCTCTTTGGCTATTGTGAATCCAACAATTAGTTTTCTCTGCTGTACCCTCGTGACTCTGCGGAAATAAACAAAACTAAGGGGACTTCCTGCTACCAGAGAGCCTTAGATGTTCAGCTAACCAAAATCATACTAAAATGTAAATATTTTTGGGCAGACCGGCCTTTAACCTTTTGCCCACCGCGTCACGCCGATGGGCGTGGCAGCCCCAGAACCGCCTAACGCCGAACGGCGTAAGGTCCTTGGGGCATGATTTGCTCCGCCTTCAGTCTTCCAGCGGCTAGGAGACTGCTAGACGGCAAAACCGCCATCTTTTATTGCTGTACAGCGCTGAGATGTAAGGCAGCGCTGTATAGGGGACAGCCGTGTGACACAGCTGTCCACTCTGTGGGCTCGGAGGTGATCGCCTGTCATAGGCTGAAGTCTATGATAGCTGATCACACTGATTGGCTGGCAGGGGAAGGGAAGGAAATGGGAGTATGAAAATAAATAAAAAAAAATACATATATTTAATAAAAAATAAAAACAATAAATATTTATACAAAATAAATAAACATCTGGGGGGCGATCACTTGTGTGCTGAGTTGGACGGCCCTGCAGCGAGGCCTTAAAACTTCAGTGGTCAATTAAGTGAGAAATGGCCTGGTGTTTAGGGGAGATTAACACTGTGGTCCTCAAGTGGTTAAAGGAGTTCTCTTGGGGGAGGGGGTTTAAAATAAAAACAGACACTTACCTGGGGCTTCTACCAGAGCCCTGAAGCTGTAATATCCCACGCCGTCCTCCTACAATCCTAGGTTCCCCGCCGTCATTACCAGTAATATATTAATCTAACAAGACAAATAATGCTCACTCCTGTGCGCAGGCGCAGTGCCAAGTTTTCTTGTACAGCATCTGTGCAGTAAGCTCCCGATGACGTGCACGGGAGCAAACATGTGCGTGGCCACGGCCGCGCAGCCGTAGTTGGTCTCAGATGCCGATCAGACCGGGACTGCCGGCGGAGAACAGCAGATCGTTGGTGGACGGCGCGGGACATTACAAGTTCAGGGGGCCAGTAGAAGCCCCAGGTAAGTTTTATTTTTTTTTAAAACCCTCAAAGAACTCCTTTAAGAAGATGACCTGACATCTGTCTGTGAACTTTTTTCTTTTTTTAATTAATTTCCCTTCATATATGAATGAGTAACCAATAATGATAAAAATACATGTTAAATGTATCTCATTCCTCTTCCTAAAGGACACTGCTTTGATGTTCAGTACATTGAGGATTCTCAGGATAATGCACGTGTGGTGGGAGGAACCAATTCCGCTAAGAATGCCTGGCCATGGCAGGTGAGACATAAGGCTACAGCAGACGCTGCTAGTCACATATGGAGATGCCCACAGGGACGCATTACATTATTGTTATCACGTAAAGGAAGCTTGAATATAAAATGGATAGCTATAAGAAAAGCTGAGATAACGCTCATAATATAGTAATACATCTGTCACACATTAAAGGGACTCCGAGCAGTGAATAAAAACAAAATCTGAACTTACCTGGGGCTTTCTCCAGCCCACCATAGGTCGGGAGGTCCCTCGGCATCCTTCTGACTCCTCTACCGGTAAGTTCAGATTTTGTTTTTATTCACTGCTTGGGGTCCTTTTAAAGCAAAACCACTGACAAATTTTTTTTTTTTTCTTTTTATACTTTGGAAACAATATAAAACATTTTCATATAAGTACACATTAAAGGATACCCGAAGTGACATGTGACATGATGAGATAGACATGTGTATGTACAGTGCCTAGCACACAAATAACTATGCTGGGTTCCTTATTTCTTTCTCTGCCTGAAAGAGTTAAATATCAGGTTTGTAAGTGGCTGACTCAGTACTGACTCTCACTGATAAGAAATTCCCATTTTTTACCTCTTTCTTGCTCTCAGGTGCCATTTTCTGCTAGGAAAGTGTTTTTATTGTTGGAATTTCTTATCAGTGAGGGTCACACTGTAGTCACTTCCTGTCTGAGTCAGGACTGAGTCGGCCACTTACATACCTGATATTTAACTCTTTCAGGCAGAGAAAGAAAAAAAGGAACACAGCATAGTTATTTGTGTGCTAGGCACTGTACATACAAATGTCTATCATCATGTCACATGTCAGTTCGGGTATCCTTTAAGTTGTGGCGATACAACACATCTTCCATTGAAACCATTGTACCAGGGGCGTACATGCAAAAAGGGCATCGGGAAAAAAGGGTGCGGGGTGTAAACGATAAGCGGCAATAGTGTTTATAAAAATATTGTGTTGTATTTCATTTACAAATATAGTTTTACAAATTAAAAAAACAGTAAATAATGTGTATGAAATCGCAAATTGTGAAAATTAAACTTTTAAAAATGAAACTTATAATTACCTTTGTTAAAAAACGATAATATATGTTTAATCGTTATAATTTTATATTATTGTGAATAACCTTAATTTATCGTTTCTTCAACATATAATAAAATCAGAAAATATTGCTAATAACAATGAAAAAAAATATAACTACGTTCGTAATAAGTGTTGTAAAACATTAGTAAATATTACTAAAATGTTACTACAACTAAACCCAACCCTACTCTCACACAGAACCCACCCTGTACCTATCCCTAACCCTTAGACCCCCCCTGGTGGTGCCTAACCCTAAGACCCCCCTGGTGGTGCCTAACTCTAAATCTCCCCTGGTGGTGCCTAACCCTAAGACCCCCCTGGGGATGCCGAACAATAAATCTCCCCTGGTGGTGCCTAACCCTAAGACCCCCCCTTGTGGTGCCTAACCCTAATCCCCCCTGGTGGTGCCTAACCCTAAGACACCCTTGGTGGTGTCTAACCTTAAGATGCCCCTGGTGGTGCCTAACCCTAAGACCCCCTTGTGGTGCCTAACCCTAAGACTCCCCTGGTGGTGCCAAACCCTAAATCTCCCCTGGTGGTGCCTACCCCTTAGACCCCCCTTGTGGTGCCTAACCCTAAATCCCCCCTGGTGGTGCCTAACCCTAAAACCCCCCTTAGTGATCGCTTTATTGTGTGGATAATAATGTTTTACAAATAGTGACTGTAAAAAATATATTACATTATTCGTCACGGGCGCATTTTGTAAACGTAAATCATCACAAGCACAGTTATAAAACATACAAAATCTCTGGGCGCTGTTTGAAAACGTTAATAATCTCCATCGCCCTTTTTTCCTGTTTAGCGCCCATCAAAGATATTTATTATGGGAGTGAATGGTGGCGCCCTTTTTGTCCACTTGCTCATGCGCCCAAATTTCCTGCTTCCGTACCAGAGGCATACCTAGTCATTGCCCCCCCAGGGGAATGCCCCCTCTGCCCCAGATCACAGTGTTAGATAGATTGCAATCCCAGATCAAGGTAGACACCACTAAACCGTGTGCAGCCACTGAGCTCTGGGATAAAAGCCTTGTCCGCAGAGCGTGATCTAAAACCAAATGCTCTAGTCTCTTAGTACTTGCCCACCCCCGGATTACCATGAATGGGTAATTGCCGTGTTCAAAGGGAAGGTTTGTCCTGAGCAAACTTTTGCACTACTTAGTTATTAACCTCTTGAGGACCGTAGGCTTACACCCCCTAGTGACAAGGCTACTTTTTCAATTTAGGGCACTGCAGCTTTAAGGCCTTGCTGCAGGGCCATACAACCCAGCACACATGTTAGGCCCCCCACCACCACCACCACCTTTTCTGCCCACCTACAGAGCTTTCTGTTGGTGGGCTTTGATTGGTGCTGGGGTGTCTGTTTATTTTTTATAAATATTCATTTGCCTATGTTTTAAATAAATTGTCTATTTAATTAATGATTTTGTTTACCTCGGCATTAGGTGGTCCTGGGGCTGCCACTGCGCTCACGACAATTGGCATGAGGCAGTCGTTAGATAGTTAAAGAACAAGCAACACCCATGCTAACCTAGAAATAAAAAACACATACTGTATATAAGTAGATAAATACTACTTCTACTTACATAACAGATGTATTGTGCTATCAACGTAATGATTCCTGTGAATTTTATAAAGAAAAAGCAGAAAATCCTATTCTAGGCAGTGTCCATCTTGCCAAGCTAATGCTGACATCATATCCCCCTTTGACTCCTGTTTTGCTCCCTCCCTTCTCTTGCTCATTGTGTATTCATTAGCTGCCCTCCTCCCAGAGTCTTCAGACAATCCCACTGAGGTGTATACTAGGAACTGCACTTTTCTGTCTTTTTTTTTACACATCCAATCGCTGAGTCACCTCAGCTTTGCTTGTAAACAGGGAAATAAATGGAAGAGGAGTAATATATTATAGATAAAAAGAACTCCCAGCATTCAACTGTTTGGCACTAGGGCCGGTGCTCCTAAAGTATGTGATAACTCCAAACCATAACAACAGAAAAAGTTTTGCAAGTTTTTAATGCAGGATTAGCATCTTTACCACTTAATACACTCAGACCAGTTGCTGTTGAAATTAGATTTTTATGGTGACAATACCGCTTTAAAGGAGCCAGGGACAGGTATAAATATTTGACCACTGATTATACAATGCCATCATTATAATGTTTTCTCTCCCAGGTATCTCTCCAGTACATCTCTGGCAGCAGCTGGTACCACACCTGCGGAGGCTCCCTCATCCGTGCCAACCGTGTCATGACTGCCGCTCACTGTGTGGATAGGTAACAATATCATAGTTACATACAAACAGTTAATTTGCTAAAGTTTATTCTTATTTCACAAGTATAAATGCACTGTAGCTGAGAAAGTCCCTTCCATGTCAGGTGGAATTTTGTTGCAGAATTTTACCATCTCCTGGACATACTGATCAAATCCATCCCAGTGAGGTTCAATACCTACAGAAAGAGCTAAGTGGAACATTATGGGCCATATGCAAAGCACTTTTTCTCCTGAGTTTTCTCCTAGGTGATATTTTCACACATTGGCGTCAATTCACCAGAGAGGATTTACTAAGAGAAAAAAGGTAGGTAGTTTATCTCATGAGGTATTTTAACACTCTGGAGTCAATTCACCAGTGTGAGAGGACAGAGAGAAAAATGTTCGATAGCAAGGGATAATGGAGAGATATGCATGAGGAAAGTGTGAGAAAGCAGAGAGTTAGGTAATCGGTATTAATGATTTACATGGGATACTTTTCCTCTCTGTAAGCTTGAAAGTGAAGCATTGTGGGTAGTAGGCGGAGTTTTACCACTACATGACCAGAGTATTCCCGCCTTTTACTGCCGGATCATATCATAAATCATATCACGAGTGAGTCTGAACTTCTTCACCACCTCTGTCTCAGTAAAATTATCAAGAACGGTTCTCTCACGAAAAATACGAGGGGCGATTAAACAGACCCTCCTCCTGCGCCTTCGTCTCCTCATAATAGAAGCAAGCTCTAAGGCCTAGTGCACACCAGAGCGGTTCGGCTGCGTTTTGCGATCCGCTTGCGGCTGTGGATACGCTTGGGTAATGTATTTCAATGGGCTGGTGAACACCAGAGCGGGAGGCGTTTTTTGCAGAAACGCATACTCCCGGGCTGCTGCAGATTATGGATTGCGGAGGCGTTTCTGCCTCAATGTTAAGTATAGGAAAAACGCAAACCGCTCTGAAAAACGGCACTTCAGAGCGGTTTGCCAGACTGTTTTTGTTACAGTAGCTGTTCAGTAACAGCTTTACTGTAACAATACATGAAATCTACTACACCAAAAACGCTTCACAAAACCGCAAAATGCCAGCTGAAACGCTACAGAAAAATAAGAAAAAGCGTTTCAAAATCTGCTAGCATTTTGCGGATCTGCTAGCGGTTTTTGATGTGCACCAGGCCTAACAGAGTAAGCTCAAAAGGCTCCATCTTCCACACAGCAGCTGCTGTGTGAAAACCACGATATCTCCAGGTTCATTCAGGGGATAAAGAGATGAAAAAATAACGAATGGCCACACCCCCTTTCTTCCCTGGTGAATTGTGATTTGGAGAAAAACTAACTACTAACTATCACTTATTTATCTCATACTTATCTCACATCTATCTCTTGCATTTCTCTCTGTCGATATTTTCCCCTATACTTCTGGAGAATTGCTATTTGGAGATATCACAGGAGGTAAATTACCTCCCAAGAGATAAATAGGTTGGTAACCTCTGGTGAATTGACGCCAAAGTCATAAAATGCCTTTTAAACCAACAGGAAGCAAAAAAATACTCAAAATAATTTTGATAGTACTTTTTCAACAAGGTTTAGGTAGTTTTTCAATTGTAAGATGCTTAAAAGTTATTTTAAAGAGAATATGAAAATTTTCTCCTAGGAGAAAACGCGGGAGAAAAAGTTAATTATATATGACTGCTATGACCACATGACTAGTTCCTGGGATGTAAAAAAACAAACTGCTACATCCTTAGTATTCCTTTAGATATGCAGCATCATTGCCCAAACAGTAGGATGATTCACATTATGTAGACGTACAGAAAAAGCAGTGCGCTTCAGCTAATTATAAAGCTAGAAAGGGTTCCCAGAACCCGGAGCTTGTTGGATATGTTTAGAGGTTCTGTGTGTGGCAACGGTGGGGATAAAGAAAGAGGAGTTGGAAAGCCTCTGCACTATCCTTCCTTGGAAAATATTTCACTTTTTTGGGGGGCTACCTCGGATTCACTTAAACCACTTAAGGACCACAGTCTTTTCGCCCCTTAAGGACCAGAGCCTTTTTTTCCATTCAGACCACTGCAGCTTTAACGGTTTATTGCTCGGTCATACAACCTACTATCTAAATGAATTTTACCTCCTTTTCTTGTCACTAATACAGCTTTCTTTTGGTGCTATTTGATTGCTGCTGCGAGTTTTAGTTTTTATTATATTCATCAAAAAAGACATGAATTTTTTTTACTTTCTGTGATAAAATTTGTCAAATAAATTAAAATTTCTGTATACATTTTTGTCCAAATGTATTGTGCTACATGTCTTTGATTTAAAAAAAACATTCAGTGTATATTTATTGGTTTGTGTAAAAGTTATAGCGTTTACAAATTATGGTGCCAAAAGGGAATTTTCCCATTTTGAAGCATCTCTGACTTTTCTGAGCACCTTTTCATGAGGTGCTAAAATTCCAGGATAGTATAAATACCCCCCAAATGACCACATTTTGGAAAGAAGACATCCCAAAGTATTCACTGAGAGGCATGGTGAGTTCATAGAAGATTTTATTTTTTGTCACAAGTTAGCGGAAAATGACACTTTGAGACAAAAAAAAAGGTTTCCATTTCTGCTAACTTATGACAAAAAAAAAGAAATCTGCCACGGACTCACCATGCCCCTCTCTGAATACCTTGAAGTGTCTACTTTCTAAAATGGGGTCATTTGTGGGGTGTGTTTACTGTCCTGGCATTTTGGGGGGTGCTAAATTGTAAGCACCCCTGTAAAGCCTTAAAGCCTAAAGGTGCTCATTGGACTTTGGACCCCTTAGCGCAGTTAGGCTGCAAAAAAGTGCCACACATGTGGTATTGCCGTACTCAGGAGAAGTAGTATAATGTGTTTTGGGGTGTGTTTTTACACATACCCATGCTGGTTGGGAGAAATATCTCTGTAAATGACAATGTTTTGATTTTTTTTTTTTACACACAATTGTTCATTTACAGAGAGATTTACACCCCAAAACACATTATACTACTTCTCCTGAGTACGGCGATACCACATGTGTGACACTTTTTTGCAGCCTAGGTGCGCTAAGGGGCCCAACGTCCTATTCACAGGTCATTTTGAGGCATTTGGTTTCTAGACTACTCCTCACGGTTTAGGGCTCCTAAAATGTCAGGGCAGTATAGGAACCCCACAAGTGACCCTATTTTAGAAAGAAGACACCCCAAGGTATTCCGTTAGGTGTATGGTGAGTTCATAGAACATTTTATTTTTTGTCACAAGTTAGTGGAAAATGACACTTTGTGAAAAAAACAATAAAAATCAATTTCCGCTAACTTTTGTCAAAAAATAAAATCTTCTATGAACTCGTCATACACCTAACGGAATACCTTGGGGTGTCTTCTTTCTAAAATGGGGTCACTTGTGGGGTTCCTATACTGCCCTGGCATTTTAGGGGCCCAAAACCGTGAGTAGTCTGGAAACCAAATGCCTCAAAATGACTGTTCAGGGGTATAAGCATCTGCAAATTTTGATAACAGGTGGTCTATGAGGGGGCGAATTTTGAGGAACCGGTCAGAAGCAGGGTGGCCTCTTAGATGACAGGTTGTATTGGCACTGAAGTGCAGGAAGCACAAGATGTTCTCAAATCGTGACCTGGACATGGCAGCAGAGAACATGGGCATGTGATTGATGGGTGTCTCAGGGGATGGTTAGAGGGGAAAATAGATGCAATCAATGCACTGGGGAGGTGATCGGAAGGGGGTCTGAGGGGGATCTGAGGGTTTGGCCGAGTGATCAGGAGCCTACACAGGGCAAATTAGGGCCTGATCTGATGGGTAGGTGTGCTAGGGGGTGATTGATGGGTGTCTCAAGGTGTGATTAGAGGGGGGAATAGATGCAAGCAATGCACTGGTGAGGTGATCAGGGCTGGGGTCTGAGGGCGTTCTGAGGGTGTGGGAGGGTGATTGGGTGCCCAAGGGGCAGATTAGGGTCTGATCTGATGGGTAGCAGTGACAGGTGGTGACAGGGGGTGATTGATGGGTGATCAGTGGGTGATTAGATGGCAGAACAGATCTAAACAATGCACTTTGGAGGTGATCTGAGGGTGGGTCTGCGGGCGATCTGATGGTATGGGTGGGTGATCAGATGCCCGTAAGAGGCAGGTTAGGGTCTGATCTGATGGGTGGCAGTGACAGGTGGTGACGGGGTGATTGACGGGTGATTGACAGGTGATTAACAGGTGATTACAGGGGAGAATAGATGTATACAGTACACAGGGGGCGAGGTCTGGGGGGTCTGAGGTCGTTCTGATGGTGTGGGCGGGTGATTGGGTGCCCTAGGGGCAGATAGGGGTCTGATCTGATGGGTAGCAGTGACAGGTGGTGACAGGGGGTGAATGATGGGTGATCAGTGGGTGATTAGATGGCAGAACAGATGTAAACAATGCAATTTGGAGGTGATCTGAGGGTGAGTCTGCGGGCAATCTGATGGTGTGGGTGGGTGATCAGATGCCCGTAAGAGGCAGGTTAGGGTCTGATCTGCGGGGAGGCAGTGACAGGTGGTGACAGGGTGATTGGAGGGGGGAGGCTGAGGTCGTTCTGAGGGTGTGGGCGGGTGATTGGGAGCCCTAGGGGCAGATAGAGGTCTGATCTGATGGGTAGCAGTGACAGGGGGTGATTGATGGGTGATTGATGGGTGATCAGTGGGTGATTAGATGGCAGAACAGATGTAAACAATGCACTTTGGAGGTGATCTGAGGGTGGGTCTGCGGGCAATCTGATGGTGTGAGTGGGTGATCAGATGCCCGTAAGAGGCAGGTTAGGGTCTGATCTGATAGGTGGCAGTGACAGGTGGTGATTGACGGGTGATTGACAGGTGATTGACAGGTGATTACAGGGGAGGATAGATGTATACAGTACACAGGGGGGGGGGGGTCTGGGGAGGATCTGAGAGTGTGGGGGGGGGGTGATCAGGAGCCCCCAGGGGGCAGTTTAGGACCTAATCATAAAAATAGTGTTTACAGATAGTGACAAGGAGTGATTGATGGGTTATTAGGGGGGTTATTGGGTTCAAACAGGGGTCTGAGGGGTGGGTAGGGGGGGGGTCTGAGGGGTGCTGTGGGCGATCAGAGGGAGGGGGGGGCAGATCAGTGTGCTTGGGTGCTTACCTCGGTGGCTGCAGCCTGCCCTGGTGGTCCCTCGATCACTGGGACCACCAGGGCAGGACGCAGCCTGTATAATACGCTTTGCATACATTACAAAGCGTATTATACACTTTGTATGCGGCAATCGGGCAGCTAGTAACCTGCCGGCGCTTCCAAACGGCCGGCGGGTTACTGCACAAGTGGGGGGGAAGCTTGTCGCATGACGCGATTCGCCGCATAACCACGCCTGCCGCCGCCGATGGGCGTATTGTGGTCGTTTGGGCCCAGCCCTTGCCGCCGCCCATCGGCTGTGGGCAGTCGGCAAGTGGTTAAAATGGATAAAGTGACCGACCGGGATAAACTTGCAAAGAGTATCATATTAAAATAGGCGTACATGAAAAAAGAAAGATACCTGGAAAAAGAGGGATTGCTACACCTAACTCTACCCCCCCCCCCCTGACACCTAACAATTAACCCCTGGCATCTAACCCTAAAACCCCTGGTGGCATCTAACCCCCCCTGGTGGCGCCTAACTCTAACAAACCCTCACCCCTGAGGCACTTAACCCTAAACCCCCGCCCCCAGGCCTAAACTTTAACCCACCTACCCCAGAACCACGACAAAGAAAGTATAATTGGGTGCCCAGAGGCATCACCACAAAACCTTGATTTGCAGCAAAGAGATTTAATTTTGGCACTCAGTGACGCGCGCCTGATAGATATGCAGGCGCAGAGGCATGCAGATTTGCACATTGTGGCACTGCATAGCTAACTAGTTTTAAGCTAACTATGTTTTTACCTGTGTTTAGAGTTGCCACCTATCGTGTAGTGTTGGGAGAACACAACCTGAGCGCCAATGATGGAACTGAACAGACAATCTCCGTGTCTGCAATCCGCATTCATGCTTCCTGGAACACCAACAATGTGGCTGCCGGGTATTTATTTTTATTTATTTATTTAAGTATATATATAGTGCCGACATATTACGCAGCACTGTACTGAGTCCTTCAGAGGGGCTCACAATCTAATCCCTAAAATGTTTAAATGTAAAATGCTAAAAAGTTATTTTAATTATTATTTTGCCAACAGTTATTATTGATGCCAACTAATAAAATCTGAACATGATATTTAATTTAGAACATTTTGCAAAACATGGGAAATAAAACACCCAAGGGCTTATGTGACAAGGCATCAACAGGTCAGCAAAAATTATAGCTGTGCACAAGCTTTAAAGGAAACCTGTGATGACATTAAAAACAATGGTTTCACTTACCTGGGGCTTCCACTAGCCCCTTGCAGCCACCCTGTGCCTGCGCAGGCACTCAACAATTTTCCGGTCCCCTGCTGCGGCTCAGTTCACTTTCGCCGACTTGTAAGTCGACAAAAACCTTGTACTGCACCTGTGCAGGATGCACCCGGCAATGGGAGAGCGAACAAGGATGCGCGCGGTGCAAGCTGAGTGGCCATCGATTTGCAAGTCAGTGAAAGCGAAACTGAGCCACAGCAGGGAACTGGAGGATCGTTGAGTACCGGTGCATGAGCAGAAGCCCCAAGTAAGTGAAATATTTTTTTTTTTAAAAGTCATTACAGGTTTCCTTTAAATATTGAAATAAAAAAGCAAGGGTTATTTTAAAGGGACTCCGAGCAGTGCAGAAACTATGGAAAGATGCATATCATTTTAAAGCTCTCTTTCTCCTCTTTCCAATGATATGTAAACCGCTGCCCTACGCCTTTTAGTTTTCTCTATTTTCGTGATTGAAATTGCCGCGGCCACAATTTCAATCGCGAAAATATAGAAAACTAAAAGGCGTAGGGCGACGATTTAGGTGTCGCCAGAAAGAGGAGAAAGAGAGCTTTAAAATGATACCCATCTTTCCATAGTTACATTGTATTACACAGGGCGACTTTTTCCTAAAGTCAGCAGCTTCATTCTGCTGAATGGAGCTGCTGACACTGGGGAAAGTGTCGTCCTGTGTAATACAAGTAACTATGGAAAGTTGCATATCATTTTAAAGCTCTCTTTCTCCTCTTTCTGGAGACACCTAAATCGTCGCCCTACGCCTTTTAGTTTTCTCTATTTTCGCGATTGAAATCGCGGCCGCGGCAATTTCAATCGCAAAAATACAGAAAACTAAAAGGCGTAGGGCGGCGGTTTATATATCATTGGAAAGAGGAGAAAGAGAGCTTTAAAATGATATGCATCTTTCCATAGTTTCTGCACTGCTCGGAGTCCCTTTAACCTCCTTACGCCGCTCAGGGGGTTTTGTCACCTTTTGCCCGATTTTATAATAATTGTGGTAAATGGCTATAAATCCTCTAGCTAGCACAAGGCTAGCTAGAAAAAGTCTCCGGCAGCCTTTGATCGCCGCCGCTTCCCTGTTAATACGTTACCCAGCCTGGATCCAGCGATCGCCGCAGCCTCCCGGGACAGCTTCAGTCTTCACTATGGGGAGGATCGCAGACGTCATGCTCAAACCCGATCCTCCCCATAGAAAGACCGGAGCTGTGCCGGGAGGCTGCCTGATCGCTGGATCCAGGGGGTAACGTATTAACGGTGGGATCGCGGGGGATCGGCGGGGATCCAAGGGTGCCGGAAACTCTTACTAGCTAGCCTAGTGCTAGCTAAAGGATTTACACATATTTGGCACAATTATTTACACAGTGTCGGGCATCCCGGTAAGGAGGTTAAAGGGTACCTGAAGTGACAATTGGCATGATGAGATTAACAGGTGTATGTAGGGTCCCATGCCTAGGGAGAACTAGGCTGTGTTCCTTTTTTCTGTTGTTTACTGTCAGAGTAAAAACTTGAAGGCTCTAAATGACACTTTCTCTCCAGTCATATTGTTGCATAACACTCACTGATAACTAATTTCAAACCATACAACTCTGGCATGGCAGAGAAAACTTTTGAGTGCAGGAAACAGATACAAAAAGGTCAATAGTTCAATATGGGAGCAGTGGAACAATACAAGACTGGTCATTCAGTTGTGGTGGTGGACTTACCTCCAAGCAGACACAGAAATTGTCAATGTGTTTGTCAAATACAACATGTGTATTTACATACTCCAGGGGACAATGCAACACGTTTTGCAGGTTTGATCCCGCTTCATCAGGCAATAACAATGGAGCAATAGCATATCAGAATCATTTTTATTTCGCCAAGCACGACTGGGTCGTGCCCGGAATTGGACTTGGCATACAGGGCTGAGAAAAACACAAAACACAGTGTAAATGTTAAACAAAACACAATACAATACAAATACAGTTTCGAACACAATTGCGCTACTGCTATAAAATGTTTTTAACTTTGGACTGCCATAGATCATCATCCTGGATGATTCCGCATTCTCATCCCCAGGTTTCCTACATATTGCGTAAGGTGCGACAATGTAATCGGGTTCTGACCAACCCTGCTTGCGAGGGAGGATTAACAGCGTGTGTAGGGAGTTTATGAAGAGAGTTTAGAGTTAACAGCAGAGGGGAAGAAGCTGTTCCTGTGCTTTGAGGTCCTGGTGGCGATGGACCTGAACCTTCGGCCTGAACGGAGTCGGCTGAAAAAGCGGTAACCTGGATGAGAGGGATCGTTAGTAATCCTCAGTGCTCTGGAGCGCAGTCTGGAATTGTAGAGGAGGTCCAGAGGGGGGAGTGGTTTCCCAATTATCCTCTCCGCTGATCTTATCACCCTCTGTAGTTTGTGTCTTTCGCTGGCGGAGGAACCAGCGTACCAGACCAGGATGGAGGAACAGAGTACAGATTCGATTGTGGCGGAATAGAAATTCGTCAGGAGTTTCTGGGACATACCAAACTTCTTCAATTGGCGGAGGAAAAACAGCCTCTGCCGGGCCTTTCTTTGTGTGGATGTGGTGTCGGGTTTCCAGGTTAAGTCCTTGGAGATGGTCGTGCCCAGGAGACGTGCACAGGGGACTATTTCCACTTCCAAGCCGTCAATGCAGATTGGGGGTGGGGGGGTGGGAGCGCGTTTCCTAAAGTCAACAACCACCTCAACGGTTTTTGCAGTGTTGAGGACCAGGCCATTTTCCCTGCACCAGAGGCAGATTCTCTCAACCTGGTGGCGGTACTCCTGCTCTTCATTTTTGGTAATGAGGCCCATTATGGTGATGTCGTCAGCGAACTTGATCACTTGGACAGAGTCTGACGTGGATCTGCAGTTGTTCGTGTACAGGGAGAATAAGAAAGGCGACAGTACACATCCCTGAGGGGCCCCTGTGTTGGTGATCCTTGGTTTTGAGAGGATATGGCCTAGCTTAACAGCCTGGGATCTGTTACTGAGGAAGTCCGTGATCCACAGGCGCAGGGTTGGATGGACCTCTAGCGTGGCCAGGTTCTCCTGAAGTATATGGGGGCTGATGGTGTTGAACGCCGAACTAAAGTCGAGTAGGAGGATCCTGGCGTATGAGTCCGGTTTGTCTAAGTGGTCGTTGACAAGCTCCAGGCAGATGTTTATGGCGTCATCCGTGGACCTGTTTGTTCTGTAGGCAAACTGGAACGGATCCATCAGTGGTTCCATGGAAGCTTTTAGGAGGGGCAAAACCGCTCTTTCAGTAGAAGAGCCAGGCACCTCTAGCTAAATGGCAAAATTGTCAGGAACCTTCAGGGGTAAAAACCCTGAAGTGGCTAACAACATTTATAAGAAACATTTATAAGAAAACTTTACTCAGCTATACTTGTGCTAACGATGTTAGATGTTATGTTAATTACATGTCTATCATTCTCTCTGCAGTTATGACATTGCTGTCCTGCATCTGGCTTCCAGTGCTACTATTAACAGCTACGTAAAACTGGCCTCTATTCCAGCTGATGGAACTGTCTTGGCTAATAACCACAACTGCATCATTAGTGGATGGGGAAGAACCACCAGTAAGTGGAATACTAATTAACCACTTGTGCCCTGACTACAGTACATTCAAGACCTCCCTGCCACCAGTTGTAGGGTTGATTGAAACTCCCAACTGTTCCTCTTTTGGCGGACCTGTCTCTCTGATGTACAGATCTGTGCATAAATATTTATTTTTCTACTGAAAAAAATGTGTTTTTATCGACTGTAAACTTTATTCCCATCCTTTAAATTGGTATATTTCTTATTTTACATAGTATTATGAAGAAAAATGAACCAGGATAGAAAGGACCACTGTGGTTTGAATAATAAAACAACATCATTTTCTAATAAAATAATCTTTATGACATGTGTGACTAGGGGTGTGGTAGGGTTGTGATTAGGGGTGTAGCAGTAGTGTGTGCATCTTCCTTATCTCAAAAAAGTTGGGAGGTATGGTGTTGATGAGCACAGCAGGCAGCAAAATGGGCACTAAACAGGGTGTAATACCGTGGTGTCTGATCTTCAATCCTTCCTATGGCGGCCCCCCTCCCCCCAGAAACCCTTTTTTTGTAGCACATCCGATCTTAAAGAATCAGGGGGAAAAAAACAGGAAATTTGATGAACTTACTTCATTGAATAAAAAAAATAAATTATTTTTTCCGATGTTTATCAATGAATTGTGGTCAAATTGAACAGAAAAATTGTAACATGTGTGGCCACCTTAAGGATTTAAAAAGTACAAGGTGTTGTATAAGGAATTTCTCTTGGCTCAGACAGCTCAAAGATAAACATACACGGGTGCACAATGCTATAGGAATACGTTACATATTAGTAGTAAATTATCTGAACACACATTACACATTGGGCATGGCTGTTGAGGAGGGGGGGGGGAAGAGTTAAGGGCAGGCACAGCTTGGGGGAAGAAAGAGTTCCATCCAGACGATCCGTGATAAGTCCTCTATGGCATATTCTTCTATGTTTGGTCTGATGCAAATTTCATAGCTCAAGGCCGCTTCATCCTATGGAGATTTGTTACTATGCAGCATAATAGTATTTCTAAAAATGACTGTATTTTGGTATCTACACCTTATGACAGCCTGTATTTACCAAGCACCCCCTGGTATAGGTAAAACTATCTTAGGTATCCCTTTAGTATCCCTTCACACAGATTTTAGTTTTACAGTACATCTTTGCTATGTATAAATGGTTTCCAAGCATTAGTTTTAATCATCTAAGCGTTATATTCAGATTTATTTATGTATAATTTATCATTTTCTAAAGTACAACATTTCCTGTATTTAATCAACTTTAAGCCCAAGAACCCCCTGAACCCATCAGGAGTACATGTACCACATGTTGAGGCCCTAAGGGACAGGGCAAAGATGTAGCCACCTAATAGAGAAAAAGCCATAATGTACAGTGTATAGTCAGAGTAATTACACTTTTTGAAAAGATCTCATAGAATACTCTGCTAAGCCACTTCTCATCATAACAGAATGTGTAAAGCAGCAAGAAAGCCGAGTTCCCAGGATACCAATGGGCACCATTATTATGCCTAATCTATAGCCACAAACTAACATCCTGATTCCCATGATACATTCTTTACAACAGGAGAAAACACTATCACATTGTTAGGGATCTGTTTTTGGCAGCCAAGGTTATACTACTAAGTTTACTAGGAAAAAAACAACGCTATGTTTCCATTGCTAACATATTACTCTTCCATTTTCTTTCAGCTGGCGGAGCTCTACCCTCCATCCTCCAGCAGGCTCCTCTGCCCGTTGTTGCCCACGCAACCTGCTCTACCAGCTCCTACTGGGGCAGCACTGTGAAGACCACCATGGTGTGTGCTGGAGGCAATGGAGCCCAGGCTGGCTGCAATGTAAGACCGATAGCTTTCTAATCCTGGTTTTTACTATACTAAACAAAACACAAAGAATGTAAAGCAGATCTCAACTCAGAACAGCCTCTCTACTCTAAAAAAAAATTAGCAACAGCATAATAAACTTTAAAGAATAATATTTTTTCCTTACAACTTACAGAAATCTTACAAATATCCTGCAGTGTTTACCTCCTGGTATCCTGGGAGCACAGAAAGGGTTAACCTCCAGTTTTTACATATTAGCCCAGAACAACGGCACACTGCGGCACAGTTCAGACACAGTTGACAGCCCTGATTTACACTTGCGGATTACATAACAATGAATTTCTTCGGCAGCTATATGTGTTTTCCTTGTTTGCTGTGCAAGAGTTTAGGCCTGCTTTAAAGCTAATTGTAATGGTATGAAAAACTAGGCTTTATGTAAAATAATGGTATAGCTTTTATTTATTTATTTATTGTATTTTTAATTAATTTTTTAAGCTTTTTAATGTTACCGAGTTTATCCTCTGTTGTCACACTGCAGGGTGATTCTGGTGGACCTCTGAACTGTCTAGTCAATGGTGCATACCAGGTCCATGGTGTAACCAGCTTTGTGTCCTCCCTTGGTTGCAACGCTTACCTGAAGCCCACCGTGTTCACCAGAGTGTCTGCTTACATCGCCTGGATCAACAGCGTAAGTTTTGTTTTATTAGTTTCTATTTACAATCTCTGCAACCTTTCACCCCATATTGAATCTTTCTTATATTCATCCTTATGTGAACCATAACTAAAATTCATATTGACAGAAAATCTCCTCACACATTTCTCCTCATATATTTGTATAATATTGTAACTATCTGCCTTCTTATATAGATGCAAAACATAAACTATATATATAAATGCATGTATTATTATGTACCCCATGTTTGTTTCTTACTCTATACAGCACTATGGAAATATGATGGTGCTTTGTACATCATTTCTCCTCTACATAAAATTAACCTGCCCTCTCCTGTGTCTACCACTAATCTCCCCTCTGCCTAATCCTAACCTTACCACCTCTCCAGATTCTACCATGTCCAAAAAAGTGGCATGAGGCCAGGCAGATAGTGAAATGGCAGGAAAGCCATTTTCACATTGGCTGCAGTGTTGCCAACTCATCAGTAAGGAAAGTAGCTATTGGCTGTCGTAGAAGTCGCTAGAAGTCGCTAGATGACGTCATCCAGTAATTTGCATTCGCGCATGGGCAATTAATTTGCAGTCGAGACTCGTAGGAGTGAGCATCTCCTGCTGTAACTGCAGCTGGGGGGGGGGGGGACTCCTGCGAGAGGACGGGCCTGTCTGTGAGAGCTTTGGGACGGGGGAGGGGCTGGCAGCGGCAGCTGCTGTGGCAAGTTGAGAAGAGTCAGTACAGACACATCAGAGTCAGTAACACAAGAAAAAGTCGCCAGATTTGTCGCTAGTCGCTTTTTTAAAAAATTGTCGCCAGAGGGATTTGAAAAGTCGCTAAATATAGCATGTTGGCAACACTGATTGGATGGCCAATGTTGAACTTTGGCTAGTGATGTTACAACATGTGGATATCCCTGTAACCCTGACAACCATATAATCCTTCCCACAAAGGAAAAGGAGGAGGTTACTGTCATACATCTGCTAAAGATCAACACAGAAGGGCCACAATGCTCGGCAGGCCTCTGTACCCCAGTTGTCATGCATTATTGTGGGTAAGAGGCTAAAGAAAATGGATCATAATTGGGGGGCGAAACTAGACATAATAGGGCTCACCGGTAAAAATTATTGCATAGTTCCCCCTTGGTCCCCAAACCCCATGCAGGTCACTTGATCGGGAGCTGGCGAATGGCAGCAGAGAGTGTTCTGCTGTGAAGCAGCATCTGGAAGCAAGAAAAAATGACACATGCTCCTGAACACATTTTTTTGTGAGCAAACGGGGAGTTTTTTTGCTAATTAACTATACTTGTGGTTGGGAAGAGGGAGGAGGAGGGCCCCCCAAAGCCTCTGCCTAGCAATGGCAGGGGTCGCAGGGGTTATTGCTATGTCCATGATCTTACTGTGCAATGACAATTTACACCAAGCCTCCTTCTCTAATGTGATGAGCCAGATGGTGGACTGTGGGCCAACCTGCCATATAAGATGGACAACTCCTCAGTGGCTTCCTTGTTTATTCAGAAAAGCTATACTGGGCCTCTCATAAGGTTTACAGTTGGTCAGTGTGGCCATACATGGCATTGAAGGGCCAGTAGTGAGATTATGGCGTAGGGGGTGAGGCACTTGCACAGATTTGTGAAGGAGAGTTGTTTTTTGCATTTTAGAACTTGCTGGGTTTAGGTGTCCATCCCTGCCAGCCAAAAAGTACAGTACTTGCAGAGGCACCTCTGGGTGTCCATACTGCATCCTGCAAGTCATTTTTTTTAGCAATAATATATGCTGCATAAGGAAATGTGGATCTATGAATTGGTGCAGCGAGTATCTTAACCAATTGAGGACCGCAGTGTAATTTTTTGATAAATTGGCCACTGCAGCTTTAACCTCCTGGGCGATAATCCCGAGCTGAGCTCGGGGTATGTCGCGCAGGAGGAGTTCTCAGGCCCTGGTGGGCCGATTTGTATAATTTTTTTTTTGTTACACGCAGCTAGCACTTTGCTAACTGCGTGTAACTTCCGATCGCCGCCGCCGGTCCGCCGCTACCCGCCGTGCTGCGCAGCCCCCCCCTCCCCGACCCCTTGCGCAGCCTGGCCAATCAGTGCCAGGCAGCTCTGAGGGGTGAATCGGGACTCCCTCTGACGTCACGACGTCCATGACATCGGTGACGTCATCCCGCCCCGTCGACATGGCAACCAGGGAAGCCCAGCAGGAAATCCCGTTCTAAACGGGATTTCCTGCTTACTCTGATCGCCGAAGGCGATTGGAGTGGGTGAGGGAATGCCGCTGCGCTGCGGCTATCATGTAGCGAGCCCAGGGCTCGCTACATGATTTAAAAAATAAAAAAAAAGTGCTGAGCCCCCTCCTGGGCGATATAATTGTATCGCCCAGAGGGTTATGGACTCGCTGCAGGGCTGCTCAACTCAGCACACAAGTGATTATCCTCCTTTCCTCCCCACCAACTTTCTGTTGGTGGGGTATGATCGCTTCCCCAATGTTTATTTTTTTTTGCAAATATTTTTATTATTTTTTATTATTAAATGTCCCTATTTATTTATTATTTTTTCCCTAACTCCCTCCCTCCCCCCAGCCAGCCAGTGATGGCGATCGGCTGTCATAGGCTTCAGCCTATGAGAGACGATCGCTCTCCTGTGTCCCAGGGGGACAGCTGAGTCACACGGCTGTCCCCAGGACAGCACTGCTGTAGATTGCAGCGCTGTACTATGCTAATAGACGCTAAATTAATACTTGCCCTACACTAGTTCTTATATGTGCACTTGTTTTTTTTTCCCACAAATCACTTTATTGATTATAAAAGTGGTGCACCTCTTTACTGACTTAAATCTGTCACATTTTGACACTTGTATAACAAATATATGTATAACAAGTATGTTTCACAGCATACATACATACATACATCTATACAGCTTAATACGCACTACATATGCACCTTATTATAGCAAATTTATAAATGTTCCGGACTGTCTTCAGACTGACACTTTTAGGTTGCTTGTATTTTAATCATGCTATCTTCTCCATCTTCTCTTTGTTTTAGAACGTGTAACAACACTAAATTGGGAGGAGAACCATACTAGACCACATCTGCAAATGAAAAGAATGGAACTCTCTTTACAAAGCAAAATATATAATAAATTACATTTTTGATCATCACTTACAGCCTTACTGTGCTCTGTCTTTCTGAATTATGACATGACAACCAAAGGCATAGGTAGAGATGATGGGGCCCCATATCAGAATTTTAATGGGACTATCAGACCTAGGCACTCTTAACCACTTGAGGACCGCAGTGTTAAACCCCCCTAAAGACAAGGCCATTTTATGCTAAATTGGCCACTGCAGCTTTAAGGCTTCGCTGCAGGGCCACACAACTCAGCACACAAGTGATTCCCCCCCTTTTCTCCCCACCAACAGAGCTCTCTGTTGGTGGGGTGTGATCACTCCCTCAGTGTTTATTTTTTATTTTTTTTTACAAATATTTATGTTATTATTTTGTTAATAAAGTTTACTATTTCTTTATTATTTAAAAAAAAAAACTCCCTTCCCCCAGCCAGCCAATCACGGCGATCGGCTGTCATAGACTTCAGCCTATAAGAGCCGATCGCTCTCCTCTGTCCCATGGCTGTCTCCAGTACAGCGCTGCCTTAGATCGCTGCTTGGAGACTGAAGGGGGAGCAGAGCTCCGCCATCCAAGCAGGGATGCGCGCGCATCAGCGTACGCGATTTCCTGCAAAACAAGCTCGCAGGACCTTACGCCAATCAGCCTTAGGCGGTCCTGGGGCCACACACATTGGTGTGACACGGTCGGCAAGTAGTTAAACAATGCAACCTGCCCCTACCCTATGGGATATGAGTTGAATGGGCAATGTGAACTCCTATGTAAATTTACACTACAAATAGTATATGGGCCCCGAAGTATAGCCAAAAGGTTGAGTAACATGGGAAAATAAATATTTGCTCCTGTTCTAACATTTGTATAGCGCTTTTCTCCTGTTGGACTCAAAGCGTTCAAGAGCTGCAGCCACTAAGGCCACACTCAAGGGGCCACCCTGCAGTGTTAGGAAGTCTTGCCAAAGGACTTCTTACTGAATAGGTACTGACCCTAGCCAGTATTCGAACCCTGGTCTCCCATGTCAAAGGCAGAGCCCTTAACCAGTACACTACAGCCACTAGTACACTATCCAGCCACATCAATTACCACTTGGGCCTCCCTATACTCCAGGGCCCCATAGCAGTTGCTATGGCTGCTATGGCTATTGCTACGCCCCAACAAAGAAGATAAGTATATGCCATATGAATAATCTGAAGCAGCTACAAGTCTCCAACTGTAGTTTTGCTGTTGTTATTAAGGCAAACCAGTACAGTGGAAAAATGGATACTGGATACTCATGAGGCTTCCCATCTCCTCCTCGACCACACTATTGCCACCCAGTGACTTTCTCAATATATCTGACAAGAGCTTATTGGAAATGCGCTCCCTTTAGTGTACAAGCATGGCCATACTGCGCATACATACTGTAACTAAGGCAGCATCTGTGCAGTAGCACAAAACCACTCGAACTAGAAGAGGGTCCTGACCAGCAGTGGTGTGGTCAAGGAGAAGATGAGAAGCCTCTGGACTAACCTTTTTTTTATATAGTAGAGGTTTGCTTTGAGAATGGTCAATGGTATGCAAATGCCTGTGCTACTATATGCAGCTTGAAAATGTAAGAGGGGTTTGGACTGTTGAGGCTGCTGGTACTGTTTGTACGCCTCTGAATCTTTTCCAGATAGGCTGGAGTTAGGCTAAGTTAATGACCAGTAATGAAATTATTGTTTTATTTACTTTAAAAAACTAACCTAATTGGAACTCTAAATTAAAAAAAGGAAAGTGTGACTATCTCATGAGCTGGGAAATTAAAGAAAACCTGTATTGAGAAAAACCTCCCCTGGGGGGTACTCACCCCGGGTGGGAGAAGCCTCTGGATCCTATTGAGGCTTCCCCCGCCATCCTCGGTCCCACGGCGGCAGCAAAAAAGCTCCCCAAACAGCGGGGATGTAAATATTTACCTCCCGGGCTCCAGCGCAGGCGCAGTATCGGCTCTCTGCCTCGGAGATAGGCGGAAATAGCCGATCGGTGTCTGGCCGTTCTACTGCACAGGGGCAAGTCTCCTACGCCTGCGCCGTAGAGCAGACCTGGCGGAGATCGGCTATTTTCGCCTATCTCCGTGGGAAGAGCAGCAACAGCGCCCCCGCTAGAGCCAGGAAAGGTAAATAAATCAGCGCTTGTCAGCCTTGTCGAGAGAAGATTCCGGGACATTTCGGGGGAGCCAGCGATAGACTGCCTGCAGCTACAGCAGAGGGGGAAGCCTCATTGGGACCCTGAGGCTTCCCCGTACCGAGGTGAGTATCCCCCAGGCAACTTTTTTGTTACAGGTTCTCTTTAAGGTGTAGTAGATAGTATTGCTGTTTTGATTTAAAGAGGGATTATCAGCAACAAAATCAAATTCCATTTACCCACTGCTCTGTATTTAGTATGCAGCCAGCCTACAACCGGATCCTGCATTGCAAGGGCTCCAATCTACTCAGACATGTTTCTGCAGTAATAAATCTTATCTCAGTCAGCCTGGCTCTTTTTTGCCATTGCCAACTGGTAGGAAGCTTGTCATCCCCCTCCCATATTTCTGCTCCTCACTGATTGGCTGAGGGCAGTTCAGTGAGCTGCTGAAATCTGATCTATGCTGTGCTCACATGTGTTTACAAAGCAAGCTAGCTATGACAGTGCAGTTTCTAGGAGAAAAAAATAAAGACAAAAATTATACAGTATCAGGATTGGCTTCAGTCAGAGGGAAGCAAGATGGAAAATGCTGGGAACAGAATCCTCTTTATTTACTATATAAAATTCACTGAAATCAAAACATGGACAGTACAATTTATCTGTTATGTAAGTAGAGCAAGAAGTAATCTACTTATACATGTGGGTTTATTTTTTTTCCTGGGATAGTGTTGCTGTCACTGCTGCTTTAAATAAAGTTAAATTCAGCCTGAATATTGTCTTTCAGAGTAGCGGAACAACTGACTTTTGCTCACCCTGCCTTTCTACAGAAACTGTTCCATTCTTCCTGATCCTGTCACTTCTATGCCTAAAGAATACCATAACTCTTTCTGGCAGCAAAATAAAATAAGAAAAACAGCCTGGTTATTAATTTTTGCACTGTACATACACATGTTTATCTCATCATATCACATGTTGCCTCGGGTACACTTTAAGTTGGAACACAGTGTGGGGCAGGAGTGGAGTACCTGCCTGGGAGAGTGCACTGGCTACAGCTCTTCAGCACAGGATCGGACTACACTGAGGTCCTACAGCAAATGTATACATGGTATTATATTAGCAAAGGAATGATAGTGAATAGATTATAGAAGATCTGCCAGGTAAGATACTTACGTCAGCAGCCTCATCATCAGAGGCGCGTACACACGCCGTACTCTAGCAAACGACGGGTCCGTCAGACTCTCCTGCTGGGCAGACGTTCTGCTGACAGCAGGACGTGTGTATAGTCTGTCGAGCGGATCTGTTAGAAACAGTCTTATCAGTCTGCCGACAGCTTGTACACACGTGCATCTTTCGGCAGAACATCCGCCCAGCGGGAGGTTCTGACGGACCCTTCGTTTGCTAAAGTACGGCGTGTGTACACGCCTTAAGTCTTCCGCAAAATGGAAAAGGAAGGAAAGAAGATGGGGCTGCAGGTGAATGTGATAAGTGAAAAACACCTTAAAACTAATAGGAGCTGAGGGAAGGAGACTGTGGCAGAGCTTAAGGGCCCTTTTACACTTAATGCGTTGGTACGCATCAGTGTGCGTTGGTACACGTTTTTTCCATAGCAGTGCATTGTGAAAAAGATTACAGTTAACACGCGTATAGTGGGAACTGTGCCATAGGAAAACATGGACATTACTTTGAAAATCAGTTTTCTTTCAGTTATAACTGAGAGCAACTGATTAAAGGACAACTGAAGAGAGAGGTATATGGAGGCTGCCATGTTTGTTTCCTTTTAAGCAATACCAGTTGCCTGGAAGCCCTGATGACCCTCTGCCTCTAATACTTTCAGCCATAGACCCTGAACAAGCATGCAGCAGATCAGGTGTTTCTGACATTATTGTCAGATCTCTAAACACAGTTTTGACCCTGTTTGAGACTTATTAAAATATAACTTTTAATTCACAATTTTATATAAAATCATCTGTCAGATAATAGATACATTGTTTTATTTATTTTGCTTTAACTCTTTTTCCTTTTACTTTCCAATACTTAGCTGGGCAGTATAAATTGTATTTCCCCCAGAGAAACCATTTATAAAGATTGGTCAAATGGGGTTACTGCCCTCTGCCAAGTAATAATACTGATTAGATTCTACTTAGATATACAGAAACCCTCCACCAAAACCAACATGTTTCGGCTCATAAAAAATAGAGCCGTCGTCAGGGCATAGATATAAAGTGCTAGGGTGCAAAGTGCATTATAAGAGAACCACACAGTTATTTACAAAGACATAATCAAGGAAAATAACAAATGAGAGATGTGCTCTCAAGCTATCTATATAGCTGACTTAGCTTGAGAGCACATCTCTCATTTGTTATTGTTATTTTTTATGAGCCGAAACATGTTGGTTTTGGTGGAGGGTTTCTGTATATCTAAGTAGAATCTAATCGGTATTATTACTTGGCAGAGGGCAGTAACCCCATTTGACCAATCTTTATAAATGGTTTCTCTGGGGGAAATACAATTTATACTGCCCAGCTAAGTATTGGAAAGTAAAAGGAAAAAGAGTTAAAGCAAAATAAATAAAACAATGTATCTATTATCTCACAGATGATTTTATATAAAATTGTGAATTAAAAGTTATATTTTAATAAGTCCCAAACAGGGTCAAAACTGTGTTTAGAGTGAAAATCAGATTTGTGTATTATTGTCAGATCTGACAGATTAGCTGCATGCTTGTTTCTGGTGTTTTTCAGACACTTCTGCAGCCAAACAGACTAGCAAGGCTGCCAGGCAACTGGTATTGTTTAAAAGGAAATAAACATGGCAGCCTCCATAGTCTTCTCATTTCAGTTGCCTCTTAAGTGTAAAAGGGCCTAACTGTGGGAAATTGGACTTTCAAAGGTGTTAGAAAGTTAGTTTATTTTGGATCTTGCATTAATAATGGAAATAAAATTACAACCCATTTTTAAAGATGTAGGAATGTTGTGTAAGTTGTACATTAAATAATAAAAATAATTAGCAAATTATTGAAAATCTACATTTAAATGGATATAGTATACAGACAACTATCATGAACTTCATCATCATCATTGTATGAAAAATATATGCCCATTTTTAATCAGAATCCACCAACACAATTTCATAGAAAGCTAAACTGGGACTGCAAGAGATTAGAAGAGTTGTGTAAGGCAAAACTAAAACAAAATCTCTGGCTATAACATAGCCATTAATAAAACCAGCCAGACACTGGCAGAGTTTTTCTCAACATGCCCAAAAGACAGAATTAGAGCCGTAAATTGCTGTCTAGGGCACGCCTTCCTCTGTGTTGCCATCATCTACCAGTGTTCGTACCCTGCCACCCGGTGGTGTAGGTGGGTACGTACGTGCTGCCAGATCACTACGAGCACCAGGAGATGACAGAAGCCCAGAGAATTGAGCCAGCTGAAGAGGTGAGGGTGAGAATGCATCACTGCGCTAATACACTACAGGAGCTCCTAGAGAGCAGTATTAGCAGAGGGACACCTGGTGGGTCACTGGTTCCCTGGTCCCCTTCCCCCACATAGATACTTCTACAACCACGAAATAAAAATCCTGTCCAATCAGTAATATCGGTCAATTTTGGCCATAAATCAATCTAAATTATGATTTATGGACTATTTGCAATATTTCCCCAAACTGGGAAACAAAACATAGACAAAATCTTGCCACAAGATCGGCAGCCTTAATTATCTTTGGTCCTTCAGTGGGAAATTCCATAGCCTCCCTTGTATATGCGGTACTCCATGTTGATTCACTCACTTCCCGTAGTTCAAAGTGTACCCAGTAATAGCACAGCCCTGGCCATCAATGTAAACCATTAATGTTTCTTTACTGACTTCAATGGTGTTCAGATTCAGGACCAATTTACCCTGAAACCAAACTGAGGCAAAGTCCAGCAATGCTTCTAAGAGGGATAACACTGAATTATTACCAAAATATATAGGTATATATACTTTATAGTTACATAGTTATTTGGGTTAAAATAAAGACATATGTCCATTGAGTTCAACCAGAGAACAAAGTACAACACCAGCCTGCTCCCTCACATATCCCTGTTGATCCAGAGGGAGGCGAAAAACCATTACAAGGCATGGTCCAATTAGCCCCAAAAGGGAAAAAACTCCTTCCGAGCCATGGATGTCTTTGAACGCAAGGAAAAGCATCTAAGCCCCCTTTAATTGCAGGTATAGAATTTGCCATAACTACTTTATGTGGCCCTTTCCTAAATAAATGGCTAAAACATTTTTCCTCCATGCGCAGATCATGTCCTCTAGTCCTTTGAGAAGGCCAAGGGACAAAAAGCTCATCCGCCAAGCTTTTATATTGCCCTCTGATGTATTTATTAGAGATGGCCCGAACGTTTTGCATGCAAACTTATTCGCGCGAACATCGCTGGTTCGCGATCGAACGCGAACTCTATACGAGTTTGACCCACCCCCTATACTACATCATTGGGCTAAACTTTGACCCTCTACATCACAGTCAGCAGACACATGGTAGCAGTGGCGTAGCTACAAACCTCTGGGCCCCGATGCGGAATCTGGATGTGGGCCCCCCCTCCCGGCAACAACAGCCCCCCCCCCCCCCCCCCCCGAAACACCCAAAGCACACACGTATCCGAATCCCTATAGCTGTGCATGGCATGGCTATATTAATTCAGCTTTCCAGCAGCATGGGTGCCATGTTCAATTTGCAAACATACGCAGCACCCAGAGGAGATAGGGCAATTAGTAGCAAGATGCCAGTCTGAAGGAAAATAATCGTTATGTGCGCAGCATTCACCAGATAATAATCATTATGTGCGCAGCATTCACCAGATAATAATTGTTATGTGCGCAGCATTCACCAGAAAATAATCGCTATGTGCGCAGCATTCATCAGAAAATAATCGTTATGTGCGCATCATTCACCAGAAAATAATCGCTATGTGTGCAGCATTCATCAGAAAATAATCGTTATGTGGGAGCATTCACCAGAAAATAATAGCAATGTGGGAAGCAGTCACCACAAAATAATCATTATGTGTGCAGCAGTCACCAGAAAATAATCGCTATGTGGGGAGCAGTCACCACAAAATAAACTCTATGTGGGGAGCATTCACCAGAAAATAAACACCTGTGACTGCACATTGTATTATATACCAGCAGTCAGTGCATCCATTTTCACTGCACCTGCGTGACTGCACATTGTTCTACCATCAGTCACTGCATACCTTTTACTGCACCTGTGTGACAGCTGCACATTGATATACCAGAAGTCACTGCATACCTTTTACTGCACCTGTGTGACAGCTGCACATTGTTATACCAGCAGCCACTGCGTACCTTTTACTAACTGCACCTGTGTGAAAGCTGCACATTGATATACCAGCAGTCACTGCATACCTTTTACTGCACCTGTGTGACAGCTGCACATTGTTCTACCAGTAGTCACTGCATATCTTTTCACTGCACCTGTGTGAGTGTGACTGCACATTGTATTAGTCAAGTCAGTGCATACCTTTTACTTCATCCCCCCCAACATGGACAAAACCACAGGCAGAGGCAGAGCCAGTGGCAGGCCACCTGGCAGGTCTGTTCGAGGTCGTGCTGACGTGATTTCGGGCGGCCCTGGACCAAAGAACAGTGCTCAGAAGAAGGCACGTGCCATCAACTCCCAAGATTGTCAGGACGTAGTTGACTATTAAACACAGAACACCTCATCTTCCGCAGCCACCAGCGCTACTACAAGCACTACATCCGTTTCATTTAACACTTCGCAGGAGTTATTTGGTGGGGAATTAACTGATTCACAGCCATTATTGTTACAACAAAATGAAGGCGCTAAGCAAGTTACACCACCTCATATGTCTGAGTTAGGCGGCTATGGACGTAATGAAGTACCTCCTGTTGGTGCAGTTTATGAGGTGCCTGATACAAGGGAAGCTGTGGAGGATGATTATGATGATAATACTGGCATGAATGTCACATGGGATCCTAATAGACATGATGACCAGGGGGACAGTTCAGAGGGGGAGTCAGAGAGGAGTAGGAGGAGTTGCTGAAAGAAGCAGGGGGAGCTCGTCGTTAGAAACAGTTCATGGCAGTGTCCTGTGGCATGTATCACCACCTATGGACAGCCAGCCAACATGCCCTTCAACGTCAGCTGTTGACACCACCACCAAAGTGCCATCGTTCCAGGGCTCAGCGGTGTTGACTTTTTTTTGTGTGTCTGTCTCAGATGAGAGCAATGCCATCTGTACTCTCTGCCACCAAAAATTGAGCCATGGAAAGACCAAGACCCGCGTAGGGACAAATGAATGCATGTATTGACAGCTATAGGCTAGGGTTACTAATAACAAGAGTGGGTGATTAAATTGTGATGGTAAGATGGTGGGCAAAATAAAGAATGACAAGGAACATTTATATTGCATTTTTCTCCTGGTGGACTCAAATTGCTTGAGCTGCAGGCACTAAGACTCACTCAGTAGGCAGTAGCAGTGTTAGGGGGTCTTGCCCAAGGTCTCCTACTGAATAGGTACTGGCTTAAGGGGCCCATACACTGGTCGATTTCAGCCATCGATCAATCAATTTGTGGCCATTTTTAATGGATTTGATCTATCTGGCAGGATGGAAAATCTAGGTCGATCTGCTGCTGGCAGCAGATCCATGGCCCATAGAGTTGCATTGGATCTAATAATGCATTTAAGGGGCCCATACACTTGTCGATTTCAGCTATAGAACGATCGATTGATTCTATAGAAACAATTGATCGGAAATCGATTCTTTCAAATCAGCAAATCGATCGATTTGCAGCCAATTTTGATCGATTTCATCTATCTGACAGGATGGAAAATCTAGTTTTGCTGGCAGTAGATTGATAGCCTATAGAGTTGCATTGGATATAATGGTCCAATAATGCATTTAGATAGATTTTCAATAGATATCATTCTGAAATCTATTGGAAATCTGTTCCTAGTGTGTGGCACACATCAGATTCCTGTCAGATTCGACCTGGCAGGCATCTGACAGAAATCTATCTGGTGGTCAAATTTGCTGCAAATCTTTAAGTGTATGGCCACCTTAACTGAGCAAGAAGAGCAGAGATATATTACACTATCCAGAGAGAGGAGAAAAGCACTTTTATTTAGCTTTCCTGTATGACAAGAAGACAGCCAGCACTAGGGTAAGGGGGAAACGAAGGTTAATAAGGGAGAGAAGGGGAGTGGAGAGATACTAAGAATAGCCTGAGATGGAGCAGAGAGCTTATCTGTATTGCAGCCACATCACACAGAGGTGACTTGCCTGTAATGTGACTCCTGCCCCTACCAATCTCTCACACAAGACTGCAGCAGCCCTCCTGGAGTCTAGGGACAGTTGAAAACTTTTCAACCTGTTTAATACCTTATCAAGCTGTCCACATGCAGTCTTTACAATGGTGAGAGAGCAGAAAGAGTTTTTTTGGACTCTGCATAAGACAAGCCTCCTCAGCCAGCCTAGTGCTTCACATTGCCTTATACAAGAAAAACCTCAATGCACCAGGCACTGTACTAGCAGCCTAGAGGAAAATCTCCCCCCTTTGCCCCCGGCCAGTTTGTTCTGGCATGCCATTGCCTTGTACCTGCTTCCCAGAAAGACACCATCCTCCTCTTCTGATGTGTTTTCTTTTTATGGTCATAAGGAGGGGCGGGACTGAAGTGAACAGACACACTCTAGATCCCGAGATAACAACTAATTAGGGAATGTCGTACAAAGTGTTGTAGACAAAAGTTTTGTAGACTCCTTATGAGAGGCTGAGCAGCAGATGCTTTCATTAGAACTTTTTATCTCCACACCCTCAGTTTTCAGTCTCTAGGACAGGAAAAATAAACTTTTGTTCCCCTGAATGCCGCCCCCAGATAAATCTTCGCTTCAGGCAATTGGCTTATCAGCTGGTCTCTAGAGGCGCCTCTGGGTGCTGTACTGTATCTGGTACCCAGTAAATAACAGTATATAGGCAGTTGACTGGTTGGATTGTTCTACTCTCCCTCTCCCTAAGTGGATTGGTCAGCTCTCCCTGTCTACCTGTTTATCAGAGTGGTATGGAAGAATAGATTGCGCTGTGCCCATAAAACACACCTCTTTCACCCTTCTGGCCCACCCATGTATCCTATTTACCTCCTTCTCTGCCTCTCAGATCTCGCACATGTGCGCCTGCGCTGCTTCATTACAGTCCTCAGCAGCGAGATCTGAGAGTTGGTAACAGGATAGGGTGTATCACCCAGCATCAATCACACCCGGCGTTTAAGACGACACCTGATTTTCAGAAGATTTTCAAGGGTTAAACAGTAGTCTTATACGCCAGAATATACAGTACTTACCTAAGGAGAGGGAAGGCTCTGGGTCCTAATGAGCCTTCCCGTTCTCCTCCCGGTGTCCTCGTTCCCCGCAGTCTCCACGGTTTGCATCTCCCACGGCAGAAAACTTCAGGCAGTATTCGGAAGCGCTCTGGCTTCTGAAGACCGGCAGCTCTTTACTGCACACGTCCGAGTGCTCCAGAGAGGGCGCTTGCATGTGCGCAGTATGGATTGGCCTGTCTTCGGAAGCCCGAGTGCTTCCGAAGACTGCTGCAGTCTCCCCAACCGGAAGAGAGCAGTCCACAACCAAATTAGTCGTGGACTGCTAACGGGGGAGCCTGTGGGGGAACGCCGACATTGGGAGGAGAAGAGGAAGGCTCATTAGGACCCAGAGCCTTCCCTCTCCTTAGGTAAGTATTTGTTTATTATTTTAAAAAGGCTTCAGACTCCCTTTAAGATTAGCCATGGTAGGGTGGTTAAGGTTAGTGGTGGGGATGGTTAAGGTTAAGCCTCAGTAGAGGGAGGGTTCATTGTGAGAATAGGGTTATGTTTAGATGTAGTAAAATATCGGTATCTATTAATATCGTCATTTGCACTGTAAGAGTAGAATATCGGTACATTTAACAATATTCTACTATCGGCTTTTCTGGGTGCCTCTCAAGTTCCCGAGCGCCTTTTTTTCATGCACCCGTCTATGTGTCTGTGCTCAGATCAGGTTTATAAAACAATATTCATATCACTATTGGCAAAATCCACTATTATGTAATATTCACATAAAGCATGAAGCTAAATAACCACAAACATGGATTCATGCATAGGCTACTTGTGCGTATAGTGTCATACATTCCTTTCAAGGTGGGAGATGGCAGGAAAATGTCATCTGTTGCCATTTTACAAGTGCAAAGACTTATCATCTCTGACATCCACTTCTATGTGCTGTATTCTGCCCTGGCATTTATTTGTCTAGTCTTCTGTTAACAGAAACAATCAATTCAGCCTTGCTTCTGACTCACCTTTGGAAAAAAAAAGTGTTTCTGCACTGTCTTGTCAAGACCTCTTGTGTTAAGACACAAAAGGCTTCAGTTTTATGTAACCAGTGCACAGGATAATGACAGAACCTCACAGTGGTGCTTCCCATGCTGCCTTGTGAGATAGTACAAATTAAATAGAGTATTTATGACTAGTGCAGGAGAAACATCTGACAAAGATAAGAGAAAGAATACATTTTGAGTAAAAACACAGGTTTGTTTTCGTGCTATAGGTGTTTGACTACGGATTTTAAAAGTAAACTGTTTTTTTTTATCAGAACCGCTCTTTAAAATGTATTTTTACTCAGTTTGTATTAAATAAACCCCACAAAGATAAGTAAGCAAAGCAACACATTATGTCAAAGAAAGCTGACTAGTGAGGAGGATAGCCTGTTGTTGACCTGTGAAAGGAAACAGGAAGTACATTCCTCTTACCCACACCATAAAACAAGAGTTGGGACTGACTGAAAATTAATCTTACAGAGGCTGCATTCAAGGTTACCATGATGCAATATGTTACCTGGAAGATTCAAAAGTTTTTTCCTTGTGCCTTATATCTACCTCAGTAATTTTGCAGCCTAGACATATTATGAGGTGGCCAGCTCCATCAAGAGTCTTTTTTTTTTTTTGTAATTTACTTGAAGCAGCTCCCTCTTTCCTCTGCTCTGCACTAAATCGCTAAATAATGATACCATAATAATAATCCTAAGGGCTCGTTTCCATATGCACACTTTCGTTATGGAAACGCAATCGCAGGGACATCAGAGAGTGCATAGACTGCACTGTCTGCTGTTTCCATACATGTGCTGCAATTCACCACTGAATCGCAGCGCATGGTTGCCTGCATTTCGGGGTGGTTGCGCCTGTGATCCCATCCATTCAGTATAATGAATGGAATAGCAAGCGCTGCCCCCCGGGGAGTCATGTGAAACGCAGAGTCACGCGGCTCTGCATTGCAACTGGAAATGAGCCCTAACATTTGTGTAGCACTTGGACTCAAAACACTCAAGAGCTGCAGCCATTAAGGGTGTACTCAAGAGGCCACCTTGGCTTGCCAAAGTATTAGGAAGTCTTGCCCAAGGACTTCTTACTCAGTAGGTACTGATTCAAACCTTGGTCTCCCACATCAAAGGCAGAGCACTTAACCAGTACACTATCCAGCCATTCTATATTGGGCATAAATGGCTAAATAATGGCTAAAAGTAAATATCAACTTTAAATTGTGGCTATAAACATCGGGCCCCTCTGGGCACCCAAATTACTGTATATTCTGGCGTATAAGACTTGAGAAATCTTCTCAAAAGTCAGGGGGCGTCTTATACGCCGGGTGTCATCTTATAGGGCAAGTGTTGAAACTTCCAGGCCGGACTGGAGAATGGAGTGGTTGCTGTATATGGTGGGGAAGCTCAAAAACATCCATGGCCGCATCCCCACCATATGCGGTGACTGTATGAAAGCAACACGGGCAGTGCTGTTCAAGTATGGTAGAAGAAAATCCACTCACCAAGATTCCTGGAAAGAAGTGACTGAGCGCGTTCCCGATAACTAGGTGAGGGGGCACCTCACTGGAAAGGTGTAAGTGAAGGGTGGAGCAAGCTGCAGGTGTCCAGGATGCCCGAGGTATGAAAAAAAAAGAGAGAGAGAGCAGCGCTGTGCCCAGAAAAACACACCTCTTTCACCCGTCTAGCCTGCCCTTGTACCTCCTTCTCTGTCTCTCAGATCTGGCTCTTGAGGACTGCAGTGAAGTGGTGCAGGCGCGCATGTGCGAGATCTGAGAGGCAGAGAAGGAGGTAATAGTATACAAAAGCGGGCCAGACGGGTGAAAGAGGCATGTTTGCTCTACCACTCTAAAAGTCTTGGAGACAGGGATAGCTGACTAATCCAAGCTGGCTTCGTATACAACAACTAGCCAATCGCCGGTAAGGTACATCTCTTGTCATGATTGGTTTGTTGTTATATACTAGGTACCACATACAGTACAGCACCAGTATCTGCACCTATTTATACAGTACTAGCAGACCCAAGCCCGTTTAGAAACGGGCTCTAGGGTCTGTGTTTTTCGTCGTCGGCCGCCGCATGTACTGCGCACGCGCTCGCATCCGACACGCACGTGCACCCGCCGCACACACGCGCACCCGCCGCACACACTCGCTCGCCCGGTCGCCCGCTCACACACCCGTCTGGCTCCCTGGCCCCGTCCCTGTCCTCCTGTCTGTGTGAGGCTGGGTCCGTGCTGCACACATGCGCAGTAGTAAAAAGCACGGGCCCAGCTACACAGAAACGACTGCCCCTGCTGTACGCCGGGACAGTTGCCTATTATTATGTAGGATAGCACCAGTACATACAGTACAGTATACAAATGTCCAACAGTCAAGAGGGATAGTCTTATACGGCGAGTATATCCTAAAATGTATATTTTAACTGGAAAAGTTGGCGGGTCGTCTTATACGCCCAGTCCTCTTATACGCCGGAATATACGGTACCAGCTTTGGTTAAGTGTTGTAATATGTTAAACGAGACAGATATTGAGATTATGGTGTGCACTGGAGTTTAATTCTACTGTATTGGCTTGATTCAGAAAAGGGTGCTAAGTGTTAGCACACCAGTGAAAAGCCACTTTACATGTGCTAACATGCTTTGCACGTGCTAAGTAGTTAGCACATGCAAACTACTTAGCACGGTAGTTACATAGTTACATAGTTATTTTGGTTGAAAAAAGACATACGTCCATCGAGTTCAAGCAGTATAAAGTACAACACCAGCCTGCTCCCTCACATATCCCTGTTGATCCAGAGGAAGGCAAAAAAACCCTTACAAAGCATGGTCCAATTAGCCCCTAAAGGGAAAAATTCCTTCCCGACTCCAGATGGCAATCAGATAAAATCCCTGGATCAACATCATTAGGCATTACCTAGTAATTGTAGCCATGGATGTCTTTCAACGCAAGGAAAGCATCTAAGCCCCCTTTAAATGCAGGTATAGAGTTTGCCATAACGACTTCCTGTGGCAATGCATTCCACATCTTAATCACTCTTACTGTAAAGAACCCTTTCCTAAATAAATGGTTAAAACGTTTTTCCTCCATGCGCAGATCATGTCCTCTAGTCCTTTGAGAAGGCCTAGGGACAAAAAGCTCATCCGCCAAGCTATTATATTGCCCTCTGATGTATTTATACATGTTAATTAGATCCCCTCTAAGGCGTCTTTTCTCTAGACTAAATAAACCCAGTTTATCTAACCTTTCTCGATAAGTGAGACCTTCCATCCCATGCATCAATTTTGTTGCTCGTCTCTGCACCTGCTCTAAAACTGCAATATCTTTTTTGTAATGTGGTGCCCAGAACTGAATTCCATATTCCAGATGTGGCCTTACTAGAGAGTTAAACAGGGGCAATATTATGCTAGCATCTCGAGTTTTTATTTCCCTTTTAATGCATCCCAAAATTTTGTTAGCTTTAGCTGCAGCTGCTTGGCATTGAGTACGATTATTTAACTTGTTGTCAATGAGTACTCCTAAGTCCTTCTCCAAGTTTGATGTCCCCAACTGTATCCCATTTATTTTGTATGGTGCTAGACCATTAGTACGTCCAAAATGCATGACCTTACATTTGTCAACATTGAATTTCATCTGCCATGTATGTGCCCATATAGCCATCCTATCCAGATCCTGTTGCAATATGACACTATCTTCCTGAGAGTTGATGATTCTGCACAATTTTGTATCATCTGCAAAAATAGCAACATTGCTCACTACTGCATCTACTAGGTCATTAATAAATAAATTGAAGAGCACTGGACCCAGAACAGACCCCTGTGGGACCCCACTGCTAACAGTCTCCCATTTTGAGTACGATCCATTGACCACAACTCTTTGTTTTCTGTCCATTAGCCAGTTCCCTATCCATGAACACAGACTCTTCCCCAGTCCTTGCATCCTCAACTTTTGCACCAGACTTTTGTGGGGAACAGTGTCGAAGGCCTTTGCAAAGTCCAAGTATATCACATCTACAGCATTCCCAATATCCATATTAGCATTCACTACCTCATAAAAGCTGAGCATGTTAGTCAAACAGGACCTGTCTTTAGTAAACCCATGTTGATGCTGAGAAATAAGATTATTTTCTACTATGAAGTCATGTATAGTATCTCTTAGTAACCCCTCAAATAGTTTGCATACAACTGATGTTAAACTTACAGGTCTATAATTTCCTGGATCAGATTTTTTGCCCTTCTTAAATAATGGGAAAACGTGGGCTGTACGCCAATCCACTGGGACTGTGCCAGTTGCAAGAGAGTCACAAAAGATAAGATAAAGGGGTTTATCTATAACTGAACTTAATTCCCTTAGGACCCGAGGATGCATGCCATCCGGGCCAGGTGCCTTGTCTATTTTTAATTTATTTAGTCTTGCCTTCACTTCTTCCTGCGTTAAGTATTTAATATTACAGTTAGAAGATTGAGACTCTTCTGCCTCTGTAGTTTGCAACAGTGCTGTTTCTTTTGTGAAGACAGAAGCAAAGAAAGCATTTAATAACTCTGCCTTACCTTGGTCATCCACCCTTGAGTTCCCATCCTCATCCTTTAGGAGTCCTATACAATCAACCTTTCTTTTTTTAGAGTTAATGTACTTGTAAAACTTTTTTGGGTTAGATTTGATATCCTTAGCGATTTGTTTTTCAGCTTCAATCTTTGCCTGCCTAATTTCTTTTTTACAATTTTTATTGCACTCCTTATAATTGCTTAGTTAGCTTAGTTAGCACATGTAAACTACTTAGCACCGTAGTTAGCACATGTAAACTACTTAGCACCCTAGTTTTTTTTTTAAATCAGTGTTTATTCAACAAAGAAAAGGAACATCTGACAGAATATGCAGTGTAGCAGTGCGCCTCCTAACTTTTCCAACAGTAGCTTCAGCATCAATTATCACTGTGGAAGATGAGAGGTATTGTTAACAATAATGTAATGATCGTCACATAATATATACAGTAGAGCTCAGATTGAATTTAAAATTCCAAATATTCTATCTTTTACAAGATCATAATTAGCAAGACCAGGGGTATCTAACCATGGAGCTTAGCATCCTAGTTAGCACGGTGCTAAGTAGTAGTTTGCATGTCCTAACTACGGTGCTAAGTAGTTTGCATGTGCTAACTACGGTGCTAAGTTTGCATGTGCTAACTACGGTGCTAAGTAGTTTGTATGTGCTAACTACTTAGCACCCTAGTTAGCACGCCCAAAGCCTTTAGGCGTGCTAACTGGGTTAGGACCGTTTACTGAATCGAGCCCTATGTATGCTATTGAATAATGAAGTTGTTATTTTAAGGTAATAATGTTAATCCTGACATGTGATATGCTATTATGTGCTGATGTGGAAGCTACAATACTTGACTTTTTTCTTCCTCTATACAAAACAATGAAAAGTGAATTGTTAAAAAAATATATTTATTTATTACCTATAGTTTACATAAAAAAAAATCTGGATAAAAGGTTACATTGCACCACTTATTGTGTAACCCAGTGTTTACCTTGCAGTTCATATTAAGCAAACATGCCTGTGCTAAAGAAAGAAATTTGATAAAGTGATGAAATTCTTGCTGCTATTGGTTATACAGCAGGTTTTCTCAAGGCTTCCAAGAACTCCCATAATATGTGGGGTAGCTGACGTCTTTACAGATAATAGAGACAGACAAGTTCTTAGAATTGCTGAGTTTGTCTGAATTAATTATTTCATCATTATTTCCATGGGAAGTTTGAAGTATAACTTATATACAGTATATGCAAGATCATATGTCATAGGTGCGAATGCAATTATGTTCCTGCAATGCTACTGTTTATAAACAGTTCTCACCGGACATGTTTTTACTACTTTTCAGCAATGGAAAATTTTGATGAAAAAAGTAATAAAGTTTAGTAGTGTCTCAGTGTTCACAGAGGCGCCCTGAACAGACCAGGGCCGGGACAAGGTTCTCCAGTACTAGAAGCAGAGATTCCAAAGTGTGCCTGTTAGGATCAGCTTTGCTGGCCATGTTTTCCTGGACATTTGGTTGGTTTCTTATGCAGGTTACATAATGCAGTCCAGGGAAAAGAGGCCTTTTTTGTCAGCTTGCTGCTGTGGACTGATTTGCATCCACTTGTCATGCAAATTGCTTGTCTGCTTCCTTGGAAGGTTTTCAGTAAATATGTCACTTCCTCCCAGAGTTCCTGGCTCGTCATAGGTTTTTGTTTTATAGACTCACCTTGAGCCTCAGCCTGTTTAGATCAAATTGTCTATATTCTAGTGTAGTTATTCTTGGGGAGTGCATTTGGCATTCCTATTAGTGCAGTTAGTATTGTGTTATATTTGTACTGCCTAATCTTGTCTTGTCCTGAACTTGCGATTGCGCTGCCTCCAGCGGTGGCTGGTAGCGAATCGTTCTGTCTATCTTGTCTTGTCCCGAACTTGCGATTGCGCTGCCTCCAGCGGTGGCTGGTAGCGAATCATTCTGTCAATCTTGTCTTGTCCTGAACTTGCGATTGCGCTGCCTCCAGCGGTGGCTGGTAGCGAGTCATTCCACCTATCTTTTTCTTGTCCCGAACTTGCGATTGCGCTGCCTCCAGCGGTGGCTGGTAGCGAATCGTTCTGTCAATCTTGTCTTGTCCTGAACTTGCGATTGTGCTGCCTCCAGCGGTGGCTGGTAGTGAATCGTTCTGTCTAGTTTTGTCTTGTCCTGTTGTTGCGATTGCACTACCTCCAGCGGTGGTTGGTAGTGAATCGTTCAGTCCTGTTCCTTGGCCGCACTTACCCTAGCGTTAGAGGTGGTGGCCCTCTTTTGTTTGTGTCGTGGAGTATACCTTGGCAGAGGTTCCTACTGGTTACTCCATCTGTCTGTCTTGCAGGGAAGGAACGCTTGCTGTTGTCTGGTGTTAGACAACCAACTGGCAAGCGTTCTCACTGTCTGTTTGTCTTTGCTTTCTGTCTTTATTTGTTAGTCAGGGTTGGTATGTTTTGTCACTGTTGCGCTTATGGTGCGGTGTCCGTGCCATTAACGTGTTTTGTCACTGTTGCGGATAACGTGCGGTGACCGCGTTCAGTTAGTGCTTTGTTATTTTCCTTGGCCTTCACATTGTACCTATTGCTGTATCTTCCTTTATGCTCTGTCTTTATTCAGCCTTGTATCTCTGAT
Source organism: Hyperolius riggenbachi (assembly GCF_040937935.1). NCBI lineage: Eukaryota > Metazoa > Chordata > Amphibia > Anura > Hyperoliidae > Hyperolius > Hyperolius riggenbachi. The sequence goes on from NC_090647.1 coordinate 127,901,190, forward strand.
AGCAATCGCCTCTTGTGCGATTGGTTTTCACACTCTAGTCTGTTTCATATGTCTATCGTCGCCCGGGGGTGACTAGATTGGTAGACATTCTTAGTCTGTTTCTGTTCCTGTTCTCTACTATCTTGTTATCTTGTTTCTGTTTGCTCTGTTTCAAGTCGTGCAATTCCAATCTGACATCTGTGGTTGTACAGAGAACCTGCTTCTCTGTACTCTACAGCTCCACCTGCTGGTTGGAATTTCCCTCTGCATATGTGTTTGCACATACTGGGTACACTTCTTCCATGAGTGTGGGGATTCCCATCTGCTTCAGCGCACCTGGAGTGCGCTGTCGGTGGAAATCGGCCGCAGATCATTACAGTGCCCTCCAAATAAAATTTTTACCCATATTTGTTTAGATGTTGGATCTGCCGTCCAAGGTTTTAATCACAAGTCCCCTCTTGCGGTAATTGATGACAGCATTGACCGCAAAAATGCTTTGATTATGTCTATGGCTGCCTTGTTCACAAACATCAAGTCTTGCACAAAGGTGAAAATGTCTTTTTTATCTCTGTAATGGTGCCCATAGACGGTACAATTTTTTCTTTTTTGGGGGTGTGGTCAGAGAAATTTGTTCAATTTTTCCATTTGGTCGAATAGTTTTTAAAATAATTTTCAAGGCACCATACATGAACTTCCAATTTTCAAATTTCAAAAACAATCGAATATGAAGAAATACTTGGTTCATCTAATAGTATTTTCTTACACAACCTACCAGACACTATACAATTTTAGAAACAATCTGATTTTTCCAACATGTGATATCAGTTTAGATTTCTCAGTCGAAAAAAAACCTGATTCTTTTCAAGCTTCACTCTATTCGATTGTTTTGGTCGAATAAATGGAAATATCAAACGTTAATTCTACCATGTATGGGCACCATTAGAATTGAGTAAATCCCCTCATTATTATTTGGCAAGGTGTTTTATAGAACCAACAGATGAAAACTATATATTTTTCAAATCGTTATACAGACATCTGTCGGGACCATCCCTGAATGTAAAGAGTCTTCCATCGGAAGGGTCAGGTGCTTGATCAGATTAGAAATGAATACATGTACTATCCGTGATGATGACAAAAATGAAACCTCTTCTTCTGCGACCAGATACAATTTTGTCCAGCGGTTCTGTAAAGATGGTTTCTTTTCAAGACATTCCCATTCATCTGTTATTAAATCCCTTATTTCTTCCATTAAGGGGAATTTATCCAATTTCTTTTTTAAAAGCAGATCATATTTTATTATTTTTAGGTTCTTTGGCTGTACGTCCAATTCTTCCCACTCAATTGCAGCTTTAACCACCATAATAAGAGGCTGCACTAAAGCAAAATCAAAATTTGAAGAGACTTCATCCTTATTATTCCACTCTCCTTGGCTTTCTTTATACTGGTTTGGCTGGCCTGGTGGAATAGAATCCTGGACTTCCTTAGGATTGGATGCACGAGAGAATTCTTCCCTACCATTTGTCTGACCATTGTCATCACATTTCCACTTGTATGGTGATGATCTGAAATTGAATTAGTATTGTGAGACTCTTGATGGCGTGACTGTCTTTCTCAAGTGACATGCCATCATTCAGATCTTCCAGAACTTTCTCTATGAGGATGTTGAGATGTAGATCTTGAGATTTAATGATAACTATATCTATCTTCCTCATAATGACTTGAAGGTGATCTTCTATAATATCTTGAAGTCCCTTTAGATGGTTTTGATCGATGTCTTGACTGATGCTCTCTCAATTGTATACACAGTACACACTCTAAAAATAGAATGCAAAAAGGATAGAATGCAAACTGAACCCTTACTATGAAAAGACACCATTTGTAATAGAGGCAACAGAGTCATACATAACATGCACGCTTCAGAGTTAAACCCGCTTGTTTCAGTGACTGCAGGCTTCCAGCTATGTTAGCTGCCTCCCCGCACATAGGCAAACGCAGGGGTAATTACAGCTGCTCAGAATCCCCCCTCAGACTAGGATCATTGGCATGTCTGGTAACAGGCACTAGTTGAGACACCAAAATATATTCAGGTATCCTGCAGCTCACAGCAGTGCCCCCTTTCTTTCCCTGCTACAGTTGACTTTGGATGTAGCAGCAGCGTGTGTACAGAGCATGGAGCAGTGTGTGTACAGAGCATGGAGCAGCTCTGGGGAACTTAACAGAGTCAGGTATGAGCACAAACTTGTGTCTTGCTGTGTGAATGCTTCACTTTCCCCTTTATTAGCAATGTCGGCTGTCCTCATTATTATCTGTATCCAAACTGCTCCTGATTGATCCTGTTGTTGGTTGGTTGAATGGCAAATTGCATTATGTGTACCCAGCATGATGTCCTACCATATTATTATGCTGTATTGTGCTGAGGGAGACCTTTCAGGAATACCCACCTTTAAAATCCTGGGTTTGCCCATGCTGCAAAAGCAAAAATCAGCAAAAAGATCCATCATGGTTACATGAATTCCTCAGTCAGGCTCCATTGAATGCCACCATGAGAAAGTCACACAGGGATGGGTAACCTCTATGTGGGAAACCCCTAAAACTAAGAAATAATAATGTAGAAAATAAAAGTCATTACCGTACAAAATTATCTTATCCAGAGAGGACAGGAAAAAATGGCCTCAGGCAAAGCTTTTATAGATATTTATGGTTCTATTAGAGTTAAGGGGACGAGTCAGAACCACGATCCAGCCCACCGTAGGCCGCAAGGTCCTCCAGCATCCTCCTGACTCTTCTCCCGGTTCCGCTGGCAGCTCCGTTACCGGCGACTTTTGGGCTGAAGGTCGGCTGGTTCTTCCTGAATAGGAACGTTCCGCGTCATTGCTCCAGCCGGCGTGACAGCTCTGTGCATGCCGGGTTCAGATTTCAAAAACAGGACAGTCCTGCACAGGACTGTTACGCCGGCAGGTGCGATGACGCGTAGCGGCCAGCGTGATGATGTGGAGCATCCCCGTTCAGGAAGAACCGGCTGACCTTCAGCCGAAAAGTCGCCAGTAACGGAGCTGCCAGCAGGACCGGGAGAGGAGCCAGGAGGACGCCGGGGGACCTTGCGGACTACGGTGGGCTGGAGGAAGCCCTAGGTAAGTACCAGTTTCATTTATTTTTACTAACTACAATCAGAGAAAGAACATGTGTGCATCAACCAAGTGAACCTGGCTTTGCAAATTTGGCCTATTGGCTAATCACGAGACATTGCTCATGCAAATAAGCATTTGCTTTCGCATGCCTAAATATGCAGGGTCAAAACCAAAAACCGCAAAACAATCGCCCTGCGGGAATTAGTTCATGCTATACAGCACTATCCAGGGGCGCCACGAGGAGGCTTCCCATTGCCCCCATTCAACCGGGGGGCCGCGGGGGTCCCAGGCACTCTCACCGCCTGGAACCCACACAGTGGCACCCCGGAGGCTGGGGGGTGCAGGCGATCTCCCCAGCGTGGCCAGCGCCGGGAAGAGCCGCCCGCACACACCTCCCAAGATTAAAAACAGGCACTTACCTCAACGTCCATTGCGTTCTGCTGTATGCGCATAACCTGGGCGCGACACATAAGGGGCGGACAGGCGCAAATAGCCTGCTCCAGGGCTCTCACCTCCTAAAACAAGCCACTCACTACCTGCCCTCAGAAAAAAGAAATGCAATGCTAACTACAATCAGAGAAAGAACATGTGTGCATCAACCAAGTGAACCTGACAAATCTGGCTTTGCAAATTTGGCCTATTGGCTGATGTTAAAGGAAAATAACTTACTCAATGAGACTTCTCCAATTCGTGCCAATGAAAATGAAATCTTTATTCACTCAGCTGAGGACCCTTTTATATACCAGCATTTATTAAAGGAGAAACAGGCTAGCTGCAGCCTGGCCAGTCACAAAAGGGTGGAGACTTCCTTCCTCTGTTGATCTTTATACCCCAGTTAACATGCTAATATATTCCTCCCTCCAAACAGTCTGTAATCCCATGAGTCCAATGAGCAATGTCCAGTTTCTTCTTCTGGGTGTGTCCGGTCCTCCTCTGTGTCCTTCATAAATAATTTAGAAGTCAACAGGAACAAGAAACCTTCTGTTCACCAGTTTCCTGTTTCGTTTCTCTCACCTTCAGGAAACTGGTTTAGACTGGCCCCTTCAACCTGCTCATTCTGCGCCTGGCACAGAATGACACTGGGGGGAGGTTTTGAAGGTTGTTCTGGTCTTTTACTGTGAAGGAATATAGAAAGCTGTGCACAGTGAATGGTTCAAAACATATATATAACATATATTCAGTGATATCGTGATAACTCCTTGGTTAACAATAATCCTTTTACTTAAAGTGTCACTCTAACACAATAATCTAATCTTGTGCATGTGGTCTGTATAGCCACATAGGTTACACAGGATATACATAAAGATTAACAGATTAATTATAAAATTCTTTCCACATTTCCCTCCTGTTTATAATTAATACTGTGGGTTGTGGCTTGATTATATATGAATATAAAAAAGAATATTTACATTCACATTTCTGTGCTTATGCTTACTTAAGCCTCAGGTATCTGCAAATGTGTCTCCACTACAGGGGTTAGAAGTTCAAGCAAACACAGCCTTCTATTCCCCTTTGCTGCAAATGGGTATGCACTACAGCACGTCAGGGCATAGAAGTGAAATGATCAAAAAACAAAAATCAGGCTCTGGCCGTGAGCTGGAATTATTGCCTCACACGTTGGCCTGGCCATCTCCCTCCAGCATACCATCATAATCTCCTCCCAAATCACCGTATGCTTCTTCATCATGCTGTGCTAAGGCTGTATACATAGTAGTATTCATATGCTTATCTATCAACCTTGCAAAAAATGTTCTCAGCATTGGAAAAATACAGCAGGCTAGCAGGAACAGAACCATAAGAACAGTTAAGAATGCGATACCAAAACTCTGAAAAAATGAAGTCCAGCTTCCAAACCAGTTCTGTAACCAGTCTGTTATTGGGTTTGAAACACCTGAGTTTCGTTTCAGCTCTTCGGATAGGTCTTTTAACTGCTGAAGAGCCACTGTCACTTTTCCATCAGGGGATGTATTATCTGGAATGTAGGTACAACATTGTTCCCCAAAAAATTCACATACACCCCCTTTCTCTGCCAACAGCATATCTAATGCAATTCTATTCTGCAATGCTGTTAATGATGTTGCTTTCAGTTGCTCTGCCAAACCTTCGATAGCATCTCTAGTATAATTAACAAATCTCTGCTGATTGTAGTAAATGTAATTAATCCAATCTACATTTTTGTTAACTGTTGGCCATAGGAAAATGGACTCAAACCCTGCAGCAATTTGGTTCCTAGCCTTGAACTCGTCTGGCACCCCTCTGGGGACCCCTATTGCATCAATATATACATATGGGTCCAGACTCCCTTTTGGTGCCTCCCTTTTACTCCGGTGTACCTTTTTATCCACCAAAATTTTAAAGGATTCATAGGGCAATATAGTGACATGTTCTATCATCCAGACAAGGGCACACAACCCTTTCCATTCTGGTGGCAATGATGATTCTGCTTTGTTGGGTTCACAAGTCCACCAAGTATCTTCTAACTGCCATTTTGTTCCTAGGCTCAACCCTTTATCATCGGTTATCTCCATTATTTCTCCACAATACTTGATCATTGGATGGTTACTGGGGGCAGATCTATTATAGCACGTAAGATTGCTGGCTGTAGCAAATGCACGCTGTGGCGTGCCTGGTACCTTCATACGGACTCTCTCTGTGGTACAGTTCCGTGGTTGATCCACACTTATCATACTTTGTATCATACATTCTAATTCAGATCCACTCGCCACTACTGGTACCAGAGCAATCTGCGGTCTAGCCGCTGCACACACAATACAGTCAGACACATTCACTCGGTACATTCACTCGGTTTGCAGTACAAATTGCCAAAGTAATCCAAAAAATTAAAAATTTCACCGGTCACTTGAACTTTATTACTAGTCACGTTCATCTTGTTAATACTGTCCGGTGGGGATGGGTCAGTAGTCTCTTTGTCTATCCTGTCATTGCTGTTCAATGGAGGTCGTTTAGTCATTGTCATTGTCATTCCAGGACTCTTCTTCTTCTTCTTTAAAAATGCTATGGCTTTAACCTAACTTCCCCTATGTAGCCTTTTTAGGTATCTGTTCCCCCTTTTTTTATCTCCTTTTCACCATCGTTCAAGATAAAGAACTACACCTGTGCCTTAGGAAGAATCCTCTAATATCTTCCCACAGCCTTTGAGATCGTGGTCGCACTGAGGCTCAAGCAAATGTTCCCGTCGCCTCAGGATCTAAGTCTTAGGCTGCAAGTCAGCAGAGGGAGTTGTAGTTGCATATGTCAGGACTGCCAAGTCGTTGCCACGGGAGATGAGGGGACTGGGATGTTGCACACATGTGAATGGCCAGTGTCGTGGGAGCCCGGAGAACATCCATGGTCTGTGGGACGGGTGGGCTCCTCAGTTGCTGACACCTAACCCTGCGGACGCCACTAAGCCGCAAACGTATGCATGATGGGAAAGCATACAGACTGTTCGTGGAAACAGTGGGGGACAGAATCCCATATAACAGGGTAAGTAATAAACACACAGCTTGAGCAAAGACGCAGAAAGAAGCTTATCTATTCCACGATGTTCTTCAGCTCACTACTGTAAGACCAGGACAATCATTGGTGTATTCCCTCCTATGCACATAGAACTGATCCACAAAGATTTATTAATTGCCTTGCGGACAAGTCACTGCGCGCAGATACGGACGGGAGAAACATCCTTTGGTCAGTAAACAACAAAGAAAACAAAAGTACAGGGCAAGGGTGGTGCAGCAGTTTTGGACAATAAAGACGTAGACGCCCAAGCAAACAGGCTGTGCAGCATAGGCGGGGGGGGGGGGATGGATGGATGGAGCTGGTGGGATTGGGCTGGTGGGGGTGGGGTGGGGCTGGGGGGGGGTGGGGTGGGGCTGGGGGGGGGGGCTGGTGGGGGTGGGGTTGGGCTCTTGGCAGAGAACTACGATCATGCATCCCTCTCTGCAGTCCGCCATTAGACAAGGCATTGTGGTCAAAATATCCCTATCAAAGTCATTTTACTGAACTTCTTCTAACATATCCATGAATTATAAAAATTTTAATCAGGTGTCAATCAAAACAGGCAATCAGTCGATGACAATGACCCACATACTACAGCAATACAGTAATCAATTGTTCCCAGAAACAAAAACAGAAATCATCATATTTACTCTTATAATTGAAAGTAATATTTGCGGGGTTTCTCTTTTTCTTTTATTTTTTATTTATCCCGCATTCTGGGTTTCACAAAATATATACATTAACTTCTTGCAAACAAACCTTTCATCTTGCTACATGCATTCTCTCAATCACTCCGTTCCGCTCCAACACACATACACACATCTAGGCTGGGATTAGTAGTCCATGAGGCCTCTTGCCCCCTCCTCAGAAATATGGGCGTAACCCATACCTTCACACAAATCCCAGACAGAAACTCCACTCGAATTTCACAAAATTTAACATTACAAACAGACAACTGCAGACAGTAAAAATCACTTTTAAACCTCCAAACTTCAGACAAAAATATTAGACAAACAAAATATAAAACTTCTACAGACATTTGTATACTGTACATACTACACAAACAACAAACAGACAGACAAACAGCAGCTCATAACTTGTGGATTTCTCCTGTAGCCCCCCTCCTCCTCCCCCTCTGCTGGATACTTATACATCACAGGGAGCTCTGGCGATTTAATTTTCAGAGCTTGGAATTTCCAGCTTCACATCTTACACACCACAACGTAACATACCATTTTCATCAATCATTCACTTACTCATTTGCCTTCAACTAGGGCACAAATGAGTACCCTTAACCACACTTGTCACTTAGTAACCTTGGTGTCTGTCAGGACACTGCTGGACTAGATGATCCTTTTTTCCACATAAAAAAAACATTCTCCGCGTCGTTTGCGACCTTTATAATCCCTATATCTGCGCCCTTATGGGCGAAGTGTATGCCCATTATCATTCATGTAACAGCCATTCTTATCACTGCAACCATAGACATTTGTAGCAACTTTCTTCCCTTTCTTTTCCTTTTTCTTTATCCCATATACAGGGTGCCGGGTGGTTTTTAGAAAATCACTCGGTCCGCAGATTCTATGATCCACGACATATTGTGTGACACACTTGCACAATCCTTCAGTCAAAACCTCACGTACAGCAATCCTACACCGTTCATAAGGGGAATCTGTTGTTTCAGCAGCAGGGGGAGCTATACCTCTATATTTACTAAAAACCTCCATCACTTTATCCAGTAGCTCATCTATACCTAATCCATGTATATCATATTCCACCTCATATGTCTGGGAGGTCCCATCCACCTTTCGTGGGAGGGGCTGGGTTTGGTTTTGGGGAGGGTGCTGGGGAACCTGACATACAGTAGATGGTACCTCCTCCAAGTCTTTGTTCTCCGTACTTGGCCCCTCCTCATATATGCCTCTAGTAGCCATCTTTGAGCTTCTGTTAAACAATATTATTTTTCTAAAATCACATTACCCTGAACATCTCCTTTAATTTGAGAAACAAGTTTCTTTACAGCTGTCAAAATGCAGATACCCTAAAAACCTATATTTATTTCCCCACAGGCTGCGATATTTTACCCAATTTGTTTTTTTACTTTTTCCTACGCATAACACATACATCATTAATGGCCATAACTTTGCTTGCACCTTGCCCCATTGATCTATATACAGCACTATGATGTAACACTTCCTGCTGTTTCAATCCCGTTCACTCACTTATTGTTGGATTTACAATGTCCCGCGGTCCCCTCCCGGAATATACTGCCTTCTATGCACAAAGATGTAACAATTCCTGCAATTACAGCGCAAAGATCTTACAATTCCCGCTGAGGCAGAGTGCCTGCACTAAGATGGAAATGTTCCTGCTAAGGCACCTCGGGGGCTGCAGCTGAGACCTGGACAACACTCAACGTGATGAACCTCTGTGTGGGCTAATCTCGACTGAAGTACAGAAACAATCTGTGATCTAGATCCACTCCGATATTACTGCCTGTTACGCGGCTGTGTTCTATTACAAAAACGTACAATTCCGCTGAGGCACACGGTAGCTTAGGAAACTGACCACAGATTGTGTCATACAAAACAATATAACAACACATCAAAACTTATACTCTAATTTTGCGCAGCCCTGTGTATGAGAAGTTACAGAAATAAAAGGTAGTACTTACAATTCAGAAGCTTTCAGGACACCCGAGAAGTTTGTTTTAGAATCCTAAGCAGGCGATTTCACCGACCTTGGCTGAAGAAGTCTCACGGTTCGAAATAAACCGTACGTCACAAAGACGTGAGCTCTAGTTGCATTTGGCCACCTGTTTTTGAAGGAAACGTAGTCCCGGTGGACTTTCACCAGCTTTTTTATCAGATTCGCCAGTCGCAAACGCGCTCCTAGGACTCACCTCTCTGTGACTATAGGTTTTCCGGTTCGATGAAGACCAGATGTTAAAGGAAAATAACTTACTCAATGAGACTTCTCCAATTCGTGCCAATGAAAATGAAATCTTTATTCACTCAGCTGAGGACCCTTTTATATACCAGCATTTATTAAAGGAGAAACAGGCTAGCTGCAGCCTGGCCAGTCACAAAAGGGTGGAGACTTCCTTCCTCTGTTGATCTTTATACCCCAGTTAACATGCTAATATATTCCTCCCTCCAAACAGTCTGTAATCCCATGAGTCCAATGAGCAATGTCCAGTTTCTTCTTCTGGGTGTGTCCGGTCCTCCTCTGTGTCCTTCATAAATAATTTAGAAGTCAACAGGAACAAGAAATCTTCTGTTCACCAGTTTCCTGTTTCGTTTCTCTCACCTTCAGGAAACTGGTTTAGACTGGCCCCTTCAACCTGCTCATTCTGCGCCTGGCACAGAATGACACTGGGGGGAGGTTTTGAAGGTTGTTCTGGTCTTTTACTGTGAAGGAATATAGAAAGCTGTGCACAGTGAATGGTTCAAAACATATATATAACATATATTCAGTGATATCGTGATAACTCCTTGGTTAACAATAATCCTTTTACTTAAAGTGTCACTCTAACACAATAATCTAATCTTGTGCATGTGGTCTGTATAGCCACATAGGTTACACAGGATATACATAAAGATTAACAGATTAGTTATAAAATTCTTTCCACACTAATCACGAGACATTGCTCATGCAAATAAGCATTTGCTTTCGCATGCCTAAATATGCAGGGTCAAAACCAAAAACCGCAAAACAATCGCCCTGCGGGAGTTAGTTCATGCTATACAGCACTATCCAGGGGCGCCACGAGGAGGCTTCCCATTGCCCCCATACAACCGGGGGCCCGCGGGGGTCCCAGGCACTCTCACCGCCTGGAACCCACACAGCGGCACCCCGGAGGTGGAGGCTGGGGGGTGCAGGCGATCTCCCCAGTGTGGCCAGCGCCGGGAAGAGCCGCCCGCACACACCTCCCAAGATTAAAAACAGGCACTTACCTCAACGTCCATTGCGTTCTGCTGTATGCGCATAACCTGGGCGCGACACATAAGGGGCGGACAGGCGCAAATAGCCTGCTCCAGGGCTCTCACCTCCTAAAACAAGCCACTCACTACCTGCCCTCAGAAAAAAGAAATGCAATGCTAACTACAATCAGAGAAAGAACATGTGTGCATCAACCAAGTGAACCTGACAAATCTGGCTTTGCAAATTTGGCCTATTGGCTAATCACGAGACATTGCTCATGCAAATAAGCATTTGCTTTCGCATGCCTAAATATGCAGGGTCAAAACCAAAAACCGCAAAACAATCGCCCTGCGGGAATTAGTTCATGCTATACAGCACTATCCAGGGGCGCCACGAGGAGGCTTCCCATTGCCCCCATACAACCGGGGGGCCGCGGGGGTCCCAGGCACTCTCACCGCCTGGAACCCACACAGCGGCACCCCGGAGGCGGAGGCTGGGGGGTGCAGGCGATCTCCCCAGCGTGGCCAGCGCCGGGAAGAGCCGCCCGCACACACCTCCCAAGATTAAAATCATTGCTCCAGCCGGCGTGACAGCTCTGTGCATGCCGGGTTCAGATTTAAAAAACAGGACAGTCCTGCACAGGGTTGTCACGCCGGCAGGTGCGATGACGCGTAGCGGCCAGCGTGATGATGTGGAGCATCCCCGTTCAGGAAGAACCGGCTGACCTTCAGCCGAAAAGTCGCCAGTAACGGAGCTGCCAGCAGGACCGGGAGAGGAGCCAGGAGGACGCCGGGGGACCTTGCGAACTACGGTGGGCTGGAGGAAGCCCTAGGTAAGTACCAGTTTCATTTATTTTTACTGTTCAGGGTACCTTTAAACTCTAAATCTTCTCTGAAATAATGAACACTGTGTTCCAATTGTTTTAAATATTTGAAATACCTGGCATACTTGTATAATTCCTCTACTCAGGGGCGCCTCTAGGCATAGGCAGTACAGGCCATTGCCTGGAGTGCCATTGGTCCTGGGGGCGCCATGTTGCAGAATTAAGCCCCGCCCCCAAATTAGGTCCCACCCAAGATTAAGCCACACCCCTGGGCTGTTCTATTACTTGCTTCTGCTGAATCTACTTAGCGTAAGTTGCAGGCAGCTGACACCTCTGTGCCTTGTGCATCCTTCTTTCCTTCTTTGTGCCATCTCTGCCTCCTTCTGTGCCCTTTGTGCCTCCTTGTGTCCCCCTGTGCCTTTATTTGTCCCCTTGTGCTATCTCTGCCCCCTGTTCCTCCTTTAGTCCCACTCTGCCTCCTTCTGTACTCCTGTGCCTCCTTCTGTATCCCTTTGTGCCTCCTTCTGTCTCCATGTGCCTCTTCAGTCCCCATGTACCACCTCTGTCCCCTGCGCCTCCCTCTGTCCCCCTGTGCCTCCTTCTGTCCCCGTGTGCCTACTTTAGACCCCCTGTGAGTCCTTCTGTCCCCCTTTTGTGCCTCCTTCTGACCCATTGTAGAGGGTGCCAGGCCGACCAGGCGGGCATAAGTGCTGTGCAGGGGGGGACCGCGGTCACCGCACGCCAAATGTTGTGTCCCAAGGTGGTGAACAGGCTTGCGGCGTCAGATAGACGCCGCATCAGTTCACTGGCCCACAGCCCATAAGCTCACTTCTGCAGCCTTACATTACGTGTATTTTCTGGTGAAACACTGCCCGCATTGCGAATTTTCTGATGAAACGCTGCCGCATTATGATTATTTCCTGGTGAAACATTACGATTATTTTCATGGAAGGGCGCAATGGGGGTGGGGGGGCGCCACATATTTTCTCGCTTGGAGTGACAACATGGCTAGAGGTGCCCCTGCCTCTACTGTCACTATGTTTCTTATATGCACCGTGGGGCTGTCATTAGAGATGTAGCGAACAGTTCGCCGGCAAACGGTTCCAGGCGAACTTTGGGGTTTCGCGTTCGCCTGCACCAGGCGAACTTTTGCGGAAGTTCGATTCGCCCCATAGACTTTAATGGCCGCCGACTTTAACGGTTAATAGCAAAGTCCCCTTACATAGCAGAAACACCAAAATTGTTGGGAATGTTAAGTGGAATAGTGGGAACAAGAGGGAATATTTTTTTTTTCAAAAAGACCTCATACTTTTTGAGAAAATCAATTTTAAAGTTTCAAAGTAAAATGAGCCGATTCATAAAAAAAAAGAGCCGATTCATTAAAAAGAACCGGATGATTCAAGAACTGTTAGTATAGCAGAGAATGCGTCCTGAGCAGGACGTGAAGCTGCCGGCTCGCTGCTGTCTCTCCCCACCTGCCTGCACCTGTCACCCTCACCTAGCCTGGCACCCAGCGCACCCATGGGAGCCAGGCTAGGTGAGAGTGACAGGTGAGGAGGTGGGGAGAGACAGCAGGAGCCGGCAGCTATGCATCCAAAAGGAGGCATTCTCTGCTATGTGGGAGGTGTCGGAGATCTTCAATCAACTTAATTGAAGATTGCAACATAAGAGGATACAGTTCGTTGGATCGTTTACCGTGGATATTGGCGTGGGAAAACTTTTTTAAAGGTACAGGTAAGTATTTATGGTTAATTTAGAATAATAAAATACTTTTCTCGTGGTTGTGTTTTTATTTCATTTAACCCTTTGTGGAAATGGGTAAAGGGTACTTTGTACCCCTATACTCATTTCTCCTGGGAGGGGGGTGGGCATCTGGGGTCCCCTTCTTAAAGGGGACTCCCAGATGCCACCATGAACCACCCCCCCCCGGGAGTTGTCGCCCCCACCTCCTCCTGGGGCACCGGAGGTGGGGAAGAGCCCCTTGTCCATGGAAAGCTTGGCTGCCCCTCCCCCCCCCGGAGCCCCCCATACCATGGACCATGCGGGCTGGTATAGCTCAGGGTGCGAAGCCCCAGTCGGCCGGGGCTCCGCATTCTGGCTATCCCAGCCTGCATGGGGGACAAGGGGTTACAGAGGCTCGGGAGGGGGGACCCCACGTCATTTTTTTTTCATTTATTTCCCACACTCAGCACATAAAAATAATAAAATATATATATATATATATATATATATATATATATATATATATATATATATATATATATATACATATATATATATATATATATATATATATATATATATATTTACACATATATATATATATATATATATATATATATATACACACATATATATATATATATATATATATATATATATATATATATATATATTTTTTTTTTTAAAGGACTTACGAGGCCACAAGTATGAAAAAAGTTAAATACCGGGGCCGGTATTACTGCGGGAGCCATGGGGGAATGAACGGGAGGGCGCGGATGGCGTCCTCCATGGATCTGGATTATGAAAAGGTATTTAAGTTTTTTCACATTTGTGGCCTCGGAAGTCCTTTAAATATTGTTTCCTGCTATCTTTTTAACATATCCTGCAAATTTGGTGTTGCTAGGATGTAAGGGGCCTTTGCCATTAACCTCCTGAGCGGTCTGGACAAGCTCAGCTCGTCCATCACCGCCGGAGGCTGCCGCTCAGGCCCTGCTGGGCCGATTTTTATCAAATAAAGTGCAGCACACGCAGCCGGCACTTTGCCAGCCGCGTGTGCTGCCTGATCGCCGATTCGCCGCGAGCAGCGGCGAAAGAGGGCCCCCCTAGCCGCCTGAGCCCTGCGCAGCCGGAACAAAAAGTTCCGGCCAGCGCTAAGGGCTGGATCGGAGGCGGCTGACGTCAGGACGTCGGCTGACGTCGATGACGTCACTCCGCTCGTCGCTATGGCGACGATATAAGCAAAACAAGGAAGGCCGTTCATTGCGGCCTTCCTTGTTTATTCTGGGCGCCGGAGGCGATCGGAAGATCGCCTCCGGAGCGCCCTCTAGTGGGCTTTCATGCAGCCAACTTTCAGTTGGCTGCATGAAATAGTTTTTTTTTTATTTAAAAAAAACCCTCCCGCAGCCACCCTGGCGATTTAATCAGAACGCCAGGGTGGTTAACTGCTAAAGTCGGCGGGTAATGATAACCAACCAGAATTATAGGGGTGCAAAAGTGTTGAATTCTGCCATAGGCTTCCATTAGCCTCCCTATTTCACTTTCAAAAATCTCAAATCTTTTCAAAGGGCAATTGCTCAGCAGTGGCAAATTTTCTAGCATTGTAGGAACTGTTAGGGGGATCATAACTGGTGAGTTTCGGGCCCCTAGGCCGAAGAGGTCATATCCTAGGGTCACAAAAACCTGTTTATTTGGGCAATTTCAATGGTAGTGATTCTGACGTACATAAATCACAGCCATGGTCGTTAGCAACATCTGAATCTGACGAAATGTCTCATGCAGGTAGAAGACATATTGTTAGACTTGGGCTCCAAAGATGGGTTCCCTACATCTCTGCAAAACAGAGTTACAGGGCTCCAAAATTGGTAAAATCCCCCATAGGCTTTCATTGGCTCCCTATTTCACTTTCCAAGATCTCACATCTTTTCAAAGGGCAATTGCTCAGCAGTGGCAAATTTTCTAGCATTGTAGGAACTGTTAGGGGGATCATAACTGGTGAGTTTCGGGCCCCTAGGCCGAAGAGGTCATAGCCTAGGGTCACAAAAACCTGTTTATTTGGGCAATTTCAATGGTAGTGATGCTGATGTACATAAATCGCAGCCATGGCCGTTAGCAACGTCTGAATTTCACGAAATGTCTCATGCAGGTAGAAGACATATTGTTAGACTTGGATTCCAAAGATGGGGTCCCTACATCTCTGCAAACCAGAGTTACAGGGGTGCAAAAGTAGTAAAATCCCCCTAGGCTTTCATTGGCTCCCTATTTTACTTTCCAAAATCTCACACCTTTTCAAAGGGAAATTGCTCAGCAGTGGCAAATTTTCTAGCATTGTAGGAACTGTTAGGGGGATCATAACTGGTGAGTTTCGGGCCCCTAGGCCGAAGAGGTCATAGCCTAGGGTCACAAAAACCTGTTTATCTGGGCAATTTCAATGGTGGCGAGTCTGACGTACATAAATCACAGCAATGGCCGTTAGCAACGTCTGAATCTCACGAAATGTCTCATGCAGGTAGAAGACATATTGTTAGACTTGGGCCCTAAAGATGGGTTCCCTACATCTCTGCAAACCAGAGTTACAGGGGTCCAAATTTGGTAAAATCCCCCATAGGCTTTCATTGGCTCCCTATTTCACTTTCCAAAATCTCACATCTTTTCAAAGGGCAATTGCTCATTTGGTGTTTCTAGCTTTTAAAGCGGCTTTGCTATTAACTGCTAAAGTCGGCGGGCGCTTAATTTTCCCACGGTCAGAAGGAGTTACTTTAAAATTGATTTTCTCAAAAACTATAAGGTATTTTTGAAAAAAAATGTCCCCTCTTGTAGTCACTGAAAGATCTCTGGTGTTAGACACCTTGAAACATCTTTTCCATCACTTTTGTGGCCAGCATCATTTTTTCTATTTTTCAAAGTTCGCCTCCCCATTGAAGTCTATTGCGGTTCGCGAACTTTTCCGCGAACCAAACCTTCCGCGGAAGTTCGCGAACCCGGTTCGCGAACCGAAAATCGGCCAATTCTTTGTATTACACAATGACAATAAAGTGCTTGAATTTAAATCTTCTATTATGTCAAAAGCTCCACAAAGCATTATCCAGATGCTATAGAATTCTAGACAGTGTCACCAACAAGGACTCCCCAACTTTCTGTAAGAAATGGGAGTTGTAGTTGGCTATTATAAATAGAGAGATACTGTATCCAGGTTCAAAGTATTTCACAATATATGGAATATCTCAAACAGTCAACTCAACTACAATAAAGACAGTCACTAGGTGGTACCTTGTCCCCCCCCCCCCCCCCCCACACACACACACACACACACACCCCACACCCCCGCCAGGGAAACATGAAGGGTTTGTCAGACAACAGATGTTGGAAATGCCGGACAGAGGAGGGCACGCTAGTACATATGTTATAGAGCTGTTTGTCTGTCCAGAAGTTCTAGATAAAAATAGAAAGGATCTGGACAAACCATATTAACACCAATTATCAAATTGACCTAAAAATATTGATTCTAGGGATCCCTGAGATGGAGGAAACTACGGAAATGTACCTTAGCTTAGCTGGAACCTTGATTACTAAAAAATTAATTGCAACCAAATGAAGAGATGCAATCTCAACCTACTTGGAGTGGAGGGTTGATATGTCAAGATTTTTTCACAGCTTGGAACGTGATATCACCTCTGTAGTTATTCTCCCATGCAGTAGATAAGGAAGAGATGAGCATACACAGGTAGGATGAAATTCCACCCCTCCTCCTGCCAGGATGATTACAGCTAGCCTGTGTAGTGTGTGTGTGTGTGTGCGTGCGTGCGTGCGTGCGTGCGTGTGTGTGTGTGGCGCTGTGTGTGTATAGATAGATAGATAGATAGATAGATAGATAAATAGATAGATAGATAGATAGATAGATAGATTAAAACAGAACTAATTCTTTTTCCGTCTCTGTCCACCACTCTGCCTGAAATAACAATAAATGTTAAAAGTACTCCCATAACTTTAGTTCCCAAAACACAGTGCTTAGGGGTAATATTTGACTCCTCCCTCTTTTATTCCTCACATTCACTCCCTAACCAGCTCCTGTCAACTCCAATTCAAAAACATATCTTGCATCCAACCTTTTCTCACTCAGGACACAACTAAAATGTTAATACACGCTCACATTATATTTCGTCTGGACTACTGTAACATACTAATACACTTTTCAACATATACATCAACAAATTAGCCTCAACCCTAGAGGCCTCACCAGCACCAGGACTCACCCTGCATGACACAACAGTGAAATTCCTACTGTACGCAGATGACCTCTTGCTGCTATCACCAAATAAAGAAGTTCTACAAGACAGCCTAGAAATCCTGGAGAAATTCAGCACAACATGGGCACTCCCCATTAATCTGAAGAAAACCAAAACCATGATGTTCCAGAGAAAAAACACAAGGTCAGCCCAGAGCCCATCCTTTACACTAAATGACTGTAAAATCAGCAGAACTGACAAATATACCTACCTTGGTCTGGAAATCAACCAATCTGGAAGTCTTAAATCATCCATAGAGGCCCTGAAAGCCAAAGCTTGCAGAACGTTCTATGCCATCAGGAAAGAACTGTACCACCTCAAACCAGCAGTGAAGATCTGGCTGAAAGTCTTTGAAAGTGTCATCACCCCTATTCTACTCTATGGAAGCGAAATATGGGGCCCCATCACCTACCCAGATCATTCAAAATGGGAATTTAGCCCCCCAGAAATGTTCCACCTGGAATTTTGCAAACACCTCCTCCAGGTCCATCGGAGTACCTCAAACAATGGCTGCCGAGCTGAGCTGGGTAGATTCCCACTACTGCTTGAGATACAGAAAAGAGTGTTGTCCTACTGGGCCCATCTACAGAGCAGCAGGCCCGACTCGCCCCACTACAAAGCCATGCTGCACAATGAAGACCAAGAAAAGCCATGTGCCCTGAAAGAAGTTGTCAACTCTCTAGTCCCTCCAAACTCAGACCCACAAGTCCCATCAAGAGCCCAAATAAAGCACACCACAGCCAAGAGCAAAGAGGACTATGTCGATAAATGGAGGAATGGAATAAAAAGCTAACCATATACCAGTCTCTACAAAGAGAACATAAAATAGCCCCATACCTGGAAAAGCTCCAAAACCCTCAAGAGAGGAAAATCCTGAGCATCTACAGTGCTCACAACCTCGAAATAGAGTCTGGGAGACACAGACAGACATACAAACCTAGGGAGGAGAGACTGTGCCAACACTGTGAGCAGAAGACCCTCGAGGACGAAAATCACTTCCTGCTGCACTGCCCCAAATATACCGATATCAGGGAAAACTTCTTTAAGAAACTGATGGGACTATTTCCAGACTTTCACTTATTAGAGGATGAGAGAAAACACTTCATTCTACTAGGAGAAGAGAAAACCACAGTGACAATCGCTGCACACTATGGCCTCAATTCACTAAGCTTAACTCCTGTCTTTAATAACTCTTCTGAGCTGTTTTACAGTTATCACCATGGTGATATAATTGTGATAACTGTAAAACAGCTCAGAAGAGTTATTAAAGACAGGATATAAGCTTAGTGAATTGAGGCCAATGTCACAGCATGCCACAGACTGAGGGGAGCATAAATGAACTGTAAACTCCCCCCCAAATGTCCACGAACTGCTAACTCACTGCACCCCCACCCCATCCCATCCCATGTCCCTCATTCCCCCTGCTTTGGCAATGCCTGTATTGAAGTTTGGTCATGCCAATAAAGCTATATTTGATTTGATTTGATACTACTTTGGGGACTAACAACTAACAGACTGGCACCGCTACAATCTGTACTGAACTCGGCTACTTGTTTCATTCATCTTTTTTCTTGTTCTTCCTCTGCTGCCCCTCTCTGTCATGCTCTTCATTGGCTACCAATTTAACAAAGGATCCTGTTTAAACTCTTAAAACCTACAAAGCTCTCCAAAATCTATTTCCCCTGTACATCATCTCACTAGTTTCCCGATACCAAACCAATCATAATCTCAGATTTGCACATGAACTGCTGTTGTCCTCCTCTAGAATTACCTCCTCGCATTTACATATACGAGATTTCGCACGTGCTTCACCCCTCTTCTGGAATGCCCTCCCACAACACATCTATCACTCTCCAACCTTTGTTACCTTATAATGCTCTCTCAAAACTCACTTGTTCCAACAAGCACACGCTCTACCTTAGGCTACTTCCCCTTTGTCCTAAAGCCAAGTTGCACTCCTAATAGATATCCTAAAACACACTAAATTTAGGTACGTTTATTGTTTATTACCCCACCTCTTGTTTCACCCATATTCCTTAAGATTGTAAGCTTACAAAGGAAGGGCTCTCTCCTCCTTTTGTGTCTTGTAATTCATTATACATTTTATTCATCATATTACTTTTGTCATTGTCATTACCAATTCTGTATTTATGTATCCATTCTGTATTTTGTCACAATCATGTATTTTGCATATTGGTGTATTCCATTTGTCTGTATTATTATGTACCCCATGTTCATCTCTTACTTTGTACAGCACCATGGAATATGTTGGTGCTTTATAAATCAATAATAAAAATAATATGTATATGGTGTCTCTCTATTCTTTCCTCCCTGTGTGCCTGATGTGTATATTTATCTCTATACAGAGTCCCCTTCTGCATAAACTAGTAAAAAATAAAGCAGACAGCTCAAGATACTTTACTTTACTTTGTAGTCTGTAGTGACACTCCACTGAACAACATCTCAGGCCAGTGATAATTCCTCACACACTTTACAGTTGTTATGACTTGCATTCCTTCTCCTGTGAATTAACATCCTGGCCCATGCAATTCTCTTTTTCTCCTTCATTTCCTCCAAGATGACATTTTCACCCCTTGTCAATAATACGCCTTTTAACCCTCCTGGTGGTAATCCGGACCTGAGATCGGGGTAGGAAAAAGCAGCTGCTATAGGTAAGCCCGAGCCCTAGTCGGGGCAGTGAAAAAACTGCTGCGGCTGCGTGCAGGAGTCCCGCGCGCTGATCGGCGCTGCTCAGCGGGACTCCTGCATCTGTCCCCCAAAGTGTGCCTCTATTGTGCGGCCACCAGGATCCCCACATCCCTGGTACTCTTGCGGGGACCCGGCGGCCCATGTGAACGGAGCGGCGGCAGCAAATTTACCTACTTTGCAGGAGTCCCTCGCGCGATTGACGCTCTCTAGGGACTCCTGCCTCTCTCCCCCCAGCAGCAGCAGCGCTTGTCCGGCCGCCGGGACCCCCATATCCTTTCTATACTCTTGGGGACCCGGCGGCTAATCAGTTGCATTGAGCGGCCGTGCGGCACCGGGCGGGACCTGAAGAGCCCTCACCCTGTTTGTATATCTTTTATCCAAACAGCGCCACCTAGAGACCTGTCAAGAGAAAGCAGCCCACAAAACAAATACAGGACACATACATGTAAAAAAAAAAAAATATATATATATATATATATATATATATATATATATATATATATATATATGTGTGTGTGTGTATGTGTATATATATATATATGTATATATATATATATATATATATATATATATATATATATATATATATATATATATATATATATATATATATATATATCTTAGCGTTTTTTATTTCTCCTCATTTGTCTCTAATCACAAGTTATAATTCGATCTCCCCCCGTTGTCACCTGACTGCCATGGCATAGATGGCAGACAAGCTCATTTGAAAGCACAGGATGACAATATAGCCAATTACTGTTACCGACCTCAGCCGGGATTTTAACTACTGTCTACCTGCCTTATTTGTACGGTTTCACAATTTTTAAAGTTTACTCATATATTTAATTAAATCAACAAATTTGTGTTCCAGTCTTTTATTTATATGCAGAATGTCTACCAGGCCTTTATTCTGACATATTTTGGTATGTAGACACAGAATGCTACATATTTTGTATTATTATGTTCCCCATGTTCATCTCTTACTTTGTTCAGCACCATTTTGAGGCATTTGGATTCTAGACTACTTATCACGGTTTAGGGCCCCTAAAATGCCAGGGCAGTATAGGAACCCCACAAGTGACCCCATTTTAGAAAGAAGACACCCCAAGGTATTCTGTTAGGAGTATGGTGAGTTCATAGAAGATTTTTTTTTTGTCACAAGTTAGCGGAAAATGACACTTTGTGAAAAAAAAAACAATACAAATCAATTTCCGCTAACTTGTGACAAAAAATAAAATCTTCTATGAACTCATCATACACCTAACAGAATACCTTGGGGTGTCTTCTTTCTAAAATGGGGTCACTTGTGGGGTTCCCTGGCATTTTAGGGGCCCTAAACCGTGAGGAGTAGTCTTGAACCCAAATGTCTCAAAATGACATGTGAAATCCTAAAGGTACTCATTGGACTTTGGGCCCCTTAGCACAGTTAGGCTGCAAAAAAATGTCACACATGTGGTATCGCCGTACTCAGGAGAAGTGGTATAATGTGTTTTGCGGTGTATTTTTACATATAACCATGCTGGGTGGGAGAAATATCTCTGTAAATGACACATTTTTTATTTTTTTTACACACAATTGTCCATTTACAGAGAGATTTCTCCCACCCAGCATGGGTATGTGTAAAAATACACCACAAAACACATTATACTACTTCTCCTGAGTACGGCGATACCACGTGTGACACTTTTTTGCAGCCTAACTGTGCTAAGGGGCCCAAAGTCCTATTCACAGGTCATTTTGAGGCATTTGTTTTCTAGATTATTCCTCACGGTTTAGGGCCCCTAAAATGCCAGGACAGTATAGGAACCCCACAAGTGACCCCATTTTAGAAAGAAGACACCCCAAGGTATTCCGTTAGGTGTATGGTGAGTTCATAGAAGATTTTATTTTTTGTCACAAGTTAGTGAAAAATGACACTTTGTGAAAAAAACAATAAAAATCAATTTCCGCTAACTTTTGACAAAAAATAAAATCTTCTATGAACTCGTCATCCACCAAACAGAATACCTTGGGGTGTCTTTTTTCTAAAATGGGGTCACTTGTGGACTTCCTATACTGCCCTGGCATTTTATGGGCCCAAAACCGTGAGTAGTCTGGAAACCAAATTTCTCAAAATGACTGTTCAGGGGTATAAGCATCTGCGAATTTTGATGACAGGTGGTCTATGAGGGGGCAAATTTTGTGGAACCGGTCATAAGCAGGGTGGTCTCTTAGATGACAGGTTGTATTGGGCCTGATCTGATGGATAGGAGTGCTAGGGGGATGACAGGAGGTGATTGATGGGTGTCTCAGGGGGTGGATAGAGGGGAAAATAGATGCAATCAATGCACTGGGGAAGTGATTGGAAGGGGGTCTGAGGGGAATCTGAGGGTTTGGCCGAGTGATCAGGAGCCCACACGGGGCAAATTAGGGCCTAATCTGATGGGTAGGTGTGCTAGGGGGTGACAGGAGGTGATTGATGGGTGTCTCAAGGTGTGATTAGAGGGGGGAATAGATGCAAGCAATGATTGATAGGTGATTGACAGGTGATCAGTGGGTTATTACAGGGAAGAACAGATGTAAATAATGCACTGGCGAATTGATAAGGGGGGGTCTGAGGGCAATCTGAGCATGTGGGCGGGTCATTGGGTGCCCGCAAGGGGCAGATTAGGGTCTAATCTGATGGGTAACAGTGACAGGTGGTGATAGGGGGTGATTGATGGGTAATTAGTGGGTGTTTAGAGGAGAGAACAGATCCCGTCGGATCTGCGGGCGATCTATTGGTGTGGGTAGGTGATCAGATTGCCCGCAAGGGGTTAGGGGCTGATTGATGGGTGGCAGTGACAGGGGGTGATTGATGGGTGATTGACAGGTGATCAGTGGGTTATTACAGGGGGGATAGAGGCATACAGTACACAGGGGGGGTCTGGGGGGGGGGGTCTGGGGAGAATCTGAGGGGTGGGGGTGATCAGGAGGGAGCAGGGGGCAGTTTAGGGTTAAAAAAAAATAGCGTTGACAGATAGTAACAGGGAGTGATTGATGGGTGATTAGGGAGGTGACTGGGTGCAAACAGTGGTCTGGGGGGTGGGCAGGGGGGGTCTGAGGGGTGCTATGGGCGATCAGGGGGCAGGGGGGGGGGGGGAAATCAGTGTGCTTGGGTGCAGACTAGGGTGGCTTCAGCCTGCCCTGGTGGTCCCTCGGACACTGGGACCACCAGGTCAGGAGGCAGCCTGTATAATAGGCTTTGTATACATTACAAAGCCTATTATATGCGTGTCATGGCGCGATCCGGGTGCTAGTAACCCGCCGGCGCTTCCGAACGGCCGGCGGGTTACAGCGCGAGGGGGGCGGAGCCAGTCGCCGGCGGCTGATCACGTCACGAATGACGCGATCGCCGCATAACCACGTCCGCCGCCGCCCCCGCCGATTGGCGTATTGCAGTCGTTTAGGCCCAGTCTTTGCCGCCGTCCATCGGCTGGGGGCGGTCATCAAGTGGTTAAGGCTGTTTCATCGTAGATCTGTTATTTTACCAGGTTCAATATGGAGTCCAATATGAGAAGGCATGTTCACCTTATCATTGTGACTCGGACATCTTTACTGCAACTATTTATTTATTTATTTATTGTATTTATAAAGCGGCAACATATTACACAGCGCTGTACTAAACTACTAAAATAAAACTTACCATATCAAACACATTAGACTAAAAATAGCCTAATAACCTTCTGTGTCTCACTTTCGCCCCTGATAATATGATTTAATAAAACAGGTTAAATAGGACTCTCGTTTGACCTTGAGAAATCTTGGAAATAGTTGCCAGCTGCTCTCTGCATCACCTGTAAATATTCTCACTGTATGCTGACTCCCTCTTGATGGTATAAAAGGAGAGACAACCAAAGCTGGAACTACGAGAGTTTGCCCCTGCAACCAACTCAGAATGTTGAGGCTTCTGGTCCTTGCTGCCCTTGTCCTCAGTGGTAAGAATATCTTCTCTCATATTTTACATTAACATTAGCTACAAAATTCTCTTGACAATATAAAGGTAGGTCTTTATAAATAAGAAAATGGAACTTACACCTAATAAGGCGGATTTATTCATTTAAAACTAGCGCAATAGTGGAGCAATTACCATGAGCAGTTACCAAATCGCAATTCTTGCTTCATTTAAAGTGAGATTAGAAGGATATGGAGGCTAACATATTAATTTTTTCTTATACTTTTAGCCATAAGCATGAAGATCAGGGACCAATGCAATTCACTTCATCTCCTGAGTTTTCTCTTGGATGATATTTTTAAATTGTCAATAAAATGCATTTTAAGCCACCAGAAAGCAAGAAAATAGTTAAAATTATTTTGATACTACTTTTTCACCTACTTTTTGGTACTTTTTCAGATGAAGGCCCATATGCAATTAACTGTTTCACCTGAGTTTTCTCCTAGGAGCTAATTTTCATCTTCTCTAAAAAAACAACAACTTAGCATTTCACAATTAAAGAAGTACCCAAATGTTAGTGAAAAAGTACTATCAAATTGATTTTAAGTGTTTTCTTGCTTGCTGGTTGTTTAACCACTTCGCATCCAGACCTTGTTTTCCCCTTATTGACCAGAGCAGTTTTGACGCTTTAGCGGTGTCCCTATTCAATCAGCAATAACTTTATCCCTACTCACTACACCTAAATGATCTATATATCGTTTTTTTCAAGACAAACCAGGCTTTCAATGGGGGGTATTTAGTCCCAAGAACAATTTTGTTTTCTAGGCATTTTAATTGAAAAAACGGAACAAAAATTACAAAAAATGCATTATTTCTCAGTTTTTAACAATTCCAGTTTAAAAATAAAAGGTGCCACAGTGATAAAACCATTCCACGAGTTAATGTCCCCCCTAATATAGTCAGATGTGCCCCGAGTATCAGCCCAACCTTCCCAGTTTAGCCAGATGTGACTCCAATATCAGCCCCCCCTGTATAGTCAGATGTGTCCCATGTATCTACCACCCCCCAGTACAGAGAGACAGTAACGCCGCCAGGATTGACACCCCTCATTATAGGCAGTTGTGTCCCCAGGATAAAATTTTCCCCATTATAGCCATATGTGCCCCCAGAATTGCCCCCCCCCCACCAATTATAGCCAGATGTGCCCCCAGTATTAGGTTACCCCCCCCCCCCCCGATAACCAAATGATCCCCCATTGTCAGATGTCATCCCCCCCAGTTACCCAGATGCCTGGCAGTTGTTTTGCACCCCCAAATCCACGCCCCCCCCCCCAGTGTGGATAGCCAGATGTATGTCCCCTCCCCCCCCCCCCCCATCAGGCTGCCCCTCCGTGCACAGATGCCAAAAAAATGTAAATAAAGCCGCCTCTCTCACCTTACCTCGTTCCAGCGATGAGCCTGCAGCCCGAGCATCCGGTCCCAGCTCTGAACTCAACCGCGTATTGCCGGTGACCCGGGTCCCAGCTTGATGACGTCATCAAGCCGGGACCCGGGTCACTGGCAATACGCGGCTGAGTTCAGAGCTGGGATCGGATGCTCGGGCTGCAGGCTCATCGCTGGAACGAGGTAAGGTGAGAGAGGCGGCTTTATTTACATTTTTTTAGCTATCTGTGCACGGAGGAGGGGGAGATGAAGGATCACGCTGTTTGCTACAGCGGTGATCGTTCATCCGCGGGGGGGTCACTAATTGGCTACAAGGGAACATGTTCCCTTTTGCCAATTAGTAAGGCAACCGACAGTGCCGGGGGGTGTACTCTAAAGCGCACCTGTTCCTGCACAAAAGGGCTTAAGGCAGGTCAGTATATCTACGTCACTGTGGCTTGGAGAGTGCCACAGCTGACGTAGATATACTGTAGTGGTGGGGAAAGTGGTTAAAAAGCATTTTATGGCAAGGTATGAAAATATCACCTTGGAGAAAACTTAGGGGGAAAAGTTAATTGCATATGGGCCGAAGAGTGCCTGGAAAGTTATTTTAAAAAGAAGATGAAAAAAATATCTCCTAGGGAAAAACTTGGGATAAAAAATTAACTGCATATGGACCAAGGTGCTCTGACTGAAGTCTGACTGGATTAGTGCAAAGCTTGTTTCAGGCTTGCTTGTTGTGAATCAAACACTACTGATGCCAGAAGATCAAAAGGACTGCCAGGCAACTTGTATTGTTTAAAAGGAAATAAATATGGCAGCCTCCATATCACTCCCACCTCAGGTTTCCTTTAAGAGTGGAAACTTTACTGGTGGGGCCGAACATCTGGTCCACTCTTATTGATATTATGTATTATTGTAAAAAGCCCCATGTACAAATAAATAGTTTTATAATTCAAACAATCTACCTGGACAAGCAAGGGCAGTACAGATAGCCCACAGCTCAATAGAAGGTATAGCCCATGAAATGATGATAATTTCAAGTTGATGCAAATGTTATGTTAATGTTATGCAGGTTAGAATGTGCAGGTGATTTTGACCTGCCCATCTCCAGGCAGAATACAATTGCATACAATGAACATGGACTTTGAGTTTATCGAAATTATTAGCAGCTCACTGACCGACCCTACTGTACAGTGTACAGTACACCTTGCACAATAAACAGTTCTTTTACAAGGGACAGCTAGTAGATGCAGAAATATGGAAAACAGTAAGAAGAAGGATGAACAAAAAAAGTGGAATTGGGAATTTTGTGTAGAATTTATATGTTTTTTATGATTTCTAGCTTCTGCTAATTTTCTCCTTTCTCTTTCTGTGTTTACCTTTACCTTAATCTATCTCTAACCCAACTTTAATCATATGCTGCCATGGTGAGATACAGGCTAATAACTTAAGTGACTCTATGAACTCCTCAGGACTTCCATTCCTCACATGTATTACACTGTATTTTCGTGCTCTCTGCTCCTTCCAATATTTTTACCCCTTTCATTCCTTAAGGACATTATTTATCTAATAAATGGCTAAAGCTACTGATTTTGCAGCACTGTCCACTTGGCAATATGACCAATCAGAATTTCCGACCATTACATTATAACACCATGGCCCATATGCAATTCACTTTTCCTCCTTAGTTTTCTCCTAGGTGATATTTTTAGAATTGTCTATAAAATCCATTTTAAGCCACCAGAAAGCAAGAAAATACTCAACATAATTTTAATAGTACTTTTTCATTTACGTTTTGGTACTTTTTTTAGTTGAAATGTTCTGGAAAGTTATTATAAATTGAAGATGAAAAATTATCTCCTAGGTGAAAACTCAGGTGAAAAAGTGAATTGCATATGGGCCCATGATCCCACTCACTTCACTTGCAATGGATTCACTCTAAGGGCCAAAGTTTCCTTCTAGGAGATAATTTTTCATCTTTAGTTTAAAATAATTTTCAGCAGTCTGTAATTGAAAAAGTACCAAAAAGTAGGTGAAAAGTACTGTTGATTTTTTTTCTGAGTATTTTCTTGCTTGCTGGTGGCTTAAAAAGGTGCATTATTTATAAGATGGGAAAATATCACCTAGGAGAAAACTTAGGAGAAAAAAGTGAATTGGATTGGGACCTAAGGCCCGTATTCAATACATTTTTTTCTCTTAAGTTTTCTCCAAGGTCATACATGTCAAACTCCGGCCCGGGGCCAAATCTGGCCCTCAGAGCCATTAAAGTTGGCCCTCGAGTGGTTTCCCCACTTTGCATTATATTTGGCCCACTCTAGACCACCATGGAAGACTTATTGGAAGCAAAGCCCTAGAACACCAGGGGAGCCACATGGGGGAGGTAGGGTGACAGCACTAAACACTAGGGAACTGTATAGTGGAGGGTGGGGGCCTCTAGACACCAGTGAACTGTATAGGGGAAGGATGAGGTCCACTACACCCCTGGGAACTTTTTAAGGGAAGGAGGTGGCCAGTAGACATTGAGGTGGGCCTGCGACTAGGTCCCAGTCTATAATTTTGGCCCACTTTGTATTTGAGTTTGACACCCCTGTCCTAGGTGATATTTTCACATCTTATCAATAATATGCTTTTCAAGCCCCCAGCATCAAGAAAGTACACAGAATAATGTTGACAGTACTTTTTCACCTACTTTTTGGTACTTTTCAATTGCAGACTGCTGAAAAGTTATTTTAAACAGAAGATGAAAAATTATCTCCTAGGAGAAAGAGTGAATTGAATAAGGGCCTAGGAGTTCTTGTTTACTAGTATTGCACTATAACCTGTCTGTATTCATACTGGAATTTATTCATATATTAATTTGTCTTAAAGGATATTGTAACGATGATGACATCCGCTTCTTTGAGGATAATGACAATGGACGTGTGGTAGGAGGAACCAATGCAGCAAGAGGTGCCTGGCCATGGCAGGTTAGTAGCACAGCTAGTGATGCAGAGATCATTGATGTGGGAAATATGTGACATCCTTCTGAGATGCTGGTGAGATGCTGTTTACAAGGAGATTACAATGGTTTTGTAATGCATTGAAACACTAATGTACACCTACCCATATGAGTAGGAATATTTTACCTGACCATCTTGGATCTTCCAATCAGGAGAAATTTATTTATGCCCCGTTCACAGTGGGGCGTTGTGGTGCAACTTTATGGGGGCATTTTACCACAGAAAGTCACACTGCATACGTGACATTCCGAGTGCATCTGCTGCAATGGGTTCCAATGGACAACAGTGTCTCAACACAGTGCAGGTAGTGCGTTACTACATAACGTGTGCATTAACAGTGGCAGTGAAGCATACCTTTAATTGACGGTATGCTTCACTGTATGCGACTTAACTACTTTCCAACCACCCATAGGCAGCGGAAAGTAGCCACGTGCATGCGCGCCCACGGCACCTGCGGGTGTATTGCACTGTGTCTCCTGCAAAACAGATCATTTAAGGAAGTGGTTAAATGTGACAGGACAGTGTAATGGTTAAGTACTCTGCCCCTAAAATAGGAGACCTACGTTTGAATCTTTCTATTCAGTAAGCCAGCACCAATTCTGTAAGAAGTTCTTGGGCAAGACTCCCTAACACTGCTACTGCCTACTAAGGGCGCTCCAGTGGATGCCTCAAAAGTGCTTTGAGTCTGACAGGAGAAAAGCGCTATACAAATATAGGAATTATTATTATTATAACGTGCAGTGCAACTTTTTTTTTCCGTTCCAGTGTTCCTGTTTTTACAGAAATGCAACAAAGCTCCCACTGTGAACCTAGCCTAAGTGGTAAATGTCTTTAACGCAATTTAGCAGTGATCCTGAAATCACCTGGAAGGCTGCTTACCTATTCCTACCTACATTTATCTTGTTACCATACTACACATTTGTATATTTATCTTCTGTAAACCCTATGCACATGAACAGGCCTGCTATAGGTACCTGTAACATTTTTTTTTTAAAAGATAGATACTTACCTTAGTAGGTGGAAGCCTCTGGATGGTCCAAAGGTATTCCGTGGTACTCCTGCGCTGCGTTGGGATTCTCTGAACAATCCTGGACATTAAAATTGAAGAGTGTACAAGTGCAAAGTATGGTCCACGCCTGTGCAGTAGCATGGGGCCACTCAAACTTTTTACTCCATTCACAAGCAGCTGAAGGCTACTTTGCAGGTGCAAACCCACTGATGCTTGAACATTGCGGCCTCACACTTATACAGAGAGGAGCATGGTCGCCAAGATGAAAAGGGTCCTGGCCGGCATCAGAAGGGTCTCAAAGGATCAGGGAAGCCAGTGGATCACCCAAAGGCTTCCCCATACTGATGTTAGTATGCAACTTTTTTCTTTAAAGTTACAGGTTTACTTTAAAGGGAACCTTGACTGTAAAAAAAAAAGAGTTTTACTTACCTGGGGCATCTACCAGCCCCCTGCAGCCATCCTGTGCCCACGCAGTCACTCATGGCTCCTCTGGTCCCCCGCTGCCAGCTAGTTTTGTTTTTGCCGACTGGGAGTCGGCCGGCCACCATGCATACGTTTATACGCATTCCTGCTGGTGCAGGAAGCTATTACAGACATGAACAAGTACATTTTTACGCGTACTTGTGGATGTCTGCAATAGCTTCCTGCACCAGCAGGGATGCCTAAAAAAGTACGCATCCCAGTCGGCAAAAACGAAACTAGCTGGCAGCGGGGGACCAGAGGAGCCATGAGTGACTGCGATGGGCACAGGATGGCTGCAGGGGGCTGGTAGATGCCCCAGGTAAGTAAAACTCTTTTTATTTTTACAGTTAAGGTTCCCTTTAAGGACTCATCTATATTAGAAATTAGTCATAGACCTAAAAGATTTCTACCAATTAGACTACATCTCTAGCTGTCTTTGTAAAGCTTCCTTCAGTTTTCTTAATTTTATTTCTTATGAATTGATTCCATGGTTTTACTTCCTAGCAAAGTTGAGTATGAACCTTCTACTATTTGATTCCTCTAGGTGTCTCTGCAGTACCTGTCTGGTGGCAGCTGGTACCACACCTGTGGAGGATCCCTCATCCGTGCCAACCGTGTCCTGACTGCTGCTCACTGTGTGGACAGGTAAAATTCTGCTACTGAGAACACCGCCTGGAGTACTACATTGTTTCCAGCAAATGTCCCTGGCTTCACTGTACCCCAAATATAGGAAAGATAGAATTAATGAGCTATTTTTAGTTTAGTTTAATTTAATTGCAGCCTAGACACTAGATAAGATCGCGCAACTGCTTTTTAAGAAGGTCCTTGCACTAAAAAATATGCATGAAACACACTGTCCATAAACGACTGTGGCAATAAATTCCAAGAGGTCTTCAAGCTTAACAGTGGGCAATCTCAGTTGCATAGGCTTCTGTGTACACACACCTCCACCACACCCTCAAGACTGGGCACTCACCCTTATCCACAGACCCTCGGCCAGATGGGTCTATTGCGCTTTGGGATACTCTAAGGCAATCCCCAGCCTCTACCGATCCACTGCTTGAACAATAGCAATCACCTCAAAATAAAAAAAAGCAATCACCTCAAAATAAAAGCACATGGCCTCTCATAGCGTAAAACCGTTCAACAAGTTTTATACATAGTTCAAAATCCACACTCACATGTCCATAGAGATATTAAGCACATAAAGTTTTATAGGGCGCCCCCCCATGCGGTGGCCGCCTGGCTGGGCTTAGATGCTAACCGTCCTCCCGGCTTCCTCAACCCTCTTCGGCGTTTGGCCTCCACGCTAGATCACTTCCTCATTCGTAACTCCGCCCAGTTTAATTTAATGTTGGAAATGTTTTCTTTATATGTGTAAATGTTTGAGACATAATGCCTGAATTAAAAAAATGTAAAGAGCATTCATGGTGATAAGTGTATATAAACAGTTTAATACTATTTTTATTATTTTTATTATAGATCTATATAGCAATAGCATCTTAGAGTCAAAAAGGGAGACAACATGAATAATACACAATTTAATAGAAATGCTGGACAGAATACATGTTTCATGGGCCAAATGTGCTTGGTTTTGCAGTACAAATTACTTTCTCTCCTCTGTGGATTCAGCTGCTGTCCACATCAGTCAGGTGTGGTCATGTGATGTACAAAGTAGGAAGAATAATTGATGCCTGAGCCACAACACTGGGACTCTACTGTCCCACTGCTGCCCCTTCGCATAATCCCCCACACTAACAGGAAAAACAAATATGTAGATATTGGTAGTGTTAAACTGATAATATACAAGATTTATTGTTGTTAAATAAAGCGTGAGTGCACCTAATGGGTTTTATCTGAGCCAATTGGCCTCACCAGGCTTCAACTGCTGGAACACCGGATGGCTCCATGTGACAATGCAGCGCACATACATGTATATTGTAGGCAGGGAATATGGTGACGGAGGTGCCCCAGAAGTTTATAGGCAATGTGCCTGCTATGTGTAGCTGCAGTTTGCTATTTTATCGGGTGCCTCTGGTGCCCAAACTTACCCTCATAGGCACAATTAACATAGGCACCTATGGGCATGCCCAAACTTCCACAGCACCTGATATTTCATGTGTTTGTGGCATTACTTGGACAAAGGCGGCAGAGGACATTGGTAAATTTATGGTGGGGGGTGGGCCCTTAGAGCTAGACATTGGTTGGGGCTAGGCATGCATACAGGGTCAGTTAGCGCTAGGCATCAGTAAGGGATTTGGCTATGGTTAGGGTCGGTTATGGGGGGGGGGGGGGTCGGTTAGGGTTAGGATTCGGTAGTTGGATCGGTTAGACATCGGTAGGGGGTCAGTAAGGATTAGGCGTCGTAGAAGGAGGGCTTGTATGAGAATAGGGTTGGGTTTAGCGCTAGTAAAATATCAGAAACATTTACCAATAATATACTAATGGAATGACCAATGCCCAATAGTACAATATCAGTAATTTTACCAATATTCAATAGCGGCTATTTCCGGTGCCCAAATTCCCCTGTGCCCTTTTTGCATGTAGACAGGGAACACGACTGCATTTGTACTACCAGAAAATGGGGACCTACTCACTGAAAACTTGCTAAGCTAATGCTATGTAAGTGTGTATTTATAAAGATTTAATGCGTTACTGAATGCATACATGTTGCTCTTTTTGATTGGCAGAAAGTGGCAAGTAGCAGAAAAAGTCATCCTGTTTTTCTTCTCTCCTACCACAGCGCGCTTACTTTCCGTGTAGCACTGGGAGATCACAGCCTCAGCGCTAATGATGGCAGTGAGCAGTACATCTCTGTGTCCACCATCAGGAAACACGCCAGCTGGAACACCAACAACGTCGCTGCTGGGTAAGGAGTTGAGAAGATGAAATCCTCCCACTGCCTGCTCCAGGGAAGAGCACCACCCAGTCACCCTATTCATTGATGATGCCCAAAACTGATTGGAAATGTATCAGTCAAATATGTGGGGGTCAATGTATCATTGAGAGATCCAATCAAAGTAACTCAGTCTTCAAGGAATGTCAACTAAGTATGGCCACCTTTAGTAAATCACACCCTTAGTGTCATCCCTTGCCTAAACAGTCATCTCAAAGCTATGTATACAGTTTATACCTCAACCAAAATTTTCATATGTGAATGTGTAAATGAGTCCCCCTCATCTGACATCAATGATCTTTGACCCTTTCAGCCAGGGACGTAATTAGACTTAATAGGGCCAGCCTGCAAAAATGATAGCATGGGGCACCCTTTGTCCCAGAACCCCACGGGATTGAGAGCCAGCAAATGACAGCAGAGAGTGTTCTGCTGTGAAGCAGCCTCTGGAAGCCGGAAAACATTACACACGCTTCTGCACATGTTTTTTGCGAGTGAATAGGGAAGTTTCTATGCTAATTGGCTGCACTTGCAATTGGGGAGAGGGGGGTGGAGGGGCCCACATACGATGGTAGGGGTTGCAGGGGTGATTGCTACTCCCGTGCTTTCAGAAACTGTGCAAGTCTGATCACTCTCGCACAATTGTTGTTATCATTCTATTTCCACCCAGGAGTGCCACTAGCCATCTTCTATTCCGTTTTAAATTCAAGCTTTTGTCAAATAAGAAAAGACTGTTTTTAACGATCTTTCAAACAGTCACAAGGAATGGTTGTGTAAAGGGAAAACGGTTGTTTAAATCACAAGGAATGGTTGTTTAAAGGTGCCCATTAGCGGTACAATTTTTTCACCAAATGCGATCTTTCGATGTGATTATTACGATCGAATTGTATAGAACATTCGCTGTTCATGAAGGCAATCAATAAGGAACCGTTCTTTAGCCGAGTGCTAAATAGGATAATATCAATCAGAAAGTTGTATTTTATGATCAAATTTGAAGGAAAAAATTGGTCAGTAAATGTGAACAATCGATAATTGCCTTCCGATTAGAAACGATCATTCAAATCGCATTGAAAGATCGCATTTAGTGAAAACTGTACCGTTAATGGGCACCTTAAAGGGAACCTAAGGTGAGAGTGATATGGAGGCTTCTGCCATCTTTATTTTCTTTTTAAGCAGTGCAAGTTGTCTGGCTGTCCCCCTGATGCTGTGTCTCTAATACTTTTATCAATAGACCCCGAACAACCATGAAGATCAGGTGCTCTGACTCAAGTCTGACTGGATTAGTCACATGCTTGTTTCAGGGTTGTCGTTCAGGGTTGTGATCAACAGGACTGCCAGACAACTGGTATTGTTTAAAAGGAAATACATATGGCAGCCTGCATCAGGGCCGGGCCGAGGCATAGGCTGGAGAGGCTCCAGCCTCAGGGCGCAGTGTAGGAGGGGGCGCAGAATTCATTCAGTTGTCATTCCTAATTGTGTTTGAAGCAGAAAGAAATAAGAAAAGGGGATACATGGCAGTGACTGCAAGCCAGATAACTAGATATTAAGGTGTTGGGGAGGTTGTGGGCCCTGTGGCGCCTCTTAGTCTAATAGCAATCAGTGTGTGATGGCTGGGGTGGCAGGGATGGAGGGGCGCACTTTGGTGTCTCAGCCTTGGGTGCTGGAGGACCTTGTCCCGGCTCTGGCCTGCATATCACTCACCTCTATTTCAATTTACAAATTGATTTCAAAATGTGATATAATTTTCAGGATCCATTAATATATCGGCATGGTTGTGTAGTGGATAGTACGCTCGCCTTTCAGCGCTGGTTCCCTAGTTCAATTCCCAGCCAGGGCACTATCTGCACAGAGTTTGTATGTTCTCCCTGTGTCTGCCTGGGTTTTCTCCTGGCACTCTGGTTTTCTCCTAAAACATACAGATAAGGTAATTGGCTTCCCCCTAAAAATTGGCCCTAGACTATATTAGATATATATTTTAGACCTATGAATATAGTATGGATTATATTGTGAACTTCATTGCGGGACAGTTAGTGACATGAATGCATAATATGTAAAAGTGCTGTGAAAATGTCAGTGCTGTATAAAAACCATATAATAATAACAATAATAGAGTGTCATCATTTTAGTGGAAGAAAAGTAACAAAGGCTATTTAGTAATAGTAAGAGTCCTTTTTTACGACCCTATCTCACTTGCACTGCATTGCAGCACTGGATTAATCTCATTATGTGATATTTTCTATGTTTTACAGCTATGATATTGCTATCCTGGGGCTTGCTTCCAGCGCTACCCTGAATACCTATGTGAAAGTGGCTACTCTGCCAGCTGATGGCGCTATCCTGGCCCACAACTTCAACTGTGTTGTTTCAGGCTGGGGAAGAACCAGCAGTAAGTGTTCATCCTATTGTGAGAAAATGTCTACATTTGGGGGAATGTTTAGTGACATTACAATGACATTTACTAGATTCAGTTGAATTGGTGAAATCTAGCAAATACAAGTTACTCAATGGGATGGATCAATCTCGCCTACACTTTTTTTTAGAACTCCAGGCAGTTTCATTTTCCTAAGCCCTGAATAAAATTGTGCACCCCAACTTTTGCTATTTAAAAGTTAGTAAGATTTAAAGAGACACTGAAGCGAACTAATTTTGCCCATTTTACCCAATAATTCGCTTCAGTGCTCTCATGACAAGTAAACCGCCAAGTCCCCGCCGCAAAGCGAGGGCTGCAGAGTCCCCAAATCCCCGGGGGACAATCCAGCCGGCATTTCCTGGAAGGGGCAGAGCTTTCAGCTTCAGCTCTGCCCCTCCTGATGTCAATCGCGGCGGATCGCCGCCTCTCCCCGCCCCTCTCACTCTTCCTTTACAGAGAGGGGTGGGGAGAGGCGGCGATCCGTGCGTTGATTGACGGCAAGAGAGGCAGAGCTACAGCTCATAGCTCTGCCTCTCAGAGCAGCAAAATCCACGTACAAGTTGGTCGTGGATATTTGCAGAGGGATTTAGGGGCTCTGCAGCCCTCGTTTTGGGGACGCGTCGGTTTACTTGTCATGAGAGTACTGAAGCGAATTATAAGGTAAAATGGGCAAAATTAGTTCGCTTCAGTGTCTCTTTAAAGGAATACTGTAGGGGGTCGGGGAAATATGAGTTGAACTTACCTGGGGCTTCTAATGGTCCCCCACAGACATCCTGTGCCCACGCAGCCACTCACCGATGCTCCGGCCCCGCCTCCGGTTCACCTCTGGAATTTCAGAATTTAAAGTCAGAAAACCACTGCGCCTGCGTTGCCGTGTCCTCTCACCTGCTGATGTCACCAGGAGCGTACTGCGCAGGGCTAGTATGGTCTGTCCCTGCGCAGTACGCTCCTGGTGACATCAGCTGGAGCCAGGACATGGCAACGCAGACGCAGTGGTTTTCTGACTTTAAAGTCTGAAATTCCAGAGGTGAACGGGAGGCGGGGCCGGAGCATCAGTGAGTGGCTGCGCGGGCACAGGATGTCTGCGGGGGACCATTAGAAGCCCCAGATAAGTTTAACTAATTTTCCCCCGACCCCCTACAGCATTCCTTTAAGTGACAGAAAAAAGGTATAAAAATTAACAGCGATAACTGACATAAAACTCTGTGGATACCCATCGCCTAATGTAATAAGGAGTAACCATGTCCATATACCTGCAGAGTAAGATAAAAAATGATACAGAACTACTGTATAATAGGCAATCAAAATTATATTTGTGTAACACAAGCCTTTATTTCTGTGCAGCTGGTGGTTCTCTGCCCGCCATCCTCCAGCAGGTCACTCTGCCCGTTGTTGCCCACGCAACCTGCTCCACCAGCTCCTGGTGGGGTAGCACTGTGAAGACCACCATGATCTGCGCTGGTGGTGATGGAGTCAAGTCTTCTTGCAATGTGAGTTCTATTTACCTGTTTTCCTACTGAATGTGTACAGTACAAGAGCAGAAAAAAGGGAATATATACTCATTATTAGCTTTACTCTGTAAATTGGTACTCTTTATTTATACAGTAACAATACAAAGTACTCTATGGGTGTAAATGTAAAAAGGGTGCTGCAATAATCTGGGTGCCAGGAATAGCCGCAAGAAGAATATTGGTAAAATTACCAATGTTGTACTATTGAGCTCTAACTAATTCCAGTAGTAGAATATAGGTACCGGTAATTTTTACCAATATTTAACTATCACCTAGTCTGACCCAACTCTCACTTGAACCCTCCTCTATTAATGCTTAACTCTAACGACCACCCCAACCTATCCCTAACCCTAAATAAGCCCTCTCACCTCTGCCTAACTCTAATGTATCCCCCAACCTAGGCCTCACTCTAAAAGATCCCTCCAACCTAGTCATGATCATAATTAGTTCATTACAATAACGCAAAATTTTGCGTACATTTTCACAGTTACGCCTATATGTAATTTAGATTTGTAAATTCAATTCATTTTGCATAGTCATTCGTAATTTTGCATAAAATTTTGCGTAATTTTCGTTTAATTTCATGCCGACTTTAGCAGTGAATAGCAAAGTCCCCATACATGCTACTGACACTAAAATTGCTACACATGTTAAGGAGAATAGTCGGTACAAGTCAAAAAAATAATTTCCCCAAAAGATCTTGTAGTTTTTGAGAAAATCGATTAAAATGCAAAGAAAAAAATTGTTTTTAAATACTCTGAAAAATTAGTTTAAAAAACATTTTTCTTTGCATTTTTAAAATCGATTTTCTCAAAAACTACAAGATCTTTTGGGAAAATTATTTTTTTTGACTTGCACCGACTATTCTCCTTAACATGTGTAGCAAGCAATAGCATGTATGGGGGCTTTGCTATTAACCGCCAAAGTCGGCACAGAATTTTGCAAAATTACGCAAAAATTATGCTAAATTATGAAATATTACTATTACATACGAAATTAATTACAATTTTCTCTGAAATTTCGCATTACGATTATAATGCATAATTGCAAATTTCGATGCAAAATTTCAGTCTACCACTGCTCCAACCTATGCCTAACCTTAAAGGACCCCCCCAACCTATGCTTAACCCTGAAGGACCCTAAACCAATATCTAACCCTAACACAACAAATAGGGGATGACATTTTACTAGACTATCCACATGCGTATTTCAGGTGTGTGGTTCAGACACCAATGTCTGTCATTAGTGCTGCCAGGCAACTGGTATTGTTTAAAAAACAAAAAAAACAAATCTGGCAGCCACCATATCCTTCTAACTTAAAGGGAACCTTAACTGAGAGGGATAAGGATGTTTCCTTTTAAACAATACCAGTTGCTTGGCAGTCCTGTTGATCTCTTTGGCTGCAGTAGTGGATGAATCACAGACCTGTAACAAGCATATAGCTAATTCAGTCTGACTTTAGTCAGAGCACCTGATCTGCATGCTTGTTCATGGGCTGCGGCTAAAAGTATTAGAGACACAGGATCAGCAGGAGAGTCAGGCAACCGGTATTATTTTAAAAGGAACATTCAAATCCTTCTCAGTTTAGGCTTCCTTTAAGGCTCCCTTTAACTCTGCCATGTGGAATTTCTCCACATCCAACTCACTTAGGCCATGTTTACATTACCAACGCAGATGGCCGTGCATTCGGAACCGCAACGGGTACGAGCGCACGCCATCTGCATTTGCATGCTTTGCGTGGCCTGGACAGCCATGCGTTTGGGCAAAAAATGTGTGCAGCATGCGTCCGCGGACCGCACTGGTCTACAACGCATGCAGTGTGAACATCAGACAGTGCAGTCTATGCATTTCTAATGTCATGCATTTCTGCCTCCCACATGCATTGCCGAAATACGGACGGCAACGCGTGTAATGTGAACGAGGCCTTATACTTCCTGTTTTTTACTAGCTGGTTTTATAAGCCAACTGATTATTTCCACTTGTCTTTGCCAAAGCTATTATCACATATAATAAACCCTGTCAGCCAATCATTATGTAGCTATCCCCCTTGCTATATAACACACTGTGAAGCTAGCATACATTGTGCAGTTTGTGTCTTCCAGATACTGAGCTCTATCTGGTCTCCTAACTTGAACCACTACATAATAGACAAGTAAATGAGTTCAGCCTGTGTACATTGTGTCACTGAGGACACATAGTGCTGTATCTTTACTATTGTCATTTAAAGGGAACTAGTGATCGGAAAATGTAAACATGTTCTCTTTTTTTGTTTTCTTTCTTCCCACCTCAGGGTGATTCTGGCGGACCCCTGAACTGCTCTGTCAGTGGTGTGTACCAGGTCCATGGTATTGTCAGCTTTGGCTCCTCTCTTGGATGCAACTACTTCCAGAAACCATCCGTGTTCACCAGAGTGTCTGCCTACATTACCTGGATCAACAGCGTAAGTACCTAATAGACTTTGATCAGACTCCCTGGCAGTCTTGTTTTTGTTTTTATACTTTTATATAAGTACATTAAAGGAAAACTCTAGCCTCACTAACACTCATATTTATCTGTGCTGATTCCATTCTCCATGCAAGAGCTTTAACTAGCTTTAGTTAGGCTTTAGGACTTAGGGCTTGTTCACACTATGAGCATTTTTGGCCTTTTACAGCAGAGTACTAGTATTTTTAGGAACAGTTTAAGTACAGTTTAGGTCAGCTGCATTACATTTTTGAGAGAATGATAGTGGGCAAAAATTGATCAGACAGTCCATATAGTCTACAGTGTTTCCTCAAGGGGCAAACCCAACTGGTGTAGGGACTAGCCGTTCCTCAGATGAATGGCACAAATCCACTCCAAACTGGCCAAGGACTCTGTAGATCCATTGATTGGTACAGCTTATCCGTACTATATGACTATGGTAATGACTTACAGCAGTCTAGTGTGTATACTCACCACCGTTTATGTTTTTGTTTTCTTTTAGAACGTCTAATTGGGAGATCCTTCCTGGGCCATTTCTGACAAGCAGAGACAAGCAAACTTACCATGTTAAATGCAATTTTACTAGCAATGTTTTTACCAACATTTTCTTGCTAATAAAGACTTCAAAATAAGCAAACATTGAGAAAAGTTTTTATTCTGTTACTTTTTCTTTAAAGGACAACTGAAGTGAGAAGAATATGGAGGCTACCATATTTATTTCCTTTTAAACAATACCAGTTTCCTAGCAGCCCTGCTGGTCTGTTTGGCTGCAGTAGTGTCTGAATAACACCAGAAACAAGCATGTGACTAATCTTGTCAGATCTGACAATAATGTCAGAAACACCTGATCTGCTGCATGCTTATTCAGGGTCTATGGCTAAAAGTATTAGAGACAGAGGATCAGCAAGAGAGCCAGGGAACTAGTATTGCGTAAAAGGAAATAAAATGGCATCCTCCATATCCCTTTCATTACAGTTGCCCTTTAAGTAAACTTGTCATTTCCTTCACCAAAATAAGTAAAACAAATACAATCTGCTGTGCTGCTTGACTTATGTTGTCAGTGGTATAGGTACAACTCCATGGGCCCCAGTGCAAATCCCCTAGGCTCTTTAGGTATAATAATCATATGATACAGACCACCCAAGGCCACTTCTCAAGGACAGTCATTGCGTGAGAGATGTGTAAGCAGAGGAAAAGAAATGGTTTGTTAATATTGCTATTCAAAGCACATATAGAGGTGATCATTACTGCTACAGCACCAATAGAGACCTAATGCAGCCACTGGAGGTTTTCAATGCACATATCTTATCATTTCATTTGCATGAAAATAAATAAAAGTCTGAATTAGGACTTTAAATTCAGAAGTGTTAAATATATATTCAACTCTACACAATAAAGTATTTATAAATAATCAATAATCATCTAACAATAGTAGCCAGAAGTACATATACTGTATATAAGGTGTAATATATTATTACACTAGCTGATGTCCCGGCGTTGCATTTGGATGTTGTTGGCGCCGCCCATTTTTTCTAACCTTGACACAGTCACTCAATGACAAAGTTTGTGAGATTTGGGGTCCTTGGCATCAAACATTTACATTTTCCCATTGAAAAGAAACAAACCTGATTAGCTGTTTGAGTCTTTGCCCCCTCTTGTGAATTTTAACCCCAGTCACCCAATGACTGACTGTACTAGGTTTGAGGCCTCTGTCATTAACAGTGTAAGAATGGCAGCTTTTTAAATATTCTCCTTGAAAATCTATAGGTGAATTTTGATTGGCTGTTGAAGGCTCCACCCACTTTCCTGAATATTAATGCCAGTGAACCAGTGACTAACTCTGTCAAGTTTGAGAGCCCGGCCATTAACAGTGTAAGAATAGCTGCAGTTTACATTTTCCCATGTAAAAAAGTTGGTTGTTGTTGGCTCTTCCCACTTTTACTAACCTTGACACCCAGTTACTCAGTGACCAAGTTTATGAGCTTTGGGGTCCTTGAAATCAATAATTTAAAATTTCCCATTGAAATGAAACAAATCTGATTGGCTGTTTGTGGCTCCACCCCCTTTTCTGAATTTAAACCCCAATCACCCAATGATATAGCAAGTTTCGTTGAAATCGGTCAAGGTATTTTCGAGTGATCGTGGCACATCACACACACACATAAACGTTTGATTTTATGTACATAAATTATTGATAATAATCCACCCAAAATAAGTGAATCAGTAGTTTAAAAAAAAAAATGACAAAATCTAAGAAACTATCCACTAGAGCTACATGAAGCATAGCTATTAACTGCTTGCCAACTGCGTCACGCCGATGGGCATGGCCACGGCGGAAGCCCCAGGACCACCTAGTCCTTGGAGCTCGCAGTCAGGGCCGGTTCAAGTAACAATTGGGCCCTAGGGCAAAATTAGCCTGGGGGCCCCCCAACAGACACCCCCTGACCAAAAAACGCCATTACAGGCCCTTTGTTGCAGCCAAATTTCCCTCCTGGGCCCCTGAGCTGCCTGCTGACCCTCCCCCAACCACCTCCCAACTTAACAGACTCTGCAGAGTCCCTGGGGAGCCACAGTTAAGATGGGGGAGGGACACCTTGGGGGCCCCTACAGGCTCTGGGGCCCTGAGGCAATTGCTCATTTTTTCCTATGGTAGCTCCGGCCCTGGTCGCAGTGCAGGAGATCTCATGCAGGCTGCGCATGCATCTCCTGCTTGGTATGGCAGAGCTCCGCTCTGCTTTCAGTCTCCCAGCGGCGATCGCCGTCTAATCACCTTGTGCAGTGCTGCGATCTGCAGCAGCGCTGTACTGGGGACAGCCGTGTGACACGGTTGTCCCCCTGGGAAACTAGAGAGCGATCGGCTCTCATAGGCAGAAGCCTATGACAGCCGATCGCCATGATTGGCTGGCTGTGGGGAGGGAGGGAAGGAGGGAGGGAAGAAAAAAAATAATAGTAACATTTATTTAAAAAAAAACAAAAAACATAAAAATATGTATAAAAAAATTAACACGGGGAGCGATCAGACCCCACCAAGAGTGAGCTCTGTTGGTGGGGAGAAAAGGGGGGGGGGGATGACTTGTGTGCTGAGTTGTGCGGCCCTGCAGCTTGGCCTTGAAGCTGCAGTGGCCTATTTAACAAAAAATGGCCTGTTCTTTAGGGGGATTTAACACTGTGGTCCTCAAGAGGTTAACCAACGTTGTGCTTTAAGCTGTCACGTACAATGGCCCTTATTCAATTCATGTTTTCTCCTAGGTGATAATTTCCCACCTTATCAAAAAAAAAGCCTTTTAAGCCTTCAGCAAACAAGAAAATACTCAGAATAATGTTGGTAGTACATTTTCACATACAGTACTTTGCTGAAAATGCTGAATGCTGAAAAGATATGAAAAACGTAAGAAGAAAAATTATCTCCAGGGAGAAAACTTAGGAGAAACCGTGAATTGCATCAGGCCCAATATGTGCCTAATGATCACTTGGTGGTCCCTGCTGTTCACATGCAATAGGATCTTATCTTCATTGTGATGTATGTGCAAGCACTTATATGCCTAAGCTGTATCTTTTTACAATTGCCACTTACCCGAATGCCCTCTCTCAATGGCATACTCCATTCAGACGCTCCCTTGTGGGGAGGTTCATAAATAAAAAAGTCAATGGTACTCACTTGCTTTTGAGAAACAAAATATTGACAGCATCTGTGAATTTGTAAGACTTCTGTCCCTGATTGTATTGCACCTATAATGTGTGTTGTTGGTGGACCTAGTCAGCCAACAATACACATAATAGGAAGTACTTATGCATTTTAGGTACTGCCCACGTACACTATTTGTGTAAAGCATGGTAGACAATTTACATGCTTAACACATGCTAAACCTTATGTTCGCCATCAGTACAACCTAAAGTTTAGTGCATCTAGTCCAATGTGTATTAACCTCCTTGGCGGTAATCCCGAGCTGAGCTCGGGGTATGCCGCCGGAGGTCGCCGCTCAGGCCCTGCTGGGCCGATTTTCATTCTGAAAAAAGCAGCACACGCAGCCGGCACTTTGCCAGCCGCGTGTGCAGCCCGATCGCCGCCGCGTGCAGCGGCGAAAGAGGGTCCCCCCAGCCGCCCGAGCCCAGCGCAGCCGGAACAAACAGTTCCGGCCGGCGCTAGGGGCTGGATTGGGCGGCTCTGACGTCAGGACGTCGACTGACGTCCATGACGTCACTCCGCTCGTCGCCATGGCGACGAGGAAAGCGAAACAAGATAGGCCGCTCATTGCGGCCTATCTTGTTACTTTCGATTGCCGGAGGCGATCGAAAGTACGCTTCTGGAGCGCCCTCTAGTGGGCTTTCATGCAGCCAACTTTCAGTTGGCTGCATGAAATATTTTTTTTTTAATTTAAAAAAAACCCCATTGCAGCCTCCCTGGCAAAATAAATAAACCGCCAGGGAGGTTAAAAAAAAACTCTGATACTTTAGTTATTCTGCAACACTACAACATTTGCATTGAGAATGAAGACATAAATAACCCAAATCATAAGATTTAGGGTTTTTTCATTTTTTTTTTTACTTTTTTAACTGTAAAATGTGGTTCTACATTTAAAAATAACACTTTACACTCATTTTAACATAAACACTTTGCCTGTGGTATGTATACAAGATGCCTTGAGGGGAAAGGAAGTATGTTTAAAAAAGTGAAGTGGTTTTTTAGCAAGCTAAGAACGGAAGAAGCTCAGCTCGGGAGGAGCTTATATATCTTCTTAGTTGCAAAATTCTCACGTACAAGTTAAGAAACCACAACTATAAGCAAACAAGAATGGCAGAAAACAAGCAAGGAAGTGCAGGGGTTTTTGCCAAAAATGTCCAGAAAAGACTTTCACGAGCGCAAGAAAAGGTATTGTGTCATTTTCACATTGTGCATAGGATGATTGGAGCTGAGTATTGTACTAATGACACCTGCATATAAGCAGAGATATGTACTGTACAACTGACACCAGGATAGCAGAAATGTGTACTGTAAAACTCACACCAGGGTAGCAGAAATGTGTACTGTACAACTGACACCAGGAAAGCAGAGATGTGCACTATACAGCTGACACCAGGAAAGCAGAGATGTGCAATGTACAGCTGACACCAGGATAGCAGAGATGTGTACTGTACAG
This sequence comes from Hyperolius riggenbachi, assembly GCF_040937935.1. Taxonomy (NCBI): domain Eukaryota; kingdom Metazoa; phylum Chordata; class Amphibia; order Anura; family Hyperoliidae; genus Hyperolius; species Hyperolius riggenbachi. The sequence goes on from NC_090647.1 coordinate 127,945,478, forward strand.
CTGACACCATGATAGCAGAGATGTGTACTGTACAGCTGACACCAGGATAGCAGAGATGTGTACCGTACAGCTGACACCAGGATAGCAGAGAGGTGTACCGTACAGCTGACACCAAGATAGCAGAGAAGTGCACTGTACAGCAGACACCAGGACAGCAGAGATGTGTACTGTACAGCTGACACCAGGATAGCAGAGATGTGTACTGTACAGCTGACACCAGGATAGCAGAGATATGTACTGTACAGCTGACACCAGGATAGCACAGAGGTGCACTGTACAGCAGACACCAGGACAGCAGAGAAGTGTACTGTACAGCTGACACCAGGATAGCAGAAATGTGTACTGTACAGCAGACACCAGGACAGCAGAGATGTGTACTGTACAGCTGACACCAGGATAGCAGAAAGGTGTACTGTACAGCTGACACCAGGATAGTAGAAATGTGTACTGTATAGCTGACACCAGGATAGCAGAGATGTGCACTATACAGCTGACACCAGGAAAGCAGAGATGTGCAATATACAGCTGACACCGGGATAGCAGAAATGTGTACTGTACAACTGACACCAGGAAAGCAGAGATGTGCACTGTACAGCTGATACCAGGATTGCAGAAATGTGTACTGTACAGCTGACACCAGGATAGCAGAGATGTGTACTGTACAGCTCATAGCAGAGATGTGTACTGTACAGCTGACACCAGGATAGCAGAGATATGTACTGTACAGCTGACACCAGGATAGCAGAAATGTGTACTGTACAGCTGACACCAGGATAGCAGAAATGTGTACTGTACAGCTGACACCAGGATAGCAGAGATATGTACTGTACAGCTGACACCAGGATAGCAGAGATATGTACTGTACAGCTGACACCAGGATAGCAGAGAAGTGTACTGTACAGCTGACACCAGGATAGCAGAGATATGTACTGTACAGCTGACACCAGGATAGCAGAGAGGTGTACCGTACAGCTGACACCAAGATAGCAGAGAGGCTTACTGTATAGCTGACACCAGGATAGCAGAGAGGTGCACTGTACAGCTGACACCAGGATAGCAGACATGTGTACTGTACAGCTGACATCAGGATAGCAGAGATGTGTACTGTACAGCTGACACCATGATAGCAGAGATGTGTACTGTACAGCTGACACCAGGATAGCAGAGATGTGTACTGTACAGCTGACACCAGGATAGCAGAGAGGTGTACTGTACAGCTGACACCAGGATAGTAGAAAGGTGTACTGTACAGCTGACACCAGGATAGCAAAAAGGTGTACTGTACAGCTGACACCAGGATAGCAGAGAGGTGCACTGTACAGCTGACCCCAGGATAGCAGAGATGTGTACTGTACAGCTGACCCCAGGATAGCAGAGATGTGTACTGTACAGCTGACACCTGGATAGCAGAGAGGTGTACTGTACAGCTGACACCTGGATAGCAGAGAGGTGTACTGTACAGCTGACCCCAGGATAGCAGAGATATGTACTGTACAGCTGGCACCAGGATACCAGAGATATGTACTGTACAGCTGACACCAGGATAGCAGAAATGTGTACTGTACAGCTGACACCAGGATAGCAGAGAGGTGTACTGTACAGCTGACCCCAGGATAGCAGAGAGGTGTACTGTACAGCTGACACCAGGATAGCAGAGATGTGTACTGTACAGCTGACACCAGGATAGCAGAGATGTGTACTGTACAGCTGACACCATGATAGCAGAGATGTGTACTGTACAGCTGACACCAGGATAGCAGAGATGTGTACCGTACAGCTGACACCAGGATAGCAGAGAGGTGTACCGTACAGCTGACACCAAGATAGCAGAGATGTGTACTGTAGAGCTGCCACCAGGATAGCAGAGAGGTGTACTGTACAGCTGACACCAGAATAGCAGAGAAGTGCACTGTACAGCTGACACCAGGATAGCAGAGATGTGTCCTGTACAGCTGACACCAGGATAGCAGAGAGGTGTACTGTACAGCTGACACCAGGATAGCAAAGAGGTGTACTGTACAGCTGACACCAGGATAGCAGAGAGGTGCACTGTACAGCTGACCCCAGGATAGCAGAGATGTGTACTGTACAGCTGACCCCAGGATAGCAGAGATGTGTACTGTACAGCTGACACCTGGATAGCAGAGAGGTGTACTGTACAGCTGACACCAGGATAGCAGAGATATATACTGTACAGCTGACACCAGGATAGCAGAGATATGTACTGTACAGCTGACACCTGTCCAGGATAGCAGAGAGGTGTACTGTACAGCTGACACCAGGATAGCAGAGAGGTGTACTGTACAGCTGACACCAGGATAGCAGAGAAGTGCACTGTACAGCAGACACCAGGACAGCAGAGATGTGTACTGTACAGCTGACACCAGGATAGCAGAGAGGTGTACTGTACAGCTGACACCAGGATAGTAGAAAGGTGTACTGTACAGCTGACACCAGGATAGCAAAGAGGTGTACTGTACTGCTGACACCAGGATAGCAGAGAGGTGCACTGTACAGCTGACACCAGGATAGCAGAGATGTGTACTGTACAGCTGACCCCAGGATAGCAGAGATGTGTACTGTACAGCTGACACCTGGATAGCAGAGAGGTGTACAGTACAGCTGGCACCAGGATAGCAGAGATATGTACTGTACAGCTGACACCAAGATAACAGAGATATGTACTGTACAGCTGACCCCAGGATAGCAGAGATGTGTACTGTACAGCTGACACCAGGATAGCAGAGAGGTGTACTGTACAGCTGACACCAGGATAGCAGAGATGTGTACTGTACAGCTGACACCTGGATAGCAGAGATATGTACTGTACAGCTGACACCAGGATAGCAGAGATGTGTACTGTACAGTTGACACCAGGATAGCAGCAGTAGTACAATGTACTGTACAGCTGATACCTGGATAGGATTAGTAGAGATAATTACTGTACAGATGACACTAGGGTATGATTAGTAGAGTCATGAGTACTGTATAGCTAACACTATTATAGGATTAGTAGAGAAGTGTACTGTACAGCTGACACCAGGATAGCAGAGATATGTACTGTACAGCTGACACCAGGATAGCAGAGAGGTGTACCGTACAGCTGACACCAAGATAGCAGAGAGGCTTACTGTATAGCTGACACCAGGATAGCAGAGAGGTGCACTGTACAGCTGACACCAGGATAGCAGACATGTGTACTGTACAGCTGACACCAGGATAGCAGAGATGTGTACTGTACAGCTGACACCATGATAGCAGAGATGTGTACTGTACAGCTGACACCAGGATAGCAGAGATGTGTACTGTACAGCTGACACCAGGATAGCAGAGAGGTGTACTGTACAGCTGACACCAGGATAGCAGAAAAGTGCACTGTTCAGCAGACACCAGGACAGCAGAGATGTGTACTGTACAGCTGACACCAGGATAGTAGAGAGGTGTACTGTACAGCTGACACCAGGATAGTAGAAAGGTGTACTGTACAGCTGACACCAGGATAGCAAAGAGGTGTACTGTACAGCTGACCCCAGGATAGCAGAGAGGTGCACTGTACAGCTGACCCCAGGATAGCAGAGATGTGTACTGTACAGCTGACCCCAGGATAGCAGAGATATGTACTGTACAGCTGGCACCAGGATACCAGAGATATGTACTGTACAGCTGACACCAGGATAGCAGAAATGTGTACTGTACAGCTGACACCAGGATAGCAGAGAAGTGTAGTGTACAGCTGACCCCAGGATAGCAGAGAGGTGTACTGTACAGCTGACACCAGGATAGCAGAGATGTGTACTGTACAGCTGACACCAGGATAGCAGAGATGTGTACTGTACAGCTGACACCATGATAGCAGAGATGTGTACTGTACAGCTGACACCAGGATAGCAGAGATGTGTACCGTACAGCTGACACCAGGATAGCAGAGAGGTGTACCGTACAGCTGACACCAAGATAGCAGAGATGTGTACTGTAGAGCTGCCACCAGGATAGCAGAGAGGTGTACTGTACAGCTGACACCAGAATAGCAGAGACGTGCACTGTACAGCTGACACCAGGATAGCAGAGATGTGTACTGTACAGCTGACACCAGGATAGCAGAGAGGTGTACTGTACAGCTGACACCAGGATAGCAAAGAGGTGTACTGTACAGCTGACACCAGGATAGCAGAGAGGTGCACTGTACAGCTGACCCCAGGATAGCAGAGATGTATACTGTACAGCTGACCCCAGGATAGCAGAGATGTGTACTGTACAGCTGACACCTGGATAGCAGAGAGGTGTACTGTACAGCTGACACCAGGATAGCAGAGATATGTACTGTACAGCTGACACCTGTCCTGGATAGCAGAGAGGTGTACTGTTCAGCTGACACCAGGATAGTAGAAAGGTGTACTGTACAGCTGACACCAGGATAGCAAAGAGGTGTACTGTACAGCTGACACCAGGATAGCAGAGAGGTGCACTGTACAGCTGACCCCAGGATAGCAGAGATGTGTACTGTACAGCTGACCCCAGGATAGCAGAGATGTGTACTGTACAGCTGACACCTGGATAGCAGAGAGGTGTACTGTACAGCTGGCACCAGGATAGCAGAGATATGTACTGTACAGCTGACACCAAGATAACAGAGATATGTACTGTACAGCTGACCCCAGGATAGCAGAGATGTGTACTGTACAGCTGACACCAGGATAGCAGAGAGGTGTACTGTACAGCTGACACCAGGATAGCAGAGATGTGTACTGTACAGCTGACACCTGGATAGCAGAGATATGTACTGTACAGCTGACACCAGGATAGCAAAGAGGTGTACTATACAGCTGACACCAGGATAGCAGAGATGTGTACTGTACAGTTGACACCAGGATAGCAGCAGTAGTAAAATGTACTGTACAGCTGATACCTGGATAGGATTAGTAGAGATAATTACTGTACAGATGACACTAGGGTATGATTAGTAGAGTCATGAGTACTGTATAGCTAACACTATTATAGGATTAGTAGAGAAGTGTACTGTACAGCTGACACCAGGATAGCAGAGATATGTACTGTACAGCTGACACCAGGATAGCAGAGAGGTGTACCGTACAGCTGACACCAAGATAGCAGAGAGGCTTACTGTATAGCTGACACCAGGATAGCAGAGAGGTGCACTGTACAGCTGACACCAGGATAGCAGACATGTGTACTGTACAGCTGACACCAGGATAGCAGAGATGTGTACTGTACAGCTGACACCATGATAGTAGAAAGGTGTACTGTACAGCTGACACCAGGATAGCAAAGAGGTGTACTGTACTGCTGACACCAGGATAGCAGAGAGGTGCACTGTACAGCTGACCCCAGGATAGCAGAGATGTGTACTGTACAGCTGACCCCAGGATAGCAGAAATGTGTACTGTACAGCTGACACCAGGATAGCAGAGAGGTGTACTGTACAGCTGACCCCAGGATAGCAGAGAGGTGTACTGTACAGCTGACACCAGGATAGCAGAGATGTGTACTGTACAGCTGACACCAGGATAGCAGAGATGTGTACTGTACAGCTGACACCATGATAGCAGAGATGTGTACTGTACAGCTGACACCAGGATAGCAGAGATGTGTACCGTACAGCTGACACCAGGATAGCAGAGAGGTGTACCGTACAGCTGACACCAAGATAGCAGAGATGTGTACTGTAGAGCTGCCACCAGGAGAGCAGAGAGGTGTACTGTACAGCTGACACCACAATAGCAGAGAAGTGCACTGTACAGCTGACACCAGGATAGCAGAGATGTGTACTGTACAGCTGACACCAGGATAGCAGAGAGGTGTACTGTACAGCTGACACCAGGATAGCAGAGAGGTGCACTGTACAGCTGACCCCAGGATTGCAGAGATGTATACTGGACAGCTGACCCCAGGATAGCAGAGATGTGTACTGTACAGCTGACACCTGGATAGCAGAGAGGTGTACTGTACAGCTGACACCAGGATAGCAGAGATATGTACTGTACAGCTGACACCAGGATAGCAGAGATATGTACTGTATAGCTGGATAGTGTAATGGTTAAGGGCTCTGCCTCTGACATGGGAGACCTGGGTTCGAATCTCGGCTCTGCCTGTTCAGTAAGCCAGCACCTATTCAGTAGGAGACCTTGGGCAAGTCTCCCTAACACTAAGACTGCCTATAGAGCGCGTCCCAGTGGCTGCAGCTCTGGCGCTTTGAGTCCGCCAGGAGAAAAGCGCGATATAAATGTTCTGTGTTTGTTTGTCTGTGTATAGCTGACACCTGTCCTGGATAGCAGAGAGGTTTACTGTAAAGCTGACACCAGAATAGCAGAGAGGTGTACTGTACAGCTGACACCAGGATAGCAGAGAAGTGCACTGTACAGCAGACACCAGGACAGCAGAGATGTGTACTGTACAGCTGACACCAGGATAGCAGAGAGGTGTACTGTACAGCTGACACCAGGATAGTAGAAAGGTGTACTGTACAGCTGACACCAGGATAGCAAAGAGGTGTACTGTACTGCTGACACAAGGATAGCAGAGAGGTGCACTGTACAGCTGACCCCAGGATAGCAGAGATGTGTACTGTACAGCTGACCCCAGGATAGCAGAGATGTGTACTGTACAGCTGACACCTGGATAGCAGAGAGGTGTACTGTACAGCTGGCACCAGGATAGCAGAGATATGTACTGTACAGCTGACACCAAGATAACAGAGATATGTACTGTACAGCTGACCCCAGGATAGCAGAGATGTGTACTGTACAGCTGACACCAGGATAGCAGAGAGGTGTACTGTACAGCTGACACCAGGATAGCAGAGATGTGTACTGTACAGCTGACACCTGGATAGCAGAGATATGTACTGTACAGCTGACACCAGGATAGCAAAGAGGTGTACTATACAGTTGACACCAGGATAGCAGCAGTAGTAAAATGTACTGTACAGCTGATACCTGGATAGGATTAGTAGAGATAATTACTGTACAGATGACACTAGGGTATGATTAGTAGAGTCATGAGTACTGTATAGCTAACACTATTATAGGATTAGTAGAGATGTGTACTGTACAGATGACACCTGGATATGATTAGTAGGGATAAGTACTGTACAGCTGACACTGGGATAGGATAAGTTCTATAAACTTGGTCACTCCCAGAGTGCACCTCAAAAAATCTGGAGACAGAGCCTTCTGTCATGCTGCCCCTACTCTTTGGAACTCCCTGCCACACCCAGTAAAGACAGCACCATTCCTGGAGCTATTCAAATCCAGACTGAAAAGCCACCTGTTTAGCCTGGCATTTCCAGACTTATAAAATTCTTCCTCTGTACCACGATGGTCGGAGCCATGCTTATGCGCTTTGAGTCCCACGGGAGAAAAGCGCTTTACAAATGTTATTTGTTGTTGTTGTTGTTGTTGTATAGCTAATGCTGGGCATACACGACTCGACACAGGCTTATCATTCGAGCCGCTGATGGCTCGATTGATAATATCCAACGTGTCCGATCACCGCGGGGATTGATTCCACGCTCGATACCCGCAGGCGGACAATAGCGGTGAATCGAGCGGAAGATAAGAAGCGCCGGCGGGGACGGGCAGGAATCGATCCGAGCGCACGCGCGGACGAGCAGGGACGCGGCGGGAGTCGATCCGGTGGCTAATCAGCCGTGTATGCCCAGCATTACACTATTAAAGGGTTAGTTTAGGTGTGCAGTGGCGTTGCTAAGGAGCTGTGGGCCCTGATGCAAGTTTTAAATGGGCCCCCCCAAGCACTCTATACATAACAATTGATACGGAGCACCAAAACCTGCCAGTGGCAACTACAGTGTGTGAGGTGCAAGAAGGGGATGGGGAACAGTTTGTTAATGATTACCACTATTCAAAGTATCTATAGAAGTGATTATTATGAGCACAGGACCAATAGAGAGCTAATACTGTAGTTGAGGGAGGGCCCAAGGCCCCGATGCGGTCGCAACCTCTGCAACCCATGTTGCTACGCCCCTGGAGATGTGTACTGTACAGATGACACTAGGATAGGATTAATAGAGATTTGTACAGTACAAAGGACACTAAGGAAAAGGCAAATGATCACCAGGATTTTTTTTACATGAATCTCCCCATAAGGGATGTTCATAATGGAGTGTGCCATTGGTGGTGCAGAGGCTGGGGTGAGCGTCCTTACTTACCTACAGGGTGATGCTCCTCTGGCTGTATTGTATCCGACATGTTCTCCAGGGAGAGACCGCATCTGTTGAATTTTCATCTCCCGCAGCAGAGTCCCGCGTGCATGCTGGGAGATGTAGTCCATGGATATGAGAACATTTCAGACTACATCTCCCCGCATGCATTACGACATGCACGTGTGTGACACTGCTGGGAAGCTGAAAACTAAGCAGCTGTGGCCTCCCTGGAAAACATGGTGGATCCCATACGGACAAGGGGCCAGAGGAGCAGCACACTACTGTGTTCAAAAATGTAAGTTTAACTTTTTTGTTTTTTAAAATACCTGAAAGTGTGTGCGCGACCCACACTGCACCCCTTCCTCTGCTTTAAAGGATACCAGAGCTGAACAATTTATTACAAATGGGGGAAGCAGGTATATATTAGGTGCAGTCCTCATGCCCACCGCTCCCCCGTTCTCCTCCGTTCCCTTCCTTTGTACCCTTAATGACCGCCGCAGCTCAGTCCAGGTCACCCAGGTGGTAGTGCGCAGATGCGTGCAGCCGGGATCGCTCTGCGCATGTGCACGATGGCACAATGACATCATTGTGCCGTCATACGCACACGCATGCCTGCTCACCCCATTTTTAATAAATCGTTCAGCTCTGATATGCTTTAATGGCCTGTTCCCCGTGATCTAGGAGAAGGTTGGGTGGGGGCCCACCGACAGATCTCGGTGGGGGAGGGGGGGGGCGGTCCAGAATAGTTACGCTCCTGGCTATTTGTACTCTAAACCTTACACCATAATACTCTAATCCAACAGAGGTCAGCGCTCACAGCTACTGCAGACACTATATGACCTGTTCGCCTCCTCTTAGATTAAGTAAGTTGTACAACAAGAGGTAGCGCTCACGATGTTCAGTTAACAAACCCTTATGTAGATATTACAAGTTAAATCACCCCCCTATGTAACTGAGTTACCCTCACAGTAATTATATATTCGTAGGGCAAGAACAACAATACAAAACAAGTAAAAAAACAAGTAAATCCAGGGAAATGCAGACCCACTAAATGCACTAAAACCATCCAATATATTCCTTTACATAAGTTATTCTAGACCATATAGACGAGTTGCCCTATTCAATTAAAAGTCCAGGTAAAAAAGACCTAAAATCTGTTTAGCAAATGCACAGTTAAAATAACACACAGTTTCTTCGCATGAGCAGCAGTCAATACACTTCTATCACTTCAGCCAGGTCACCTCCACCAGCACCCTTTTGTGTGCCACTCACCCCTGTCCTAGACCAACCAATGGTATATATAGTGGGATGCGAAAGTTTGGGCAACCTTGTTAATAGCAGTGCTGGGCCGAAATTACGCATTAGCGTAATTACGCATCGTAATTCCCTACAAATGCACCGTAAGCGTTACGTGTAAGGTTACGGTATTACGCGTAATTAATTACGCGTAGACCGTAGGTTACGTTATTACGCGTAACAAATTACGCGTAAGACAGTAAACTCCCATTGAAATTACACAGTCTGCCGTAATCGCGTAATATTACGCTCCCGTATAATATAAAAAAGCCGCCGACTTTAAGGGTTAATAGCAAAGCCCCCTTAAGTGCTAAGAGCCTCAAATTTGGAGAATATATTAAGGAGATCAGAAGGAATAAGACGAAAAATTTTTTTTTCAAAAAGACCTTATAGTTTTTGAGAAAATCGATTTTTAAGTTTTAAGGGCAAAAATGTCTTTTAAATGCGGAAAATGTCAGTTTTTTTTGCACAGGTAACAATAGTGTTTTATTTTCATAGATTCCCCCAAGTGGGAAGAGTTTTACTTACTTCGTTCTGAGTGTGGGAAATATTAAAAAAAAACGACGTGGGGTCCCCCCTCCCAGACCTCTTTAACCCTGGATTGGTCCATGGTCCATGGATTGGGGGGTCTCGGAAGGGGAGGGGCAGCCAAGCTTTCCCCTCCCCCTCCGAGCCCTTGTCCAATCCAAGGACAAGGGGCTCTTCTCCACCTCCGATGGGCGGTGGAGGTGGAGGCCGCGATTTCCTGGGGGGGGGGGGGGTTCATGGTGGCATCTGGGAGTCCCCTTTAAAAAGGGGTCCCCCAGATGCCCACCCCCCCTCCCAGGAGAGATGAGTATAGAGGTACTTGTACCCCTTACCCATTTCCTTTAAGAGTTAAAAGTAAATAAACACACAAACACATAGAAAAAGTATTTTAATTGAACAAAAAACATAACCACGAAAAAAGTCCTTTAATATTCTTAATTAACCATTAATACTTACCTGTCCCTTTAAAAGCCAGTTCCCACGCAATATCCTCGGAAATATACTAATCAGTTACAATGTAACAAAGTTGTTACAATGTAACAACTTTGTTACTTCGTAACTCCACCGCACCCGACGTCACTCGCCGCTCACCCGCCGGCCGCCGCATACACTCTAAGTCCCCGCCGGCTCCCGCCGTCCACTCCGCCCACACCTGTCACCCATATACATGCTGGCACTCATGGGTGCCAGCATGTATATAGGTGACATGTGGGAGAGGCGGGGAGGGCAGCGGAGCCGGCGGGGACTTAGCGTCCTTCACCCGACAGAGCTCTGAGCTATATAGCTCAGAGCTCTCTAAAGCATCTTTGTATTTGGGCTCCAAGGAGCCCCATTGGTCCTTAGCAGACCAATGGGGTTCCTTTAAATCAGAAGGAACCCCATTGGTCTGCTAAGGACCAATGGGGCTCCTTGGAGCCCAAATACAAAGATGCTTTAGAGAGCTCTGAGCTATATTATTATTATTATTATTATTATTTAGTATTTATATAGCGCCGACATATTACGCAGCGCTGTACAGTGTATATATATATATATTGTCACTATCTGTCCCTCAAAGGAGCTCACAATCTAATCCCTACCATTGCCATATGTCTATATTATGTAGTGTAGGTACTGTAGTCTAGGGCCAATTTTAGGGGGAGCCAATTAACTTATCCGTATGTTTTTGGAATGTGGGAGGAAACCGGAGTGCCCGGAGGAAACCCACGCAGACACGGAGAGAACATACAAACTCTTTGCAGATAGTGCCCTGGCTGGGATTCGAACCAGGGACCCAGCGCTGCAAGGCGAGAGAGCTAACCACTACGCCACCGTGCTGCCCTATAGCTGCTATATAGCTCAGAGCTCTGTCGGGTGAAGGACGCTAAGTCCCCGCCGGCTCCGCTGCCCTCCCCGCCTCTCCCACATGTCACCTATATACATGCTGGCACCCATGGGTGCCAGCATGTATATGGGTGACAGGTGTGGGCGGAGTGGACGGCGGGAGCCGACGGGGACTTAGAGTGTATGCGGCGGCCGGCGGGTGAGTGGCGAGTGACGGCGGGTGCGGTGCGGTAACTTTGTTACATTGTAACTGATTAGTATATTTCCGAGGATATTGCGTGGGAACTGGCTTTTAAAGGGACAGGTAAGTGTTAATGGTTAATTAAGAATATTAAAGGACTTTTTTCGTGGTTATGTTTTTTGTTCAATTAAAATACTTTTTCTATGTGTTTGTGTGTTTATTTACTTTTAACTCTTAAAGGAAATGGGTAAGGGGTACAAGTACCTCTATACTCATTTCTCCTGGGAGGGGGGGTGGGCATCTGGGGGACCCCTTTTTAAAGGGGACTCCCAGATGCCACCATGAACCCCCCCCCCCAGGAAATCGCGGCCTCCACCTCCACCGCCCATCGGAGGTGGAGAAGAGCCCCTTGTCCTTGGATTGGACAAGGGCTCGGAGGGGGAGGGGAAAGCTTGGCTGCCCCTCCCCTTCCGAGACCCCCCAATCCATGGACCATGCGGGCTGGTATAGTCAGGGTGCGGAGCCCCACGCGGTCGGTGCTCCGCATTCTGGCTATCCCAGTCTGCATGGGGGACAAGGGGTTAAGAGGTCTGGGAGGGGGGACCCCACGTCATTTTTTTTTTATATTTCCCACACTCAGAACGAAGTAAGTAAAACTCTTCCCACTTGGGGGAATCTATGAAAATAAAACACTATTGTTACCTGTGCAAAAAAAACTGCCATTTTCCGCATTTAAAAGACATTTTTGCCCTTGAAACTTAAAAATCGGTTTTCTCAAAAACTATAAGGTCTTTTTGAAAAAAAATTTTCCTCTTATTCCCACTGATCCCCTTAATATACTCTGTGAATTTGGTGTTCCTAAATTTTAAGCAGGCTTTGCTATTAACCGTTAAAGTCGGCGGGTTTTTAAATGTATATATTTTTCCTTTAAAACTTTAACATCGATTTTCTAAAAAACTATAAGGTCTTTTTGAAAAAAAAAATTTTCCTCTTATTCCTTCTGATCTCCTTAATATATTCTCCAAATTTGAGGCTCTTAGCACTTAAGGGGGATTTGCTATTAACCCTTAAAGTTGGCGGCTACCTAACATTGATCCATGCGTCAACTTTTCCGCTTGGCAGCATGACCTTACGCATGAATTGCTAGTAGGATTTTATGCGTAAGCCTATAACGTAACAACCTGAATTACGGTATTCTTACGCGTAATTGCGTAAGGGCTATGCGTAATTACAGACATGTACCAAAATTAAAAGTCTACGCCGTAAGCGTAATTCCGTAATGCGTAATAGCGTAAAATTACACGTAATGATCCGTAAGCGTAGCTTTTTCCATTACGCCCAGCACTGGTTAATAGTCATTCTGCAAAAATCGTTGGTTGTTACAATAAAAAATGTCAGTTAACTATATCATATATGAGACACACACAGTGATATTTGAGAAGTAAAATGAAGTTTATTGGATTTACAGAAAGCGTGCAATAATTGTTTATACAAAATTAGGCAGGTGCATAAAATTGGGCACCCCAAAAAAGAAATGAAATCAATATTTAGTAGATCCTCCTTTTGCAGAAATTACAGCCTCTAAACGCTTCCTGTAGGTTCCGAAGAGAGTCTGGATTCTGGTTGAAGGTATTTTGGACCATTCCTCTTTACAAAACATCTCTAGTTCATTCAGATTTAATGGCTTCCGAGCATGGACAACTCTCTTTAACTTACACCACAGATTTTCAATTATATTCAGGTCTGGAGATTGAGATGGCCATTCCAGAACGTTGTACTTATTCCTCTGCATGAATGCCTTAGTGGATTTTGAGCAGTGTTTAAGGTAGTTGTCTTGTTGAAAGATCCAGCCCCGGCGCATCTTCAGCTTTGTCACTGATTCCTGGACATTGGTCTCCAGAATCTGCTGATACTGAGTGGAATCCATGCGTCCCTCAACTTTGACAAGATTTCCAGTCCCTGCACTGGCCACACAGCCCCTCAGCATGATGGAACCACTGCCATATTTTACTGTAGGTAGCAGGTATTGTTCTTGCAATGCTGTGTTGTTTTTTCTCCATGCATAACGTCCCTTGTTTTGCCCAAATAACTCAATTTTAGTTTCATCAATCAGCACCTAATTCCAAAATGAAGCTGGCTTGTCCAAATGTGCTTTAGCATGCTTCAAGTGGCTCCATTTGTGCTGTGGGCGGAGAAAAGGCTTCCTCTGCATCACTCTTGCATACAGCATCTCCTTGTGCAAAGTGTGCCGAATGGTTGAACGATGCACAGTGACTCCTTCTGCAGCAAGATGATGTTGTAGGTCTTTGGTGCTGGTCTGTGGGTTGACTCTGACTGTTCTCAAGATTTGTCACATCTGTTTATCTGAGATTTTTCTTTATCTGCCACTTCGAGCCTTAACTTGAACTGAGCCTGTGGTCTTCCATTTCCACAATATGTTCCTAACTGTGGAAACAGACAACTGAAATCTCTGAGACAGCTTTCTGTATCCTTCCCCTAAACCATGATGGTGAGAAATCTTTGTCTTTAGGTCATTTGAGAGTTGTTTTGAGACCCCCATGTGGCTACTCTTCAGAGAAAATTAAAAGAGGAGGGAAATTTACAATTGACCCCCTTAAATACTCTTTCTCATAATTGGATTTACCTGCATATGTAGGTCAGGGGTCACTGAGCTTACCATGCCAATTTGAGTTCCAATAATTAGTTCTAAAGGTTTTGAAATCAATAAAATGACAACAGTGCCCAAATTTATGCACCTGCCTAATTTTATTTAAACTATTATTGCAAACTTTCTGCAAATCCAATAAACTTAATTTCACTTCTCAAATATCACTGTGTGTGTCTCCTATATGATATATTTAACTGACATTTTTTATCGTAACAACCAACGATTTATGCAGGAAAATCATGACGATTAACAAGGTTGCCCAAACGTTTGCATCCCACTGTATCTATATATGCAGGGCTGCCATCAGAAATTTTGGAGCCCCTCACACATCATCAGGCCTGGCCCCCCCACTCCCTGGGCCCACCCACAACCACCCCACCCCTGTGTCCGTGCGCGAAGTGCGCTGTGGCGAAAAATGTGCATGACTCTGACACTGAAGAAAGTGGCATGCACAGCGTGGTGCGGCAAAAAGTGGGCGTGACCATGGAATGTTGTGGGTGGAGCAAAATACTAGAAAAATACAGGTAGTCCCCGGTTAACAAATGAGATAGGGACTTCTAGGTCCGTTCTTATCCTTTATCCGTTCTCTTTTGTCCCCCTCTTTTCTTCCTGTGCCTCTTTTGTCCCCCTCTGTCTCACCTCAGTTTGTGCCTCTTTTGTGTCCCTCTGTGTGACCTCATATTCCCGTCTCATCTATTTTCTCCCTGTGCCTCTTTTGTCTGCCTCTGTTCCCCTGTGCCTCTTTTATCCCCCTGTGTTACCTCTTGTCCCCTTCTGTCTCCGCTCGTCCCCCTGCCCTAGCCAGGTATAGGTGCCCCCAGTATAGGTATCCAGGCATAGGTGCCCCCAGTATAGGTAGCCAGGTATAGGTGCCCCCAGTATAAGTAGCCAGCTATAGGTGGTGCCCCAGTATAGGTAGCCTGGTGTAGATGCCCCAGTATAGGTAGCCTGGTATAGCTGGTGCCCCAGTATAGGCCAGCAAGATACAGGTGCCCCAGTATAGGTATTCAACTATAGGTGGTGCCCTAGTAGGTAGCCTGGTATACTTCCCCCCAGTATAGGTAGCCTGGTATGGGTGGTGCACCAGTACAGGTTAGCCAGGTACAGGTGCCCCCATTATAGGTAGCAAGCTATAGGCGCCTCAGTATAAGTAGCCAAGTATAGGTGGTACCCTCAGTATAGGTAGCCAAGTATAGGTGGTGCCCTCAGTATAGGTAGCCAAGTATAGGTGGTGTCCCAGTATAGGTAGCCAGGTATAGATGGTGCCCCAGTATAGGTAGATGGGTTTAGGTGGTTCCAGCCCCAGTAAAGGTAGCCAGGTATAGGTGGTGGCCCAGTATAGGTAGCCCGTAGCCTGATATAGGTGGTGCCCCAGTATAGAAAGTCTGCTGTAGCGGGCTCATTCATCTTCTCCCCACGTTCAAGCGCTGATGTCACTCTTCTCTCAGTGCTGGAACACGGTGTACTGGTTAGTGAGCCACAGGCCTGCAGCCAGCACCTGCGGCCCTTCCAGCGCTTTGGGGGGGGGCAGGGCCCCCAGAAGCCCTGGGCCCCTCACTGCAGTGTCAGTTCTCCCCCCATGATGGCTGCCCTGTATATTTGCTTGCTATGCACTGTATCTACTAGGTAGGCTTTGTGTCCCTGTAAATCCACTGCTTATTCAGGGCCTATGGCTAAAAGTATTAGAGGCAGATGGTCAGCATTATAGCCAGGCAACTGGTATTGCTTAAAAGGAAACAAATATGGCAGCTTCCATATCCCTCTTGCTACAGTTGTCCTTTAAGTGCCAACCTGAAGGAAATGGAATACTTGTGCAACCGCTGTAGGAACCCATAGTGACCATAGCCAAACACAAAACTAGGGAAAGCACACTCAGAAAAGAGAGGAGAGCAGTGGCTTACACCTGTTCTATATACTGTATATACAACAATAATACATATGTAAAGCGCTTTTCTCCCTGAGGACTCAAAGTGCATACACTGTATAGATAGATAGATAGATAGATAGATAGATAGATAGATAGATAGATAGATAGATAGATATAGAGAGATATTTTGGAAAATTTAAGATACTTACCTAAAGGAAATTTTTCTTTCCTGGTGCAATTCCATGGCAGCATACTATGGGTGATAGCCCCGCCTAATAACCCTATTGGACATGTTAACTATAAAGTGTTTGAGGAAGCATAGACCACCATTCTTGTAACTATCGTCCTCCCAACTGGGTGGGTTCGCATGCTGCCATGGAATTGCACCAGGAAAGGAAAATTTCCTTTAGGTAAGTATCTTAAATTTTCCAAATTCCCTGGTGCTTCCATGGCAGCATACTATGGGATTTAACCTTCCAAGACATTGCAGAAGGGAGGGAATAACATACCATTTATTAAACAGCAGTGCAGTACTAATTATAGAACGACCCACAGCAACTGATGACAGTACAGACGGGTCCACTCTGTAGTGGTCTATGAAAGTATTACTAGACTTCCAGCCTGCGGCCTTACAGATTGAGGCCAGAGATACTCCCGCCAACGAGGCCCAGGAGGATGCTATTCCTCTGGTTGAGTGGGCCGCAGTATGTTGAGGAGGTGCAAGTCCTTTAGACTTATAGGCATTACATATAGTTTTCTGGATCCAAGCAGCAATAGTCCTAGTAGCAGCCTCTTTACCCTTTCTGAAACCCACAGGGACAAGAAGTAGACGCTGAGAACGTCTAAATGGCTGTGACAGCTGCAAGTATTGTTTCAAAAGGGAGACTATATCAAGTGGGTGAGGCGTAGCAGGATTTCCTTTCTCAAAGAAAGCTGGAAGAGTCCATTCATTATCTAGGTGGAAAGCAGTGACTACTTTTGAAAGGAACTCTAAAACTGGTCTCAGGACTACCCTATCATGGTAAAACACAATGTAAGGGTCAACAGCTCCCAAAGCATTAAGCTCCGATACCCTTCTTGCGGACGTAATCGCCAGCAGAAAGGCCAATTTGTATGTTATATTAGTGAAGGAGCAGTTTTCCAGAGGATAGAAAGGAGCAGCACTCAAATAGTCCAGAACTATTGGCAGATCCCACTTCGGGTAAAAGTTCCTCTTGGGAGGCTTTAATTTTAATGCGGCTTTCAGAAACTGTTTGACTACAGGATTCAATGCCCACTTTTCTCCCAAGAGAGAGGAGAGTGCCGTTACTTGTAATTTTAGGGTATTAAAACTTAAACCCATCTCCAATCCGGCCTGAAGAAAGTCTAATACGTTAGATACCGAGGCTGATAAAGGATCAAAGTTAAGTCTTGAGGCAAAATCTACAAACTTCTCCCAAACTCTTCTATAAACCGTGTTTGTAGAAGGTTTCCTGGCTTTTAATAAAGTGTCCACCACTGCATGCGAATAACCTAGGTTCGCAAACCTTTGCCCCTCAACATCCATGCCGCTAGATGAAGCTTGTCTGGATTCGGATGAAGAAGTTCCCCTTGAGACAGTAGAGTGGCTGAGATGTTGAGGAATAGTGGTTGGCATTGGGCTAACTGTAACAGAAGAGGGAACCAGAGTCTGTTTGGCCAGTAAGGTAAGACTGCCAGTACTGTTGCTTCTTCCCACATCACTTTGCGTAGAAAGCGAAAGATTAGAGGAACAGGAGGGAAGGCATATAGAAGGACAGGAGGCCATGGTTGGGATAATGCATCCGTAGCAAGAGCTTGTGGAGACGGAAAACGGGAGAAGAACTGCGAAAGTTTGTTGTTGTATTCCGAGGCAAAAAGGTCTATTTGTGGGATTCCAAAGGTTTGAGTTATCAAATGAAAAGATTTCTGATTGAGCGACCACTCGTTGTTGTCTATAGTGTTTCTGGATAGGAAATCCGCCTTCTGATTGAACTGGCCTGGAATATGTACAGCTTTGAGAAGAAGAAGATTCTTTTCTGCCCAGTCTAATAATCGGGTCGACTCTAGAGATAGTACTTGACTGTGTGTTCCGCCTTGATTCTGAATGTAGGCTACTGTAGTCGAGTTGTCGGTTCTTATGCAAACTGCTGTCCCACGTAGAAGATGAGTTAAAGCTTTGAGACCTAGGCGGGCTGCCCTCAATTCTAAGAAGTTCGAACTTCTTAACACAGGCCGAGACGGCCACCGAGCTTGAACCACTTGGTCTTGACACCATGCTCCCCAACCGAACAGACTGGCGTCCGTGGTAACATAGATCCAATCTACTGGGAGAAGAGAAAACCCGTTCTGCAGATGCTCTATCTGTGTCCACCAGAGGAGAGAAGACTTCATTTGCGGCAGCATCTTTATCGATTGGTCCATATCCTTCTTGTTCCATTGAAGAAGAAAAGGGAGTTGAAATCCTCTCATATGGGCATGTGCCCATCGTATCATGGGAATTGTTGCGGCCAAGGTTCCCAACAGCTGAAGGCACTGTCTGGCCGACAGAAAGGAGCTTGAGTAAGCTTTTTGGACCCAGTGCAGAATTGTTGGAATCTTTGCTGGCGGTAACGAAACAGTGTTGTTGACTGTGTTGAAATATGCTCCCAAATAGGTCATGGCTCTGGTAGGTATCAGTTGACTTTTCTGAGTATTGATTATCCACCCCAAGTCTTGGAGAAGTAGTAAGGCAGACTTTGTCTCTGAGAAAAGATTTTCCTTGGACCGTGATAGTATTAGTATGTCGTCCAGGTAGTGGTAAATTCGTATTCCTTTCTGTCTGAGAAGGGCTATCGGGGCTTGTAGTACCTTGGAAAACGTCCTTGGGGAGGTTGAAAGACCAAACGGGAGAGCTACAAACTGTAGGTGCAGATTTTGAAGTGCAAATCTCAGATATTGATGACATTGAGGGTGGATTGGAATGTGAAAGTACGCGTCTTTCAGATCTATAGAGACCATGAAATCGTTCGGTTGGACTGACAGGATTATTGATTGTAGCGATTCCATCTTGAACTTTGGCAACCAAATGTGCTCGTTTAGTCTTTTTAGGTCTATTACAGGCCTCCATCCTCCGGACTTCTTTCTCACTAAAAAGAGAGGAGAATAAACGCCCTTGCCTCTTTGTAAGGGTGGGACTTCCTGAACCGCATTCTGTAGAATCAGTTGGTTGATATATTGAGTTAGACATAATCTTTTTTCCTTCGAGGAAGGGAGACGTGTGGGAAGAAAGATGTTTCCAGGCACAGTCTTGAATTCCCACTTGTGGCCATTTTTTATAGTCGTCAAGACCCAGGAGTTTGAAACCCTGTCCGCCCACACTCGAGCAAAGGAACTTAGCCTCGCACCGACAGGTGGAGTGTGGGCGGACAGGGCCTCAAAAAGACTTCCCCTGAGCCTGCCGACCAGACGAGGAAGACTTTGTTGTTTTAGGTAAAGAAGACTGAGCGCCCTGCCATCTTCTTTGGTACTCCTTTCCAGGTTTATATGATCTAATATTTTTATACTTCTGAAACTGAGGTTTTTGTACAAAGCGTTGTTTCCTAGTTCGTCTGTCTTGCGGGATGTCACCTGATCTTCCACCTGTTTTTCTGGAAATTGCCGAGTCTAACTGTTCACCAAAAAGAGCTTTTCCATTGTAGGGAATCTTCACCCATGTCTGTTTTGAGTTAGAATCAGCATTCCATGGTCATAACCAAAGGGCTCTTCTTGCAGTGACCGTGCCCAGCATTGCTCTAGAGGAGGCTCGAACCCCATAAATGGCCGCCTCTCCCACAAAGTCTGCAGCGATTTTTAGGTCTTCTAAGGCTGAAACAACCTGATCAATCTCCGCTCCTGACTTAACGGCTTCCTCTATGTTATTGGTCCAAATCTTTAGGCCCGGGACAAGGATGTAAGAGCAATTGATGTTTTGCAAGCAGCACCCGCAGACAAGTATGTTTTCCTTAGTTCACTTTCCATCTTGCGATCCAAAGGTTCTTTAAACGCCACAGAGTCCTCCAATGGGAGAGTTACATGTTTAGCTAAATTCGCCACAGACGCATCCACTGTTGGTGCTGAATGTAACGAGTGTGCATCAGAGTTTCGAAGAGGATAAAGTTTTGCCCATCTGTTAGTAAATGACGCTTTTCCATCCACCTTTTTCCATTCTTCATCCATTACTCCTTTAATCTCTTTCATGAGCGGAAATGCAGGACCCACTTTGGACAGTTGAGGATAATATTTCCCAATTTCCAAAGACTCTTCCTCCGGATCAGTCCACTGTATCAATTCTTTTATTGCTTTTATTAAAGGTTCAATTAATGAAAATTGGAAGGTGACCGGTTCCTCCGATTCTGAATTGGAGTCTTCTGACAACTGTGCTTCCAATGGCATAGTCACAGCCGAAGTGCCAGCAGCATGGGAAGTAGATGGATCAAGAGCCGGTGTTGAGGTGGGCAATGAAGAATTGGTCGAAACTTGAGCCGCTATCTCTTCTCTTACTGCTTGTCTAATGAGCTGAAGAACTCTAGAAGAATCTTCAGAAGAATTAGTAGTATTTTCTTCCAGACATCTCTCACATACTATTTTCCCTGGCATCGCTCTTCTGCCGCACATCCAGCAATCAGAAGATCGCGGCCTGGGTGGAGATTGTCTTCTTGGAGGAGGAGTTGGTGAACGTCTGTCTGATCTAGATCTTGATCTATAATAAGACTGTGGAGTAGCTTGGCGAGATATTGAGCGGCTTTTCCTGGTAGAATGGTATGAAGAATTTGAACGATAATTTTCCGATGGCTTTTGAGATCGATGATCACTTGAAGTCTTTTTAGGTCTAGAAGGGCTAAGAAGAATACTAATTAGTATCCATGAAGCCAATGACCCTCCTTTTTTTTTTTTTTTTTTTACATATAGCTCACAAAAATACCTTCGAGCATCCTTCCGATCTTTTGTGCCACCCATCACGGGAAATGTATGCTGCAATGCATAAAAAAGAGAAGAGGAAAAATAAAGATGGGTTAGAACAGGAAAGATGTATGTAATATACTTTTTTTTTTTTTTTTTTAAATACTTAGAAATATAAAAGAAAAAATTCCTGTACCTAAATAAAGCTGTGCGCAGCGAAAAAACCAAAAATTTCCTCACTGCAGGCTTTCCTCCTAACAGCCCGACAGGAGCTTCAGAAAAAAGCACCTATCAGGCTCAATGCGGCTCCTTAAATAGAGCTGGAGCGTCCGAGCATGCTCAGACGCTCCTTGCCCACAAGCAAGATGGCCGCCGCCATCCGAGAAGGGGCGGAAGGGGAGGCACAGAGGCAAAAGATACAAAATTAGCATAGCCTCTCGCGCGCGCGCGAGAGGACGCCATGGCGTCTCTGCATAGCGTCCACCGCAGACTTCCCCATGCCTCCTCCGCAACTCAGCCCAGGGCAGCCCAGGCAAAGGCACTTTATGATCCCGGAGCTCAGGCGAACCAGACGCACAAGCGCCAGGGGAACAGCAAGAAAGAGACCTACAAAAGGAAAAAGGTAAAAGAAAAAGAAAGATTTTTATGCACAGCATGGCACTAAAGTCTGTATTTAACAGACATAATATCCAGGATCGGTACCGGCCCTCACTGTAGTGCATTTAGCACTCACTGGAGTCCTCCACAGGGAAAGGGATAAACCCTGTAGGATGGCTAGAGAGGAATAAATGTCCATAGGGAAGGGAGGACAAAATAAAAAAGAATGGTGGTCTATGCTTCCTCAAACACTTTATAGTTAACATGTCCAATAGGGTTAATAGGCGGGGCTATCCCCCTTAGTATGCTGCCATGGAAGCACCAGGGAAATTGAAGATGCCTCTTTTAGCTATCTGATACAGAGACCAAGCTTGCAGCTGCCTACTGTGCACAGTGAGTATAACTTCCTGTTCACTCTGCGTGGTACACAGCAGAAACAATCAGGAAGTTTTCTATGCAAAAAATAGTTTTTGCAACCTGACCTTTTTTTCAACTCGATGCATTCAGCTGGTGGTGGTGATAAAGTCATAACAAATACTTGCTGTGACTGTTCACATTACTTGCATAGATGTGTTTAGAGGAATTCATACAACCATTGTACAACTGCGTTGTGCTTCTGTTTGCTGTAACATTCATTACACCCATAGAAGCGGGCCCAATCAGCCTGACATTGCAAGAAGACCGTAAACATTGGGACAGGAGCACCCACGGAAACAGAGTACAAAAAAATCTCTCGGGAAATTTATCGGAATCGGCCTTATGATGCCGCATCCGCAACTGTTCCCCCAAATGTTAATGTGCCTCCCCCCCCCCCCCCCCCCCGGTGCCTGTGCATTGGAAAGCTCAGCTGCTTCAGCTGTGGTGACTCCCAGTCTCATCCGCTGTCTCCCCTGATAGCCGGCGTCACACACACGCCTCCATGTGCGTCACACACACGCCCCCACGTGGTGCCACGTATAGCACGTGACGAGTGTGTCATGTCACACACATGGCTAGTGGCTTGATCGATACATACGACAGATTTCGGCCCAAACTGAAAACAGTTCAAACGTTGGTGATGCATGCTTGTTGTGCCAATGATTTTCATCCAATTCGATAAAATTATTAAATGGAATGGTCAATCAAGCCCCAATATCGCTAGATGCATGGCCAGCATTATTGTGATGTATTGTGCAAGTGACCTCATTACTCACAAGTAGACTTTAGACAGGATAAGGTTAAAACCTTTTAAAAGTAGAAGCAGAGACACCAGGAGCCCGGGTGGCGTAATATGTTCAAACTGGCAAAAAAAAACGGAGGAGGTCAGGAGGTCAATTGGAGGTGGTTGTACTCACAAGATTGGATTGCAAAATTGGACAACTATCCAATGAAGGAGAATAACCATCTCCACATGGGTACAGGGATTCTCTCGTATGTTGGTCACTCTCTCAGGAAAAAAAAGGGGGGACCAGGGGCCCAATTAGCTATAAAAACTATGGGAGGTCACCCCCCAGAAGGAGAGGTGTAAACAAAAACAGGGGGTAAGAAGTGCCCAGCTTAATAAAATAAGCCCCCCCCCCCCCCCCCCCCCCGGGAGATACTTACTTCGGGAGGGGGAAGCCTCTGGATCCTAACGAGGTGTCCCCCGTCCTCCGGTGTACCGGCAATCAAGAACTGCGACCCCCCGAACAGCGGTGAGGTAAATATTTACCTACCATGATCCTGCGCAAGCGCACTAGCGACTCTTCGTTCTGGCTGAGGCAAAAATAGCTGAGCCCGATCATATCAGCTCTATTGTGCAGACACAAACGACTCGCTCCTGCGCAGTAGAGCGGATACGAACGGGCTCGGCTATTTCCGCCTTAGCCCGAACGAAGAGCCGCTACTGCACCTGCAATGGATCACGGTAGGTAAATATTGCGCCGCTTGACAAGCCACCTGTCAAGCTTGTCGAGGAGGTTCTGTGGGAGCCAGCGCTGGATTCCCACAAGTTACAGAAGATGGAGAAGCCACAATTTGCTAGAATACACAAATGCATATTATTTTCGTTTTTATATGCTTGGTGTTCTTCCCAGTTGGGTGGCATGAGAAAGTGGCCAAATGGGATGCAGAGCCGGTGCAACATAGCTTACAGCATAGGAGATGGATGGGGAGGCGAGTTGACGATAGCTGGGTGCTCACCAAAATTAGCTGGGTGGGACACCCAGCTAAAAGAGCCTGGGGAGAGTACTGTATGCTTGTGCTCACATGCAGCAATGCAGCAAGCAGCAGTGCGCTTAGCGTGAAAGCACCCTTGGCGGTAAGGATCATTAGTCATGCTTACCACAAAGGGTGATTTCACGCTAAGTGCACTGCTGCTTGCTGCATTGCTGCAAATGTGTTGCACAGGCATATCTTGAGCAGGCATGGGCGCAAATTCGGCTTCGGGTGAGTCCGGATAGTTCTATCCGGATCTCACCCAGTAATGCTGTGCGGTGTGGGCGGGGGGAGGGCCAAGCATACCTGTGTGACGTCTTCTTCGGTCGTCCCTCGGCGCCTCCCATGATGCACTCCAAGCGGCGGCCACGTGAGTACAAACACTTCCTCCTTCCGGGTTGAAGGAGGAAGTGTTTGTAATTACGTGACGCGCGTGGACCACATTGTGGGAGGCGCCAAGGGACGACCGAAGAAGACGTCAGACAGGTAAGCTTGACACCCCCCCCCCCCCACCCACACTGCACATCATTACTGCGTGAGTTGCGGATAGAACTATCCAGACTCATCCAAAGCCGAACTTTCGCCCATGCCTGATCTTGAGGCTTGGCAGAAGCAAGTATTAAAGGTATACTTTTTTATATCTGAGGAAGTTGGTTGGCAAATCTGTGCTACTCTTCTCCACAATAACAAGTACATCAATCTCACTCTGCTCATCCAGCCATAACTAAACAGAGATTCTCTTCTGGCTATTGTCCCACTTATTTATTTTTACCAGGAAGACCCATTTTAAGGGTGCGTACAGACATGCGACTATAGTCGTTTGAAACGATCGTTACCAACGGCATTGCCCGACGATCGTTCGTAAAAAGTGCACAAACGATCATTAAAACGACCGACCAACGAGATATGTCGTTGGTAAAGAACGATCCATTCTGCCAGATCTTTTCCAACGACCATCGTTCAAAAAGTAATGTCTGTACAACGATCGGTCGTTGATCGTTCGTTCTCAAAGCTTTGCACATGCTCAAACAGTTCTTTTTGACACTTGTGTTTGAAATCAGTTTATACATCATGTTGCGCACGCAACGCTCGTTCCAAGATCGTTCGTACACAAACGATGTTCAAAGTAGCCTTTCTTCAAACGATCATCGGCCGATACCTCCTTTAACATCGTTCGTCGTTCAGAACGAACGATCGTTATCGTATGTCTGTACGTACCCTAATAGTATCAAATAATAAGTACTTCTGTTGCCAAGTAACAGTTTCTAACAACAATTTCTAACAAAACTATATACTCATTCAATAATTTATTTGCCTGATTTCATTTCATTTTACTTTCAGGTACTTCAAAAACTAGGTCGCACAATAGAAACCAAAGATGAGGTGTTTGAAGAGTGTGCTTATAATTTCAACAAGCAGCAGGTAACCAGTGACATACAGTATGAAGCTGAAGCATGACATAACATGATACTACTTCAGAGATTAAGGAACCTGCCACTGCTGAATTTATTCTTAAAGATAAAAATGCTAATTGCTGAGTCGTGTGATGTTTGGTTCAGTGTTGTCTGAGTCACACCTGCTGACTGCCGCAATGGGGTAGAATTGACTTGAGCCTTTCCTGTTGACATACTAATCTTGGGGTAGATTCACTAAATATGTCGCGCACAAGCAGCGCGGGTTAATAATAGCAAGCACACGCTACGCACGGTCCTGTCAGCGTAGCACGCTCTCTTCACTTACACGCATTCCTTGTATGTGCCGTGCAATGTCATGGTAGCGCAAACACGATACTTTACTAGCGCGGCTGCTACTGCATTAATTAATGACAGTATAAGTAAAGTAAAAATGTGAAAGTACCCTGATACAGAGTTGGACCAATCAGCTTGGTTGGGTCTTGTGAGAGGCAAAGATGAGTAAACAAGAAGCTTTTAGGTGGAGGCAGAGAAGTGGTTAGTGTGTTTATATGAGGTGTGAAAAAGTCAAGTGTTAGCGTGAGGAAACAAATGTGAGAAGGCGCGGTTATTGGTGCATCATTGGAATTGATTGCTTTTTCGGGTAGAGAGATAGATTCAGAAAGTAAAAGTGATCTCTTTCAGTTTTGTCCTTTCAGCTCCAAATGGAAATACCACTTTGCGCAGCTCTTTGTAATTCAAAGATTTATAGAGAACATTAAGTTAGTAGGCTTATTTTGAAGTACTAACTACAAAAAAAAATTGATCTTTCTGGCATCACTCACCTGAAACAAGCATGGAGCAAATCCAGTCAAACTTAACTCTCATCCTACTAACACATTTTACACGCACATCTTACCAACTGGGGTCCAAATGGACCCTATGCAGTTTCTGTGATTGCTAATGAAAGTACAGTAATAATCAATGAATGGCTTTTTTAATGCAAGAAAAAAACATTGCAGAGAAAACAAAATTGAAGTTATGAGGTTGAACATTTCTGTAGTAATTGTAACATTCTTACCTTCCAGCGGCAGGTCCCGCGGCGTCTCCTGCATGGTCCGGGCAAATGGCGGGACTTCGCAGCCGACGTTCTCTGTCGGCATCCCCAGCTTCCCTCCGGCAGTGAGTCCGGCGTGCGCAGTGTGACCAAACGCGCGCACGTGACTGCCGATAAGCCCTATAGGCTTAGGAGGAGGATCTAGCTGAGGTCAGCAGTGATGTCACTGAAGTGACATCACTATGGGAGTAATTTCTGGGGAATTGGGATCTGTATTTAAGGCCAGTGCTTGAAGTCACTCACTGGCCTTGATACATACAGTTCGCTGGTTATAGGTCTAGCTAGCTACTCTGAGCTACATTGATATATTGTGTAGACGCACAATATATATGTACTCCAGTCAGTCTTTATTATTTTCGTATATATTCTCGTAATATTATTCTTGTAACATCTCATTGTATAATATATATATCTGTGTACCGACTTTTGCCTGCCTCTTGACCTCTCTCCTGTCTAGTCCTTCTGTACCGCTGCCATCTGATATTTGATACTATTGTTTGTATATTACCTGTACGCTATCTCACCACGCACCAGCGTGATAGTAATCCTATATAATAAAACCCTAATGTCCGTCCCTGTGTCAGTGGTTTTTTGCGCTGCACATGTGCAGGGACAGACGCAGAGACACTGCGGAGAGCTGGAGGAGGACGGCGGGCACGTGCATCGTGCCTGCGTGTGCATCGGGCACGCGTCGGGTGAGTGCGCGGCGGTATTAGTGACAGACCTAGCCCGTTTTTAAATGGGCTAAGTCACTAGTCCTCTATAATAAAACCCCTGTGTCTCTGTGCCCTGTCCCTGTGTGTGTGTGTCCCTGCATTTTTGCTACTGCGAATGTGCTGCAGGGACAGCCAGGAGCAGGACGGGCCAGGGGGCCGGCCGGGTGGGCACACGCGGGCGCGCAGATTGCGCGCTTGTGTGGCCGGTGGGTGTGCGCGCACCTGGTGCGGGCGTGCGCATGTGGCAGCGATGACAGACCTAGAGCTGTTTTTAAAACTAGCTAAGGTCATTAGTGAAGGACATAAAAGCTTATTCAACTGAAGAACAGGTAACAGCACTTGTTATTCCAGGCTGATGTCTGATTATATCCTAGACCCTGAGTCTACCTATATAGTGGCTTGCAAAAGTATTCGGCCCCCTTGAAGTTTTCCACATTTTGTCATGTTACTGCCACAAACATGAATCAATTTTATTGGAATTCCATGTGAAAGACCAATACAAAGTGGTGTACATGTGAGACGTTGAACAAAAATCATACATGATTCCAAACATTTTTTACAAATCAATAACTGCAAAGTGGGGTGTGTGTAATTTATTCAGCCCCCTTTGGTCTGAGTGCAGCCAGTTGCCCATAGAGATTGCCTGATGAGTGGTAATGACTAAATCGAGTGCACCCGTGTGTAATCTAATGTCAGTACAAATACAGCTGCTCTGTGACGGCCTCAGAGGTTGTCGAAGAGAATATTGGGAGCAACAACACCATAAAGTCCAAAGAACACACCAGACAGGTCAGGGATAAAGTTATTGAGAAATTTAAAGCAGGCTCAGGCTACAAAAAGATTTCCAAACCCTTGAACATCCCACGGAGCACTGTTCAAGTGGTCATTCAGAAATGGAAGGAGTATGGCACAACTGTAAACCTACCAAGACAAGGCTGTCCACCTAAACTCACAGACCGAACAAGGAGAGCACTGATCAGAAATGCAGTCAAGAGGCCCATGGTGACTCTGGACGAACTGCAGAGATCTACAGCTCAGGTGGGGGAATCTCTCCATAGGACAACTATTAGTCGTACACTGCACAAAGTTGGCTCTTATGGAAGAGTGACAAGAAAAAAGCCATTGTTAACAGAAAAGCATAAGAAGTCCCGTTTACAGTTTGCCACAAGCCATGTGGGGGACACAGCAAACATGTGGAAGAAGGTGCTCTGGTCGGATGAGACCAAAATGGAGCTTTTTGGCCAAAATGCAAAACGCTATGTGTGGCAGAAAACTAACACTGCACATCACTCTAAACACATCATCCCCACTGTCAAATATGATGGTGTCAGCATCAAGCTCGGGGGGTGCATCTCTTCAGCAGAGACAGGGAAGCTGGTCAGAGTTGATGGGAAGATGGATGGAGCCAAACACAGGGCAAACTTGGAAGAAAACCTCTTGGAGACTGCAAAAGACTGGGGCGGAGGTTCACCTTCCAGCAGGACAATGACCCTAAACATAAAGCCAGGGCAACAATGAAATGGTTTAAAACAAAACATATCTATGTGTTAGAATGGCCCAGTCAAAGTCCAGATCTAAATCCAATGTGGCAAGATCTAAAAACTGCTGTTCACAAATGCTGTCCATCTAATCTGACTGAGCTGGAGCTGTTTTGCAAAGAAGAATGGGCAAGGATTTCAGTCTCTAGATGTGCAAAGCTGGTAGAGACATACTCTAAAAGACTGGCAGCTGTAATTGCAGCAAAAGGTGGTTCTACAAAGTATTGACTCAGGGGGCTGAATAATTACACACACCCCCACTTTGCAGTTATTGATTTGTAAAAAATGTTTGGAATAATGTATAATTTTGGTTCCACTTCTCACATGTACACCACTTTGTATTGGTCTTTCACGTGGAATTCCAATAAAATTGATTCATGTTTGTGGCAGTAATGTGACAAAATGAGGAAAACTTCAATACTTTTGCAAGCCACTGTATTTGGTGCATCTTTCGGCCAGAAAGATTTTGTCTCATTTCTTCCAAATAGCACAGCTTGTGTGTGTTCTTGTGCATTGGAAGAACCAGGACTGGCCTCTCCTCCTTAATCCATTCCACGTCCCCTGCCACGTTACTATCCATGTCCTCAGCCACGTCCACGGCCATGTGTACCACAAGTACCACTAATCTGTAAAGGACTTTCTTCCTATACAGGTACATCACTGGTTTGACCCTTAGTAGTTGGTTGGTTGGTTAAATGGATTATGTGTCACTATGATCAGACTGTTCTGAGATGTGGTCATTTTCAACACTAGAGTTGTCAGAATCTTCCAAATCTCATTGTTCTCATCGTTGCCCTCCCAAATTAACTTTATGACATCTGCAGCACTATATCTAGCATATCTCCCACAGTTTTACCACATAAAAATGGAGAAAAACAGGTGGTTATACATTATTTCTCATGCAATAAAATGCCAAATATTTTGGTGTCCATTTGGACCCCAGCAACAAAATAGCTGTAGCCGGCGCAACAACATTCAACATAAGAAAAGAATATTTGATTTGGACTTATCGTTGGTGAGGTAACAAATTCCAAAAATGGCGGCTGTTAATAACGTTCAGTGTTTTTATAGCACCAGTAAACTTCTGCTTGGGGTCCAATCAGACTCCAGTCGGTAGGATGAAGGTTAAGTCAAAGATCACTAAGACAAATAGCATGCCTTATCCGAGTTAACACGCCTTATCAGATATAACAAGCCTTCTCTGAGTTAACACTCCTTATCAGAGATAACATACCTTATCAAAGTTACCACGCCTTATCAAAGTTAACACACCTTATCAGAAAAGCATACTGAGCTCTACAAACTTGCAGGGGCTCAGGGCAGGACGAGTGGAGCTCTTGCCATTGCCATTTAGCTGGCATAAGTTTGTAGTGCTCGGTATGCTACTCTGATAAGGTGTGTTAACTATGATAAGGTGTGTTATCTCTGATAAGGAGTGTTAACTCGGATAAGGCATGCTATTTGTCTTAGTGAATCAAGCCCTATGTCTAATGCCGGGCAATGCCGGCTCGATGCCGGCGCGTCACAGCTCGTCCACGCGTGCGCGTGGATCGATTCCCGCTCGTCCCCGCGGGCGCTGCTAATCAGCTTTTCATT
Organism: Hyperolius riggenbachi; assembly: GCF_040937935.1. Classification (NCBI taxonomy): domain Eukaryota; kingdom Metazoa; phylum Chordata; class Amphibia; order Anura; family Hyperoliidae; genus Hyperolius; species Hyperolius riggenbachi. The sequence goes on from NC_090647.1 coordinate 127,975,567, forward strand.
TGCTCCCATTGTTCTCCCCGCCGGTTTCTGTAGAGAATGGTCATTATCTCTGGTGCATTGTCTTCTGTTTATCTCCTGCTGAGTAGAACAATGCCTAATTGCTCGGCAGATAGATGGTAAAAAAGATACATTTCCAACATGTTGAACTTCTATCTGGCAGGTAAATCTAACAGAAAATTATATGGTGTATTCCCAGCATTAAGGCCCATACACACGTCGGATTTTAGCGAACGACCCGTCGTTTGAACGTTCCGTCGTTCGGACGTTTTCGCGTCAAATCCGACGTGTGTACAGACTATCGTTCGGGTGATAAGACTGGTTACCAGCGATCTGCCCTTTAATGCATAAAGCTGGCCACAGACATTGTCAGCAGTCACGCTCACACTGTGACAGCAGGAACTCAACGCAACGGATCAGGACAGCCACGCTGCAAGTTATCCACGTGTTGCATTAGATACAGTGAAGCATATAGTCAATGAAAAGTATGTTTCACTTTTACTGTTAATACCCACACTGCAACCCGTTATACCCTAAAGCAACCGATGCGAACCGCTGTGAACGTCCCATAGGGGTGCATTGCAGTGTGGAAAGCTGTGTTACAAAGCAGCCGTTGCACACGCACCGCAATGCTCCACTGTGAATGTGGCCTTAGATTACGCAACAATATAATGCAGTGTCAATTGAAGAAACCAACCAGATATCCACTGTTGAAAGTAAAGTTTAATCCAGCAGGTTTGATAATCTTGTTTGCCAGTGGGGGACCCAAGATGAGCAACGTCAGGATTATCTGACCACTATGACAGTTTATGTGAACCATACGTGTTTAGATTCTGCATGAAGCACCATCTACTGTATATCTATGGCTACATAAGCCTGGCCTTGGGAACCATACAGGCTCAATACTGCAGGTCTAACTTCCTTAACTGCTGTATTCCTATACATACTAGCTGGTATATGAGAGCTACATTTAAAGTGATTCTGTCCTGTTTCTGATTAGATTTGTTGGGAATCTTGTTCTTGACTTATATATGTGATATGTTTTGGTGATGCTTCAAATGAAGACTAACACCAATCCTTTTTATTTCAGAATGAAGGTAATAGACTATACAAGGATTTAAAGGCTGTTTACAGTGCTGTGAAAGGTATGACTTACTGTAACATAGCTATATCTCAGGTTAATATTTACAGTATAGAGTCATTTGATCTTTAACGTAGAACTATGTTAGCGGTACTTTAAAATCTCAGGCAAACCCTTAAAATGCAGCTCTTCAGAAAAGCTTACATAGATATGTTTTGTCTCACGGGAAGGGTTTTTAAACCCTCTAACGTCGCTCACCACCGTAGTGGGTAAAATTAATTGCAGCAAAACATGAGGAAAGATTCAATAATAATATTTATTGAGCTACTACAATCCTGTTATAATAATTATCTAGGCTTGCAGAATCATAGTTTAAGGGTTAGTAATTAATAGTAAGCATGCATCAACATCTCTTTACCAAGTGTTGTAGCAATATCACCCAAGGAAGAAGGGATTCCGTCAATCCTCCGTAGGGGAAAACACCTGACGACACAATCCATCACGTCTGTTGGTCTCATCAAAGTCCCGGAGTTCAGGCTTTTTCCCAACCCAATTATACTCCCTAAACCATAACACACGCAAGCGCATATTTGGTCGCTGTCGTAGGCGCGTGATCACAGTACAAATCTATGCAATCCGCTTTTGCGCAATACAACAAAACCAAGTGTGAACACCTCGTGTCCAGGCAATGGATTTGGCCTTCATGAACCAGATAAAATCGGTTAGGACAAGATAAAGGCGGAACTGCAATGTAACAAAACATGTTATGCTGGCCTGTAGTTAACTACAGCTCGAGGGTAGCTCCAGGGGCTCAAATGTAACTTTATAGATCAGATGAGATGTGAACAGCAATCTAATCCATACATACAATACATATAGTCCATACAGTACATATATGTTACATGTGTATCACAAGATACCATGCATTAACTATGTATGTCGTTTTGCACAAGCCAGTATGTAAAGTACAGTATATAAAACATTAAGGAGTTTTGAGAAACTGAAGTGAGAGGGATATGGAGGCTTCCATATTTATTTCCCTTTAACCACCCTGGCGTTCTATTAAGATCGCCAGGGCGGCTGCATGAGGGTTTTTTTAAAATAAAAAAAAAACTATTTCATGCAGCCAACTGAAAGTTGGCTGCATGAAAGCCCACTAGATGGCGCTCCGGAGGCGTTCTTCTGATCGCCTCCGGCGTCCAAAAGTAACACGGAAGGCCGCAATGAGCAGCCTTCCGTGTTTTGCTTACTTCGTCGCCATGGCGACGAGCGGAGTGACGTCATGGACGTCAGCCGACGTCCTGACGTCAGCCGCCTCCGATCCAGCCCTAAGCGATGGCCGGAACTATTTGTTCCGGCTGCGCAGGGCTCAGGCGGCTGGGGGGACCCTCTTTCGCCGCTGCTCGCGGCGGATCGCCGCAGAGCGGCGGCGATCGGGCAGCACACGCGGCTGGCAAAGTGCCGGCTGCGTGTGCTGCTCTTTATTTCATCAAAATCGGCCCAGCAGGGCCTGAGCGGCACCCTCTGGCGGTAATGGACGAGCTGAGCTCGTCCATACCGCTAAGGTGGTTAAGCAATACCAGTTACCTGGCTGTCCTGCTGATCCTCTGCCTCTAATACTTTTAGCCACAGACTCTGAACGAGCATTAGCAGTTCAGGTGGTTTTGACAGTATTGTCAGCTCTGACAAGATTCGCTGCATGCTTGTTTCTAGTGTTATTCAGACACTACTGAAGCCAAATAGATCAGCAGGGCTGCTAAGCAACCTGTATTCTTTGAAAGGAAACAAATGTGGCAGCCTCCATATTCTTCTCACTTTAGTTGTCCTTTAAGTGGGTGTAGCTCTGGCGCTTTGAGTCTGCCAGGAGAAAAGGACAATAAAAATGTTCTGTCTTGTCTACTGTATATTGTACTGTGCACAACACCACAGAGGATGAAGAAAAATATTGGTAAATTCTTCCCACACTCTGCCCAGTGCCTAACTGGAATTTCCACTTGAACCTCACCATCACTTCCTATCCTGTGTGTCTCTCTAACACTGCCTATACTACCCATACCATGGGCCTAACTATCCTCCTCCTCACCCTGGCCCATTTTCATTACATGTTTTCTCTCGAGTTTGACAACTTGTCAATAAAATGCCTTTTAACCCACCAGCAAGCAAGAAAATACTCAAAAGAATTTTGATTGTACTTTTTCACCTACTTTTTGGTACTTTTTCAAGTGCTGAAAAGTTATTTTAAATATAAAATGAAACATTATCTCCTAGGAGAAAACTCAGGAGAAAAAAAAGTTAATTGCATGCGGGCCCCTATGTCTAACTCCTACCCCCTCCACTTACAGGTCCTTATATAATTCCTTTTTTCCCCTTAAGTTTTCTCCTTGGAGATCATTTTTCATCTTTTTAGAACTCTGTAATAGAAAAAATACCAAAACGTAGGTGAAAAAGTCCTATCAAAACTATTACATTGCAGCCTGGAAGTTTAAAAAGCTTTTATTGATAAGGTGTGAAAATATCACCTAGGAGTAAAAAAAATATCACCTTGGGAGTAAAAAAATATCACTTTAGGAGTAAAAAGTAGAAAGTGAATTGCATAAGGGCCACATGGTGCCTTACCATCACAGATATTAATAATGGGAGGATAAACTAGGGTTTTAATTCTTTTAAAGATTTGTGTCCTTTTAAAATGGACAGAAATACAATAATTCTGTTACCACTCTATGATTTATAATTTGAGTTTATAAAATGCACTTTTTTAACAGCAATGCACGACAGTTCCAAGAGATTAGCAGAAACTCTTCAAGTTATCTACAGAGCGGACTGGGATGGATACAACGACCTGAAAGACATTGTAGAGGTAAATAATGTGGACATGAAGACAAAGCGTTCATTACAGTGAAAATAATTCAGTTTGGGAGTCTTATATCAAGCATAGTGTATCCATAACAGCTCAAAAAAGTATTTACCATAATAAAGATTCATTAAAAATAAAAAAATACAATGTTAACATTATATAAATTCATAAAATGTTATATATGTTTAACCACTTCACCACTGAGGGGTTTTACCCCTTGAACACCAGAGCAATTTTCACATTTCAGCGCTCCTTCCATTCATTCGTCTATAACTTTATTATTACTTATCGCAATGAAATGAACTATATCTTGTTTTTTTTTTGCCACCAATTAGGCTTTCTTTAGGTGGGACATTATGCCAATAATTATTTTATTCTAAATGTGTTTTAATGGGAAAATAGGAAAAAATGTGGGAAAAAATTATTATTTTTCAGTTTTCGGCAATTATAGTTTTTAAATAATGCATGCTACTGTAATTAAAACCCATGAAATGTATTTGCCCATTTGACCCGGTTATAAAACCGTTTAAATTATGTCCCTATCACCATGTTTGGCGCCAATATTTTATTTGGAAATAAAGGTGCATTTTTTTCAGTTTTACATCCATCCCTAATTACAAGCCCATAGTTTATAAAGTAACAGCGTTATACCCTCTTGACATAAATATTTAAAAAGTTCAGTCCCTAAGGTAACTATTTGTTTGTTTGTTTTTTTATTGTATTTTTTTTTTATTACCAAAAAAAAATAAAATTGGGGAGTGTGGGAGGTAATGAGTTAATTTATTGTGTAAAACTTATGTGTTTGTTTATGTAAAATGCTTTAGGGTGTAGTTTTACTATTTGGCCACAAGATGGCCACAGTGTGTTTGTTTACATGCGACCTGTAAGCGTCCGGAAGAACGCTTACAGGAAGCAGTACGAGGCTGGGAAGATCACAATGATTGCGCTGTTTCTAATAGAAGCAGTGGATCATTGCGGGGGCTTAGATCAACAAACGGGAATGGATTTTCCCATTCATTGATCTCCGAGCAAGCGGGCGGCAGTGCGCACGAGCGGCGGGAGCCTGCGCACGAGCAGCGGGAGCGTGCGCACGAGTGGCAGGAGTGCGGACAGCGGCGGTAGCGCGGAAGGTACGGATTTCTTCATCCCTGGTTTTTTAGGGGGGAACAAAGGGACGGAGAAATTCGTACCGCGGGGGGGTAAAGTGGTTAAAACATATATTATAATAATAATAATAATAATAATATGTATTGAAAAAGATCAAAAATTCTATGTAAGGGAAGGATCACACTTGCATGTACAGGAATCGCAGACAATTCCCCACAATCGTTTTGTGGGTTTTGAGGTGCATTTTCAGGCATGCATTTTTTTACAGTAGCCACTGATTGCAATGGGAAAATGCATTCGTTGTGAGGAAAATAAGAGTAGGGTGTATCTTTTTTAAAATGCTTTGTAGAATGACATGACATATGCCTCCATAACACACAGCACACCATAGAATATCATTACATGCTTTTTTGGAATGGATTTTTTCAACTGCAGTAAAATTTTGCAGATTTTTCTAAGTGTGACTCCTGCCTTATATCAAAAAAGATTAATTAAAGGTAACCTAAACTGAGAGGGATATGGATGTTTCCTTTTAGGCCTCTTTCATAGTAGGACGTTAAAGTCGCACGTTAAAAATTTTTATAACGCAGACTAACGCACAGCAATACAAAGTCTGTGGGACATTCACAGTGCACACGTTGCGTTGTGTGTAACGTGTAGCAATATTTAGAAAGTGCTGCATGCTGTGTGTTTAGCAATACATTTGCTGCGTTATGTGTGTTGCACATGCTCATTAATGATTTTTTTCATTTTTTTTTTAAAGTAACGCATGCGCCGTTTTCGTTCCATCAGTATGCGACCAAAACGGCACACCAAGAGTCACATAACGTAGTACAAAATAACGTCCAATTTTATAACTTACATGCTCTGCGTTAGGGGCACGTTGTGCGACTTTAATGTCGCATCAAACGCAATGTCCCACTGTGAAAGAGGCCTAAAGGGATAACTTAAAAACCTCTTCACACAGGCATTTCCCAGGCTGCTTTAGGACAATTTCACACTATGCACATTTTGTGTTTGCTTAGTGTTGGATGCAATTTTTCAGAATGCATAAATGTACATTTTTCCATAAATACTCACATACTTTTTAACTTGCCTGGAACTACAGAATGCATCTGGCAAGGTATGGTCCCTTATTATAATGAGTGCTCAGGATACTGCAGCCTTTTAGGCTACTTACACACCAGAACGTTGCATTTAGGGGACGTTATAGGGCACATAACGTGCCCCTAACGCAACGCCTGGTGGTGTTGGAGCAGGACACTACCAAGAGCTGCGTTACAAGCAGCTCTTGGTGCACCTGCTCTGTCGGAGGCGCTGCGGAGACCACGTGAGCGGAGCTCTCCGCATCACGTGGTCCCGCCAGCCAATCAGCGGCTGCTCCAAAGAGTGCAGTGAATGCAAAGTAGCCATGTGCCTGGCTACGTAGTGGCCTCTCCCCGCCTCCTCTCGACCCCTAAAATAAAAAAACACCCGTACTGAGCATGTGCAAACAGTCTAATGCGGCTTAGCCGCGTATAAAGTACTGCATTCAGTACGTTGTCTTGACGTGAAGCGTTACTATGTAACGCAACGTGGGCACTGTGAACAGCCCATTGATTTTTCATTGCTGTCCGGTGGGGGTGCGTTACAGGCTGCTCTAACGTGCGCCGGTAACGTCCCACTGTGAAAGCAGCCTAAAATGTTACAGGGAACCTAAACTGAGAAGGATATGGATTTTTCCTTTTAAAATAATACCAGTTGCCTGTCTCTCCTGCTGATCCTGTGTCTCTAATACTTTTAGCAACAGCCCCGGAACAAGCACACAAATCAGGTGCTCTGGCTGAAGTCAGACTGGATTAGCTGCATGCTTGCTTCAGGGGTGGGATTCAGTCACTATGGCAGCCAAAGAGATCAGCAGGACTGCCAGGCAACTGGGATTGTTTTAGGGCTCTTTCACAGTGCAACGTTAAAGTCGCATGTTAGAAAATGTTTTAACATGGACAAACGCACAGCAATACTAAGTCTGTCCAACATTTACAGTGCACGCGTTGCGTTTGTGTGTAACGTGTAGCATTATTAGAAAGTGCTGCATGCAGTGCCTTATACACGTTATTAACTGCGGTGGACTGTTTGCACATGCTCAGTAATGACCTGGAAGCATACTTTTCATTGCCTGTATGCCTACTGTATGCGACGATAACAGGGCATAGAGTTGCGCCAGTTTTGGGACGTTGCGTTGTTAGTTTGCGTTGCGACTTTAACGTCGCATCAAATCGCAACGTCCCACTGTGAAAGTAGCCTAACAGATGTTCCGAGTACTATTTTACCTATTTACAGTGGTAGACTATCAGTTTAACATCTGAACAAACTCCTGAACCAGCAAATGTTGCAAACCTCTCCTGTAAAACCATCTGTTTACCAGTGTTAAATAAATAAGGACATTATTAATTGGTGTTTTTTGTAAATATTTTTCTCATAGATATACTCACATGAGCTTTACATAACGATAATGACTTCAGTCCACTTAAAAAAAAAAACAGTTATACAGGCCAGGTGGTCATGTTCTCATGTCCTTATGTATCAGTACTAAATTGGGACATGTATAACCTGTGAATCTATATCATATTACCACAATATTGTTTACTGTTTCCTATATAACTTCATTACATTTATTTGAATCGGATTTCTTAGGCTCCCTGCACACTACAAATCCAATTTGCGATTCCAATTTTGATTCCGATTCCCAATTCCGATTTTCCCTGAATGCTATCAACAGAAAAAACGCAGCATGCAGTAACCATTAAAAATCGGAATGTAAAAAAAAGATTAAAAATCGCATGCAGTGTGCAGGGAGCCTTTTGAATATAAAGTATGGGAAAACAGTTTGCAGGTACTTAGGTCCGGCACCTATCCAGTTAAAGAAGTAGATTTCTTGCTATTAAAAAGACATAAATGAACCATGTCAGATAATTTTATGTAGACTGTTATGTTACAGCCAAAGTATAAAATCCAGAATGCCTAACTTTAGGCAATTTCCAAAATGCTTAATTTCATTTCAAAATATGATGTACTTTGCCTAGGCACTCTATAGAATGCTTAAAAACCTGTTCAGGCAAAGTATGAAAAGAGAGACCTGGTAAGGAATGAATGATAACAAGCTACAATTTATGCATAAAAGGTACTTTTTTGGCAAATGAGTGTAAAAACAGCTCCCTGAAAAGGCTATTTATTGACATCAAGTATTTAAAACAATAAAGTGCCAGGGTTTCTCTTATGGGGGGAAAAACAATAACAACAACAAGGGGATGTAACTATCATAGAACTGCTCATTGCAACAAAGGGAAAAGCTAGAACATTTTTCGAACTAATTTTTCTTTTGGATATTTTTGGTTACACCACTTAGCTTGCCACCTGGGGACGGTGAGATTTATGACAGGATGCGTCTGTCAAAGCATTTATGGGCGCCGGTGTTCCTTAATTTTCGCTCGCTTTCAACTATTTTATAATAATTTTATAATTCTGTAGAATTTCACAATGGTTCAGACTGAGCTGGCAAAATTTAAACAAAAAAAAAAATAAGCACCTAGGCATTCAGATTACTTCTACAAACAGTAGTGAAAGAATGGGTCACTCAGGAGCGCAGTGAAAAATTGCCGCTCGGAATGGTCTAACCTGATGCAAAGTACTGGGGAAACTGTAAGAACCCATAGGCAAGTAAAAAATATTTTTTATATTCATTACAGGTAAACTTAAAGTAGCTAGAGGTCTCGCAAGTATTAGGTAGCTAGAGCTGCCCCCAAATATTAGGTAAATAGAGCTGCCCCCAAGTATTAGGTAAATAGAGCTGCCCCCAAGTATTAGGTAAATAGAGGTGCTTCCAAATAAAACTAGATAGAGGTGTTTCCAAGTATAGGTAGCCAGAAGTGCTTAGCATTAGGTAGGCCCCTCAGTATAGGTAGTCAGAGGTGCCCCACTATTAAGTAGCTCCCCCCAGAATAGGCAGCCAGATATGACCCAGTATTAGGTAGCTTTCTCAGTATAGGTAGCAGATGTGTTCCCACACTCATTATAAGTAAGCGTTCCTCACCCCAACCCCAACATATAGGTAAGATGATGTGCCTTCCTCTCCCCAGTGTAGGTCAACAGATGTGTTCTGCCAGTATAGGTAGGCAGATGTGCTCCCCCAGTATAGGTAGGCAGATAGGTAGACAGATGTGCTCCGCCAGTGTAGGTAGGCAGATGTGCTCCCACCAGTATAGGTAGGCAGATAGGTAGACAGATGTGCTCCCACTTCTCAGTGTAGGAAGGCAAGTATCCTCCGCCAGTGTAGGTAGGCAGATGTGCTCCCACCAGTATAGGTAGGCAGATAGGTAGACAGATGTGCTCCCACTCCTCAGTGTAGCAAGGCAAGTGTCCTCCGCCAGTATAGGTAGGCAGATGTGCTTCCACCAGTATAGGTAGGTAGGCAGATGTGCTCTTCCCCATCCCCAGTAGAGGTAGCAGCTGTGCCTGCGGCTGTCTGGTGGTGTTGCAGAGCTTGGAGGGACTGGAACTGTTGCTCACCTCTCAGCATTCCAGCATGGAAGTTCTTTATCAACCGCACATCCAGCGTCCCCTCTGTGGCTCAGTGGTGTTTCCGAAAAGTGACACCAATGTATCCATGATCTTCATCATATGTCCAATTTCTTTTGATACTTTTAGATTGTCCAAATGGGAAATTCTTCAGTCTCAAAGTTATGTTGGCTTTTAAAGTCTGAATACGTAATACAATCTTATGCTTGAAAAATATCTTATAGCATGAATATGAGAGTCACCTGATTTAGTAAAAAAAAAAAAAAAAAAAAAGATGTAAGAAATTAGTCATACGTTAATGAATATTTGCAGTAAATGTTAGACTATACTTCTTAATTAATGTATTTGTGTATATCGCCTGCAGTCCTGGCCATAGACGCAGGTTGTCATCTATGAAACAGTGATTGTTTGCCAGGGTGGTAAATAAGAGCTTCCTACAGCCAACCCATATTCATTCTTTGACAGTTCAAGGTGCCCCAGAAAAATGCTTAAAAACAAGAAGAGAATCGAGAGCCCAATATGGTGCAGTATTGTCAGGTGAAATGAAGAGTTCAATACAATTTTATGTATATATATATATATATATATATACTCACAAACACGGGTTACCCATAGGCAACCACTTTAAATGCAGGTGGGGAGCATTAGGACCTGACCTCACTCAGGTTAAGAAGTCGCTCTCTGTAGATAGTAGATTGGGAAGCACCCCTCCACCCAGGGTGGACTAGAAGATCAGCATAAGCTCGGTATACAGAGGCACCCGAGTAGAATAAAACATTTTAAAAACCGCTTAAAAGCAGAGGGGGATGTTAAGGTGGACTTACCTCCCTCTTACAAAAAAGAAAACTCACTTGAGCCTCGATAAAACAGAATTGACAAATAATTTATTCAACTCCAAAAGTGCAACGCGTTTCGCGGGCGTGACCCCGCTTCCTCAGGCAAAAATGGGAGCACAACTCAGTGGGTCAAGCAATAGGTTTGAGCGCCTCTGTCTGAAAAAGCATTTTTGTATTTACCAGTGGGCTTCCTAATGCTCAATACACTGACCAATGGGATTCCTAATTACATTAACGATAATAAAAAAAAAAGTTGAACACGTTAGGACTAGCATTGCTGACTCTTACTACAACAGCAGACTGAAGTACATCTAGCATATTTAAAGGCCCAGGGCTACAGCCCCCATAGCCTACGAGGTCCCTCTGCATCCTCTGGGTCCCCTCCATTCGCCCGATGGCGGCTCCGGTAGTACACAACTTCGTCTGGAGTCGTGTACAACTGCGCATGTGCATGTGTCCACGTGCCCGGCTCGATCAGGTGCTTGGCGCCATGAGCGCCATGTGCAGTTCTGGAAAGAATGGACCACTCTAGCGCTGATTGCTCATGGCAATGGGTGTGTGATAGAGCTGGGCATGCAGATGGGCTACGCATGCGCAGTTGTGCACAACTCCCTGTGCAGCCACGCGCTACTGGAGTTGTCAGTGGGAGAACAGAGGGGACCCAGAGGACACAGAGGGACTTCACGGGCTACTGGGGGCTGGAGAAAGCTCCAGGTAAGTTCAATTTTTTTTTTTTGTCTGTTCAGGGTCCCTTTAACAGTTGTGGTAGACCATAAGCAACTGTGGCACACTATCTGCAGATTATTTGTTGTGCTAACAGCACTTCTTCTTTTTGCAGAATAACGATCTTCTGTGGAATGACTATGAGGAGAAGCTATCAGATCAAGCTGTGCACACTATGGAGAACTATTTATCACAGTTTCCTGAAATGAAGGTTTGTTATGTCTATATTTATTTCCTTCTACGGAATGATTAGGCATATAGAAATATGATTTGTTTTTGTTTTTTGCATCTACTGTTTAACAGTTATATATTAAAACAGTAGCACTCAGAAATGTGTAATCTGTGGAATACATTAAATCATGAAATATCGACCTTGTAACCACTAGAATCATTTCTTGTTCATGTAAAAATAAGAATGACATACATTTAAAGAGGACCTGAACTCAGAACTTACTCTCCGCTCTAAAAGATAAGTAAAAGCATAATAACTTTTAAAGAAAAACATTTCTTTGTTACAGCTGATACAAATCCTGCAATAAATCTGCAGTGTCTACTTCCTGCTTTCATGGAAACAGACATAGGGTTAACATCCTGTGTTTACAAATTAGCTGCTTTGCCAAGGTAGTCAGCTGATACAGCTGAGAGATCAAATTACAATTGTGATTAGTCACAGATGAAGGGGAATTACACAGGCTAAACTCTCTTGATACATATGGTATGCATTTATATCTATTCTCCTTCTGTCCTGTGCAAGAGTTTAGGTTCACTTAAAAGAGGACCTAAATTTAAAGAAAAATTATCAAAGAAACTGTCCTTGTGTAAACTCCATACCTATAGAGCTTTTAGCCAGCAGCAATAGAATGGTTTTCAGAGGTCTCTCATCACAGCCTGTGTGAAAAAAATGCTTTGTTTGTAAGCTGTTTGTACAGTTTGTGTCGGTGTCAGGCTAGAGGCTACAGCTATACCACGTAGATAGGTTCCACTTTTCTGTCATTAGTCACAGAGGAATGATTTACTGTTTGTTTCTGCCCTTCCCACACACACACTGCTTTCTGACAGATCATGTGAGAACAGCTGAGGGATTTGTCAGCTACAGAGAAAGGACCTGCAGAGAAAAACATGTACTTTATTCCTGTTATTGCATGCTTGCACCCTTCCATTCAGAATGAGCTCTTGCTGTCTGTAAACTGTTTACTTTACACTGCAAGGCAGAGAGAGAGAGATCCACAGACTCAGGCACACAGAGCTGCAGCTGATGAACTATTTACACACCTATTTGAAGCTATATTTCTGCTTTCTATAATTCTGAACACATTTTCCTCACAGGATTACAGCCAGTAAAAACTGTTTCTTTACGCTGGATGTGCTGGACACAGTCCCCCATAGTAATGCCCACAGTGAAAACTGTAAATGTTATATCTTCTTCACATAAGACATGAAAAGATGAGAAAAAAACTTTTGTGTTGTTATTTCCTAGTAATTACTGGAAATACAGGTCCTTCTCAAAAAATTAGCATATTGTGATAAAGTTCATTATTTTCTGTAATGTACTGATAACCATTAGACTTTCATATATTTTAGATTCATTACACACAACTGAAGTAGTTCAAACCTTTGATTGTTTTAATATTGATGATTTTGGCATACAACTCATGAAAACCCAAAATTCCTATCTCAAAAAATTAGCATATCATGAAAAGGTTCTCTAAACGAGCTATTAACCTAATCATCTGAATCAACTAATTAACTCTAAACACCTGCATAAAGATTCCTGAGGCTTTTAAAAACTCCCAGCCTGGTTCATTACTCAAAACCGCAATCATGGGTAAGACTGCCGACCTGACTGCTGTCCAGAAGGCCATCATTGACACCCTCAAGCAAGAGGGTAAGACACATAAAGACATTTCTGAACGAATAGGCTGTTCCCAGAGTGCTGTATCAAGGCACCTCAGTGAAAAGTCTGTGGGAAGGAAAAAGTGTGGCAAAAAACGCTGCACAACGAGAAGAGGTGACCGGACCCTGAGGAAGATTGTGGAGAAGGACCGATTCCAGACCTTGGGGGACCTGCGGAAGCAGTGGACTGAGTCTGGAGTAGAAACATCCAGAGCCACCGTGTACAGGCGTGAGCAGGAAATGGGCTACAGGTGCCGCATTCCCCAGGTCAAGCCACTTTTGAACCAGAAACAGCGGCAGAAGCGCCTTACCTGGGCTACAGAGAAGCAGCACTGGACTGTTGCTCAGTGGTCCAAAGTACTTTTTTCAGATAAAAGCAACTTTTGCAATTCATTCAGAAATCAAGGTGTAAGAGTCTGAAGGAAGACTGGGAAGAGGGAAATGTCAAAATGCCTGAAGCCCAGTGTCAAGTACCCACAGTCAGTGTTGGTCTGGGGTGCCATGTCAGCTGCTGGTGTTGGTCCACTGTGTTTTATCAAGAGCAGGGTCAATTCAGCTAGCTATCAGGAGATTTTGGAGCACTTCATGCTTCCATCTGCTGAAAAGCTTTATGGAGATGAAGATTTTATTTTTCAGCACGACCTGGCACCTGCTCACAGTGCCAAAACCACTGGTAAATGGTTTACTGACCATGGTATTAGTGTGCTAAATTGGCCTGTCAACTCTCCTGACCTGAACCCCATAGAGAATCTGTGGGATATTGTGAAGAGGAACTTGAGAGATGCAAGACCCAACACTCTGGATGAGCTTAAGGCCGCTATCGAAGCATCCTGGGCCTCCATAACACCTGAGCAGTGCCACAGGCTGATTGCCTCCATCCACGCCGCATTGAAGCAGTCATTTCTGCAAAAGGATTCCCGACCAAGTATTGAGTGCATAACTGAACATAATTATTTGAAGGTTGACTTTTTTTGTTTTAAAAACACTTTTCTTTTATTGGTCGGATGAAATATGCTAATTTTTTGAGATAGGAAATTTGGGTTTTCATGAGCTGTATGCCAAAATCATCAATATTAAAACAATAAAAGGCTTGAACTACTTCAGCTGTGTGTAATGAATCTAAAATATATGAAAGTCTAATGTTTATCAGTACATTACAGAAAATAATGAACTTTATCACAATATGCTAATTTTTTGAGAAGGACCTGTATGTGTGGCATTTAGAATTTTAGTTAACTTTGATAGTTGTTCTTTAAAAGAAGCTTTGAACTTATTTCACCAACAGCATTTTAACTAGAAAATGCAATAATACATTCTAACTAAACCTGTTGGAAATGTTTGATTTCCCTAACTGCCGTACTTCTGCTAAAAACAGTACAAATCAAGAAAATAATTGTTTTTACATAACTTATTACTATTTTATAGTAAATAAATGAATATAGTAAATAAATAAGTGACTTTATTCACCTATTTACAGGGTGAGAATGAAAACATGTGGGCCCCCTTATTAAACGGGTCACCTTATTAAAGTTTAAACCATAAGGCTCCTATAGTATTACCCCTCGTCCTTCTCTCAAGTCGCCTTGTTATAATAAAATTATATGTAATATTTCCATTTTGTCACCCTTTAGGAGAGAATAGCAAAGAGAGGGAGAAAACTGGTAGATTACGACAGTGCAAGACATCACTTGGAGGCTCTTCAGAATGCCAAGAAGAAAGACGAGGCAAAAATTGCAAAGGTAAGTATGAAACCCATCTGTACATCATGTACCAGACTTACTTTAGTTTATATAACTAGAACACAAATTCTCACACTAGCAGCATAGAGTAAGCCCAACAAGTACATATTGAATTATTCATAATTATGGGTTGAAAAAATTACAAGTAATTAGAACTATAAATACTAATATTTCCATGCATTGCGTTATTTAGATTTAATTAATGCAGGAAATGAATCAGAAAGAAAGCAAGTTTGTCAAAGGCCTGTATATTGATTTGAAAGATTGCTCTTTACCTAAAGGTAATAAATGGCATCACCCTGATTCACAACTTCCTGTTTTAGCAGATGGTTAACACAGTGTGATACTGCATTATTCATTTATTTATTGAGCATTATTTGTTATAGCACAACTTCTGGGAACCAATATGTGCGCAATACTATCAATAATGAACACCTCAATGAAATTTTATTTGATTAAAAATGGAAAGTAAAAATAAATTGATAATTCTACTAAACCAGTACAAATAAGCACATTACACACATTTCTACTTTCAGTTGCAAACTGAGTTGCAAGGTAGTTTTCTCAACCTCTGTGAGCGCAAGTGCTCACAAACAAAAATATATTGATTTTGCTTTCTTTTTTAACAGGCAGAAGAAGAGTTTAATAAAGCACAGCTGATCTTTGAAGAACTGAACAAAGAGTTGAGGGAGGAATTGCCAGGGTTATACAGCAGGTAAACTAGATACAGTGCTCAGATATGGTGCCCCACTGCCCAAAACACAAATACAGTGGCTTGCAAAAGTATTCGGCCCCCTTGAAGTTTTCCACATTTTGTCACATTACTGCCACAAACATGAATCAATATTATTGGAATTCCACGTGACAGACCAATACAAAGTGGTGTACACGTGAGAAGTGGAACGAAAATCATACATGATTCCAAACATTTTTTTTAAATAAATAACTGCAAAGTGGAGTGTGCAAAATTATTCAGCCCCCTGAGTCAATACTTTGTAGAACCACCTTTTGCTGCAATTACTGCTGCCAGTCTTTTAGGGTATGTCTCTACCAGCTTTGCACATCTAGAGACTGAAATCCTTGCCCATTCTTCTTGGTAAAACAGCTCCAGCTCAGTCAGATTAGATATATAGTGTTTGTGAACAGCAGTTTTCAGATCTTGCCACAGATTCTCGATTGGATTTACCGTAGATCTGGACTTTGACTGGGCCATTCTAACACATGGATATGTTTTGTTTTACACCATTCCATTGTTGCCCTGGCTTTATGTTTAGGGTCGTTGTCCTGCTGGAAGGTGAACCTCTGCCCCAGTCTCAAGTCTTTTGCAGACTCCAAGAGGTTTTCTTCCAAGATTGCCCTGTATTTGGCTCCATCCATCTTCCCATCAACTCTGACCAGCTTCCCTGTCCCTGCTGAAGAGAAGCACCCCCAGAGCATGATGCTGCCACCACCATATTTGACAGTGGGGATGGTGTGTTCATAGTGATGTTCAGTGTTAGTTTTCCGCCACACATAGCGTTTTGCATTTTGGCCCAGAGCTGTATATCTCTGCAGCTCGTCCAGAGTCACCATGGGCCTCTTGACTGCATTTCTGATCAGCGCTCTCCCTGTGAGTTTAGGTGGACGGCCTTGTCTTGGTAGGTTTACAGTTGTTCCATACTCATTCCATTTCTCAATGATCGCTTGAACAGTGCTCCGTGGGATGTTCAAGGCAATCTTTTTGTAACCTAAGCCTGCTTTAAATTCCTCAATAACTTTATCCCTGACCTGTCTGGTGTGTTCTTTGGACTTCATGATGTTGTTGCTCCCAATATTCTCTTAGACAACCTCTGAGGCCCTCACAGAGCAGCTGTATTTGTACTGACAGTAGATTACACACAGGTGCACTTTATTTAGTCATTACCACTCATCAGGCAATGTCTATGGGCAACTGCTGGCACTGAGACCAAAGGGGGCTGAATAATTATGCACACCCCACTTTGCAGTTATTTATTTGTAAAAAAAAAAATGTTTGGAATCATGTATAATTTTCGTTCCTCTTCTCACCTGTACACCACTTTGTGTTGGTCTTTCATGTGGAATTCCAATAAAATTGATGCTTGTTTGTGGCAGTAATATGACAAAATGTGGAAAACTTCAAGGGGGCCGAATACTTTTGCAAGCCACTGTATATGAACTATTGACTTTTTATCTCTCCCCTGCCCTCAGAAGTTGTTCTCTACCAGGAAAAGTTTTGTGGCTGTAAGGGCCATTACACACCAAAAAGCGCTAGCGTAATTGCAAACGCTATGTGCTTTTTGAAGTGATTTTTCGAGGTGATTCTAGGCATGTTCCTAATGATTTGGGGAGTGTTTTGGTGTAGCGTTTTTTATTACAGTACAGCTGCAACTGAACAGCTTCTGTAACAAAAACGCTTGTAAAATTGCTCCAATCTTGTGCTTTTCAGAGCGATTTTCCACTTTGCTATACTTAACATTGAGGCTGAATCATAGTTACATAGTTACATAGTAACATAGTAACTATGTAACTATGAGTGTTACGCTATAATCCAACAACGTCCGACAAGAGCGAAACTGTCACTTGCATGCCTATAGGTTAACTCTTTCAGGCAGTAAAAGAAAAAAGGAAGACAGCTAGTTATTAATATGTTTGGCGCTGTACATACACATGTTTATCTCATCATGTACCGTGTCCCTTGACTATAAGCCCTATAAGGTGGACTTCTCTTGCTGTCAGCAATCTGTACTCTGTGTTGCACTAGTTTTGCATACAGACCGCCCAGGTACCAGGGGCGCCTTAAGGGATAGGCAGTACAAGCATTGGCCTGGGGCGGCATGGTGGGGAAAGGCGCTGCAGCAGGACCGCGGCCACCCAACGCTACTTCTATACAACACCATTCATTAAGCTTATTTATTCACTGGCTGGCACCACAAGCTCGCCGTGCCTGAGCCAGCAAGCCCCCATTGCCGCCTTTACACACCCCCCTTCTGCTCCTGGCCAATAGAAGCAGTGTTCAACACTGCTCTTTCCACTCCTCCTTCTCTAGTCCGGCCCCTTCTCCATAGCAGCAGCCCTTACGGGTACAATGTATACCTCGTGCAGTGCCACCTCTAACTCCGTCCCCTGCCAGCCAACCAGAAGTCACCAGGGCATTTTGGCTCCTGCTGCCCAGACTGTGCCCCCGTCCTGCCCCTTGGCTCTGCGTGGCAGCTTCCCCCAGACATGTGGCACCGTCCCCCTTGCCACACACAGACACTCATCCAGGCGGCAGAAGGACCTCGAGGAAAGCCTCAGTAGAGTGTGTCTGTGACTCAGGCACTGACTGGCAGCCAGCCTCAGCGCAGCCTCGTAGGAGAGAGAGACAGTTGCCCCATTATGATTATTTTCTGATAAAACTCTGCCGCATTACGATTACATTTTGGTGAAACATTGCTGCTTTACGGTTATTTTCTGGTGAAGCGCTGCCACATTACGATTATTTTCATGGGGGCATGGTGGCACGGGGGGGGGGGGGGGGGGGGGGCAGGGGGGGCACAGGTTTTCTCTCCCTGGAGTGACAAAATGGCTAGAGGCACCCCTGCCAGGTACCCCGTTCCTTCAGGAGTAATTAACTAAACACATCAGATTAAAGTCAGGGAATAGCAGCTGAATTCAGATATAGAAATTAAGCAATTTGAAATTATACATGACATTACATGCAACACTAACCTGAAGGGATTGCAATGTTTATTTGTAAGGAAAGCTGAATTTCACTTTAAGTCCTTTCATGGGATTTCTAACTTTCAGCTCCTTATCAGAATCAGAATCATTTATTTCGCCAAGTACAACAGGGGTTGTACACGGAATTATTTTTGGCACATACAGGGTCGGTGATGGTACGGTAACAGCAGAATCATAGAAAAAACAAAAGGTCGTTTCAGAGATATACAAAAATTTACACGTTGCACATTACACAAAACTTAAGCTAGATGGGTCCGTCTGAGTGCTATGTCGAGCGGAGCTGCTTGCTACACTCTGTGTGGCGCTCACTGCTCTGCAGCAATCACAGATACCCCACCACATGTCTTGGAAAATGCAGGTGGTGAGAGAGAAGGAGAAAAAGAAAAAGAAAAGGAGCGATAGTAGACAGTGAGAAAGAAAGCAGTGGAAGGCAGGACCCCCCAAGATTGCAGCGCAACCCAGTCCATTCAAATGTCCCACCTGGCAGGCCGCGTCAGATCTGCAGCTGCTGCTCAGGCACTGTGCGGCAAGGTGCCAGTAGGTGCCAGTTCGGTGGGCCCCTGCCAGATGCTGGATTACTTAAGCCTGGCAGACCCCGTGGGAAAAGGTGGCAGCACTCGGTTGTTGGAGCAGGG
Source organism: Hyperolius riggenbachi (assembly GCF_040937935.1). Lineage (NCBI taxonomy): Eukaryota > Metazoa > Chordata > Amphibia > Anura > Hyperoliidae > Hyperolius > Hyperolius riggenbachi. The sequence goes on from NC_090647.1 coordinate 127,994,706, forward strand.
CCCCGGTAGCCAGGATGGCCTCGCCAAGGTTCCTCTGTGGAGGGCCTGGATGCTTCCTGTGGAGGGCCCACAGAGCAGTGCCTGCATCAGGTGAAGCAGCTCCTGAGCCTATGTTGTGCCTGTGAAGGCTCTGGCGGCAGTGGAGGCGAGACCCCAATGGAGAAGCTCTGGCAGCGGTGGGGGAGAGCAGCAGCCTACCGTGCCTGTTGCTAGGGCAGACGCAGATCCTTATCACCCAAATCCTGCATACATTTCTCCTCACAATAAATAGCACCACTTTGGCAATTCTAGCACCAAAGCTTATGGTACCAAGCAGCCAGTATATACTGAACAGAAGGACTGGGGAATGGAGGGTGCTTCTCCTGGGGGGGAGAGGGGGAGAGAGGGGGGAGTATGTTGACATGTAACCCCCTAAAGGTTAGCTTTTTTTTAGCACCAAGTTTTACTTTAATTACAGTGGGTTGCAAAAGTATTCGGCCCCCTTGAAGTTTTCCACATTTTGTCATATTACTGCCACAAACATGAATCAATTTTATTGGAATTTCACATGAAAGACCAACACAAAGTAGTGTACGCATGAGAAGTGGAATGAAAATCATACATGATTCCAAACATTTTTTACAAATAAATAACTGCAAAGTGGTGTGTGCGTAATTATTCGCCCCCCTTTGATCTGAGTGCAGTCAGTTGCCTATAGACATTGCCTGATGAGTGCTAATGACTAAATAGAGTGCACCTGTGTGTAATCTAATGTCAGTACAAATACAGCTGCTCTGTGAGGGCCTCAGAGGTTGCCTAAGAGAATATTGGGAGCAACAACACTGTGAAGTCCAAAGAACACACAAGACAGGTCAGGGATCAAGTTATTGAGAAATTTAAAGCAGGCTTAGGCTACAAAAAGATTTCCAAAGCCTTGAACATCCCACGGAGCACTTTTCAAGCGATCATTCAGAAATGGAAGGAGTATGGCACAACTGTACACCTACCAAGACAAGGCCATCCACCTAAACTCACAGGCCGAACAAGGAGGACGCTGATCAGAAATGCAATCAAGAGGCCCATGGTGACTCTGGACGAGCTGCAGAGATCTAAAGCTCAGGTGGTAGACTCTGTCCATAGGACAACTATTAGTCATGCACTGTACAAAGTTGGCCTTTATGGAAGAGTGGCAAGAAAAAAGGCACTGTTAACAGAAAGCATAAGAAGTCCCGTTTGCAGTTTGCCACAAGCCATGTGGGGGACACAGCAACGATGTGGAAGAAGGTGCTCTGGTCAGATGAGACCAAAATGGAACTTTTTGGCCAAAATGCAAAACGCTATGCGTGGCAGAAAACTAACACTGCACATCACTCTGAACACACCATCCCCACTGTCAAATATGGTGGTGGCAGCATCATGCTCGGGGGGTGCATCTCTTCAGCAGGGACAGGGAAGCTGGTCAGAGTTGATGGGAAGATGGATGGAGCCAAATACAGAGCAAACTTGGAAGAAAACCTCTTGGAGACTGCAAAAGACTTGAGACTGGGGCAGTGGCGTAGCTAAAGAGCTGTGGGCCCCGGTGCAAGTTTTACATGGGGCCCCCCCAAGCACTCTATACATAACAATTGATACAGCGCACCAAAACCTGCCAAGGAATACCCCAGTGTCAGAGGTGCAAGAAGGGGTTGGGGAACAGTGTGTTAAGGATTACTACTATTCAAAGCATCTATAGAAGTGATTATTACCAGCACAGGACCAATAGAGAGGTAATACTGTGATAGAGGGTGGACCCTTCGGGGCCCCTCTGGCCCAAGGGCCCCGATGCGGTCGCTACCTCTGCACCCCCTATTGCTACGCCCCTGGACTGGGGCGTAGGTTCACCTTCCAGCAGGACAATGACCCTAAAAATAAAGCCAGTCAACAATGGAATGGTTTAAAACAAAACATATATATGTGTTAGAATGGCCCAGTCAAAGTCCAGATCTAAATCCAATCGAGATTCTGTGGCAAGATCTGAAAACTGCTGTTCACAAACGCTGTCCATCTAATCTGACTGAGCTGGAGCTGTTTTGCAAAGAAGAATGGGCAAGGATTTCAGTCTCTAGATGTGCAAAGCTGGTAGAGACATACCCTAAAAGACTGGCAGCTGTAATTGCAGCAAAAGGTGGTTCTACAAAGTATTGACTCAGGGGGCCGAATAATTACGCACACCCCACTTTGCAGTTATTTATTTGTAAAAAATGTTTGGAATGATGTATGATTTTCGTTCCACTTCTCACATGTACACCACATAGTATTGGTCTTTCACATGGAATTCCAATAAAATTGATGCATGTTTGTTGCAGTAATGTAACAAAATGTGGAAAACTTCAAGGGGGCCGCATACTTTTGCAACCCACTGTACTTACATACACACAAAGCTACTTTTATTGGAAAAATTAAAAGTAAATTATTTCTGCCCAGTCTGATATGAACACAAGCTAGAACTAAAATACGGTATCTCCCTTGCCTAACTAAGCCCTACAGGTCCATTGGCAAAAAAAACAATGTAACGCTTACTTTTGGATACAAGAAAAATAAGGCGGGATTCAAGCTATCATGGGTCCATGCCACAAACAGTGATATTGGATGCCCTATTACCATCCATAGCATGACCCACAGTTCCGTTGTGTCATTGCAATGGACATGTTATAGATCGCTAGCTGTCACCTGTCCGGAATGTATCCCAAAAAATCGAAACTTTGGTTTCCATCACTGCAACCAACACCGGACAGAACAGTGGGGTTATTAACTAAAGAATGTTAAACTTAATGTGTGCAGATAGCACATGTTTAGCTTACAGGCATTTACGCCATTTACATAGCGGCTTACGCAAATTGTGTAACGCGCTATATAAATGCACCAATTGTGTCTTTAGTAAGTCAACCCTATTCATGACATGTCCGTTACTCCGTTCTATGAATCTATGAATCAGACCGTTTTAACCTCCTTTGGGGTTGATTCACTAAAGAAAATAACCTCCTTTTACTTGCACTATTTCCACAGCGTGCTTTAAATGCAATGTGCTGCACGCTACGTGCGCTATTGGCCGAGTAGTACGCGTAATCCCAGAAGTGCACGCTATGCTGCGGGTAGTGCAGCATAGCGAGTGCTAGTCAAGTGACAGGCAGCCTATTGGGCCAATCAGAGTGTGGGGATACAGCGTAAGTTACTAGCGCTCGCTATGCTGCACTACCTGCAGCACAGTGTGCACTCCTGTTATTACACGCGCTACGCGGCCAATAGCATGCAGCCCATTACATTTAAAGCACGCTGTGGAATTAGCGCGAGTAACAGGAGGTTACGTGCGCTGTTTTCTTTAGTGAAGCAACTCCTTCGTGAGTTATCCTAGCCTCATGACAAAACCTGACCTGTCAGTAAATTTAAAAATAATTCCCTAGAGATACCATACTTTTTATGTAGAACCTGTGGTCACGTGATTTTATGTATTTCTACCTCCTTTGTTTCTGGAGTAGGGAGCTGTCCCCAAGGGGAAATTATACAGTGCAACATTAATGGGCAACTGAAGTAAAAGGGATACGGAGGCTGCCATATTTACTGCCTTTTAAACAATACCAGTTGCCTGGCTATCCTGCTGATCCTCTGCCACTAATACTTTTAGCCATAGACCCGGAACAAGCATGCATCAGATCGGGTGTTTCTGACATTATTGTCAGATCTGACAAGATTAGCCACATGCTTGTTTCTGGTGTAGTTCAAACACTACTGCACCCAAATAGATCAATGGGGCTGCAGGGCAAATGGTATTGCTTAAAAGGAAGTAAATATGGCAGCCTCCTTATTCTTCTCACTTCAGTTGTCCTTTAATTCATATTCTTACAAAACCATCACATGCCTGCTTGGTGTTTATTAGCTTGTCTGCTTCAAGACAAATAACATTTATATTGGGCATTTTCCCTGGTGGACTCAAATCACCAGAACTGCAGCCACTAGGACACACTCTATACGCAGTAGCAGTGTTAGGGAGTCTTGACCAAGGTCTCCTTACTGAAGAGGTGCAGACTTACAGAACAGAAAGTGCTGGGATTCAAACTCAGGTCTGTTTGTGTTAGAGGCAGAGCCCTTAACCTGTACACTATCCATTCACTACTTCAGATAAGTCATTTACCTGAGAGGCACCTGAAAGCCAGCCATCACCACACCTTTTACACAAAAATTAAGAATTATTTTTGTTTTTATTTGACAGTTCAGTGTAAAGGGGTTGAAAAGTAAAGTTGGATTATACTGTACTTGTATTTCTTGTGTTTTAGTATTCCTGTATGTTTCTCCTCCTTTGGCTTTTAAACCATTGCTGACATCTACTGGTCAGGTGAACAATTACATTGCAAACAAAAAGCTAAGTGCTTGAGGCAGTAGCACCACAGCACGGTGTTCTGTCGAATTTGTCTGCCATAGAGGTATCTCTTTGTAAAGTAAAATAATATTTATTGAACCAAAGTGTCGATCCTACACTTTTTCTGTAGTAATGGATATTTTTTTTTATCAGCTGTCTGTTTACACTACAGGCTGTCAATCTGGCATCAGCAGCCATATCTAAGTAAAAAGAACAAATACAAAAATGTATACTGTATGTGCAATGTACTATGGTGACCAGATGTCCCGCTTTAGCCGGGACGCGTCCCGGATTCAGGGTCCCCTGTCCCAGGCTGAGCGATTTCCCGGGAAACATCCTGCTTTTAGCCGTGGGACGTCCCGGCCTCTCTGGCCACCGTCCGATTGCAACTGGCCATGGCGTCTAATAGACGCCGCGCCAGTTCATAGCCCGCAGCCCCGCTCCAGCTTGCATAGTGTTCGGCAGGCAGAGCAGGGCTACGGGAAGATGGCGTCCGAAGCCCTGTACTGGAGACTATTTGTGTCTCCAGTACAGGGCTTCGGGCGCCATCTTCCCGTAGCCCTGCTATTCCATTCAGCGCGGGAGATATGCAGGAGCAAGATCGTCCGGGGAGCTGCGCGCCAGAGGCTAAGAGAGGCACGTGTGAGGATGGCGAAGGACTCAGAAGTGCTTATGGGGCTGGAGGAAGCCCTGGGTAAGTAAAAAAATATATATATATTTTTTTTTAAATAATGTTTAGTATTTTCTAGCTTGCTGGTGGTTTAATAGGCATTTTATTGCAAGGTGTGAAAATATCATCTAGACGAAAACTTAAGAGAAAAAGTGAATAGCATATGGCCCTTAGCATGTGAGGCCTGGAACCCACTACAAATCGCAAATCGCTAGCTCAATCACTAGCATTTTTCATTAGCGTTTTGTAAGCGATTTCATGAGCGTTTCCCGGGGCTTTTGAAAGCGATTTTAAAAAGTGTAAGCTTTTTACCAGCGATTGTGTAGCGATTTGTGATCAGCGATTTTAATTCTGATTGGTCCTTTTAATAAATCATAATTTTTTTTACAGTTTGCAGTCATTTAAAATCGCACTCAAATCACTATGTGTAGAGATTCATCAGTGATTTGCCAGCACTTCAATACTTTGCATTGAAGCGCAAACGCTTCCAAAATACTGCATGTTCTGTGATCACGATTTTGCTAATTGCAATCGCTACTGTGTAATTTGCTACATTTACTATATATTCTGGCGTATAAGACTACTTTTTAACCCTTGAAAATCATCTGAAAAGTCAGGACCCCTGACTTTTCAGATGATTTTCAAGGGTTAAAAAGTAGTCTTATTTGATTATTTGATGTGTCTTATACGCTGGGTGTCATTGACGCCAGGTGATACGCCCTACCCTGTTACCAACTCTCAGATCTTGCTGCTGAGGACTGTAGTGAAGCGGCGCAGGCGCACATGTGCGAGATCTGAGAGGCAGAGAAGGAGGTAAAAAGGATACAAGGGTGGGCCAGAAGGGTGAAAGAGGCGTGTTTTATAGGCACAGCATATTTTAACTGGAAAAGTTGGGGGGTCGTCTTATACGCCGGAATATACAGTATTTACATTGGCAGAGCGTTTAGGGAAAGCGCTAGTGATTTAAATCGCTTCCTAAACGCTCAAAAAAGCACTGTAGCGGGTTCCAGCCCTTTTGTATATTTTTTACTGAAAGTAGTAGTTAAGCTTACTTATGTTTTCTTTTTCTTTCTTCTCTCTTTTTCCCTTGCAGTCGAGTTGGATGTTATGTGACTATTTTCCAGAATATATCTAATTTAAGAGATGTCTTCTACAAGGAGATGAGTAAGGTAGAAACTTAAGTTACACCATATAATCAAATAGTAAAGTATAACATTTACCACACACAGCTATCTGCTGGTTTCTAGCTAGCTGCTATTTCATGAATAACCTTGTGTATAGAGCCAGTCTTCCTTTTCCTAGGGCCTGGTGCACACCAAAAACCGCTAGCAGATCCGCAAAATGTTAGCAGATTTTGAAACGCTTTTTCTTCTTTTTCTGTAGTGTTTCAGCTAGCATTTTGCGGTATTGTGAAGCGTTTTTGGTGTAGTAGATTTCATGTATTGTTACAGTAAAGCTGTTACTGAACAGCTACTGTAACAAAAAACGCCTGGCAAACCACTCTGAAGTGCCGTTTTTCAGAGCGGTTTGCGTTTTTCCTATACTTAACATTGAGGCAGAAACGCATCCGCAATCCAAGATCTGCAGCAGCCCGGGAGTATGCGTTTCTGCAAAACGCCTCCCGCTCTGGTGTGCACCAGCCCATTGAAATACATTACCCTAGCGGATCCGCACCCGCAAGCGGATCGCAAACCGCAGCAGAACCGCTCTGGTGTGCACTAGGCCTTAAAGGACAATTGAAATGATAAGGATATGGAGGCTGTCATATTTATTTCCTTTTAAGCAATACCAGTTTCCTGGCTGTCCTGCTGATCCTATTCCTCTAATACTTTTAGCCATAGACCCGGAGCAAGCATGCAGCATATCAGGTGTTTCTGACAATATTGTCAGATCTGAAAAGATTAGTTGCATACTTGTTTATGGCGTTATTCAAACTATACTGCAGCCAAATAGGTCAGCAGGGCTGCCAGGGACCTGGTATCGTTTAAGAGGAAATACAAATAGGAGTCTCCATATCTCTCTCGCTACAGTTGTCCTTTAAAATCTTCATTATTTTTATTTTTTACTTTGTTGCTTGTAAACTGCATCATTACTACATTTTATTACTATAAATTTTATTTGCATAGCGCTATTTGCAAATAAATGTACTACAAATATTTAAAATAGATGACTATCTTTATCCAGTAATTAGAGACCTAGCTTAGATATTTGAGGGTTTGTTTTAGGAACACCACTGTATCTAATTCAGCCAGAGTGGGTTTACACACTCCATTATAGGAGTAATCAGCTAGCTCCATAAACCCTTACCCCTTGTTACCAGGAACCTTACCAGGCCAAGGGGTGTCCAAAGCGCTTCTCCACCCTAGCAGTGGGCATAAAGGATTGTAGGCTTTGCCTCCTTCCTTTGCAATTGAAGATTCAAAAGAAACTTACAAAAGGGAGGGTGGACACCATATTTTTCAGAATACAAGGCGCTCTGGACTATAACGGAGGCCATTAATGATCCAATTTATAGCGAGAAATCGTTTGAGCGATAAGAAATTCTGATCGGAAGAAAAATCGTTCACTACACCATCAACGAACCAATCTTTGCTTCCTATCTATCACAACCAACTAGAAAATCCAAATTTTGGTTTGACAAAAATCCAGTTGGACGACTATTTTTGTAATCGTTCGTAATCGTGCCCATCAATTGAGATTATTTACAAGCAATCCGATCAGAATTTCTGATTGCTCAAACGATTTTTTGCTAGAAATTGGACCGTTAGTGGCCACCTTTAGACTCACCTAGGTTTAGAGGTAAAAAAAATCAGGGGGGAGGGGGGCAAAATACTACACCTGGTGCATCAATGGTGCAGGGGCATCCTATGAGCCTTTTCTCCCCAAGCTGGAAGGGGCACAGACTGCCCAATACTGCTTTCTGGTGAGGGGGTATTATATACACAATTTAGAACCATTGATAGGGGCCTTTTTTTTCAAATTTGAGCACCACCCCCTTGATAATCCTCTGCATGGCCCTGCTTAACACAGAAAACTAACAGGCCCACAAACAGTTCCATGGCTTGAGACTACACACTTGGCTATACAATCTCAGCTTTGATATGTTTGATACAGGTTCTCTATAAAGTGGGGCTCTTCTCCTCAATTGCATCTTCAGGCTTCTGGAAATTAATATTTTGGAGGACAGTGGGTTAGGGATACGTAGGGGTATTGTAGAGCAGTGTTTGTGTGAGACGACACAGGAGATTATGCTTAGTTTTAGCGATAGAGGGGATAAAACGCTGTTTCCCTAAAAATAAGACCTAGCATGATTTTTTAGGAAATATAAGGATGCTTGAAATATAAGTCCTGCTCCAAAAATAAGCCCTAGTTACACTTTATAAAAAAGTAAAGTCCAGGCAGCTACGGTATACCTGTTAAATGTCAAATCAATTGGCAATAGAATACTGTCCTGCTGAGAGACTGACCCTTCGCCAAGAATTGCAGACACCTCCAAAAGGTGTATATTTAAAATCCCTACAAGCTTATTTGGGCGCAGCGTAAACCCTCCAAAAATTTGATGAAGGGCGCATAAAATAGCGGCAGTAGAATATTGGTATATTTAATAATATTCTACTACTTAATTGGTATAGTGAAATATCGGTAATTGCCCATGTTTCACTATGACCTAACCTCTCCCTACTCTCACACAGGACCCTCCTCTGCTGGGCAACTAATAATGCCCTCAGACAACTAATAATAGCTATAGCACTATAGCGGATGCCCATTTTTGACACACTTTTTTAAACTTCCTTCGAAAGAATTGCACTCAAAAGATCCAACACAACAACGGTTAGCAAGTGCAGGGCTCTTGGTAAATGTAGATTGTTGTGCATGGAAAATGGAAATAGAGTCTCAATAATTTCATGGTTAGGAGACTTATGATGATGTTCCAGAATGTAATAATATGACTACATTTATTTATTTATTGTATTTATAAAGCGCCAACATATTACGCAGCGCTGGACATTAGTTAAGGTTACAGACAATATTTAGGGGTGACATACAGCAATAAGACAATACAAGAATACATGCAAACCAGATCACGCAGCACAGTATGAGTACCAGGTAATGCTTAGTCAGTCACTGGATGGAGCATGGAGATTAGGCAAGTCGAGTTCACTAAGATCCATAGGATGGGTGTACGGTAATAGAGGTGCGTGATCAGGTAGGAGACGTGAGGAGGACCCTGCCTGAAGGCTTACAATCTAGAGGGAGAGGTGGGGACACAAAAGGTAGGGGACCAGAGTTCAGCTGTGGGTTTAAATCACTAGTGAGGGGGGGTAGGCCAGAGTAAAAAGGTGAGTTTTGAGGGTCTTCTTGAAGATAATGAAGGAGGGGGAAACCCTAATGGGGGAGGTAGGGAGTTCCATAGCGTTGGAGCAGCTCTTGAGAAGTCCTGGAGGCTTGCATGGGATTGGGTGATGCGGGGGGCAGTCAGGTGATTTTCATTGGAGGAGCGGAGTGAGCAGCTAGGTGTGTACCTCTGGGTAAGATTGGAACTGTAGGTTGCGCAGGTTTTGTGGACAGATTTGTAGGCCAGACACAGTATCTTGAATCTGATTCTGGACTGGATAGGATGCCAGTGGAGGGATTCACATTTGAATTAATGTTTGAATTAATGTTTTGTTTTAATGCCTTTGTTCAAGAATAAATGCAGATGGTTGTTCATGAAAAAATAAGACATCCCTGAAAATAAGCCCTACTGCATCTTTTGGAGTAAACATTTATTTAAAGAAAATCTGTAATGAAAAAAACTCCCCTGGGGGGTACTCACTTTGGGTGGGGGAAGCCTTCGGATCCTATTGAGGCTTCCCCGTCCTCCTCGGTCCCACGGCGTCGGAGAAAATCCTCCCGGAGCGGCGGCGATGTAAATATTTACCTTTTGGCTCCAGCGCAGGTGCAGTATCCACTCTTCCCACGGAGATAGGCGAAAATAGCCGATCTCCGTCGGGCCACTCTACTACGCAGGCGCAAGTCTCTCCGGCAGAAGAGCCGCAACCACTGGAGCCTGAAAAGGTAAATATTGCACAGACTGTCGGATTTGTTGCCCGTGCATTCCGGGGGCTGCAGCGAGATCGCCGTGCGACACAGGAGGATGGGGGAAGCCTCGATAGGGTCCAGAGGCTTCCCCCTACTGAGGTGAGTAACCCCCAGGGGAACTTTTTTTCAGTATAGGTTTAAGTATAGGTTTTCTTTAAGATCCTGTCATATTTCTGGGGAAACACGGTACTGAGCATCAATGGCATAACAATAGCTCCTGGGACCTCCAGTGTCTGGGGGGGCCCGAGGGCTAAGTGGTCCCGCTCCTGTTCTGACTTGTACAGAAGTGGCAGTACTGTACTTGCTTCCAGAGATGGGACAGTCCCTCACTCTCTTCTGTTCAGTGCAGCCACGCTCCATACAGCTTCCATCTCCTTGCAACTCCCAATGCATGTCACATGACATGCAGAGACAGGAGCCACAAGGAAGTGTGCTGTACTACACCGAACTACTGCTGGCCTGCTGTATCTTGGGGGAGGGTACAGAGGCTACCCAATAACATGGGTTTTTGGGGAAAGTGGGGGCAAGGCCACACAATACTCTTATGAGGGGAGTAACTGCGACATAATACTGCTATGTGGGGGGAGCACATAGGCTACCTAATGCTAAGATCTGTGAGGTGAAGGGTGTCTTAACACTGGTGGGGGGGCCCTATCCAAATTGCCTGAGAGCTGCAGCCACTAAGGGCACACTCAGTCAATTGGACACCCTGCATTGTTAGAAAGTCTTGCCCAATGATTCCTTACTGAATAGGTACTGGCTTCAGCCACAATTTAAACCCAGGTCTTCTACATCAGAGGAGCCCTTGACCAAAACACTATCCAACCACTAGTTACACCCTTGTTTAGTATTTATTATATTAGTTTTTAGGTGGAGAAGGGGAATAGTTTTTAGGCCTGCGGGACTATGGTATATTTGGACAATTAGTGCACCATGGTGGAATATGCTAGGTCTAGGCAAGGAATAGGATTTAGCACTAGGGATGTTATGCAAGGTTTTTTGGCAGGAAAAGGTTTGTTTTAGTGTTTGGTTAAGTTAGGTTTGGTGGGGAATAGTATTTAACATTGGGAGGATATGCAGGAAAAGGAAATACCAGGGCTATCTGTTTTGAAATCATGAATACAGATTCCAGGCTAGAAAATGCAGTGTGTGCTTACAAATGTTTTGGGGAATTCATAACTGGCTGCAAATCTAAATGTAACCTCTGATAAAATTGTATTGCAAAAACTTTTGTGAAGCCCTGATATGTTTATAGACATTTTTACGAATTTTTAAGAGTCAAATTTCCCTTGAAAAACGTGTCTGTGGTTGCCTCACTTCTTACTCCACAGTAACTGCCAGTTGGGTGAATATTATTTCTACTAAGAATAATATATTCATGTTATAATCTCCCCTGCAGCTTAACCATGACCTATATGATGTTATGAGTAAACTGGAGAAGCAACATTCCAACAAAGTCTTTGTCATTAAAGGAGTTAAAAGGTACATTTTAATTACTTATGATGTAATTATCACAAATTGAGGATATATTCACAGAGTATAATAATTATATTATATTCATGAATACTATATTAAGCTGCTGGTATATACTGTAATGTTTATGTTAAAGTTTCACAAGCATGTTCTCTCTGTCACCTGGCAGGCGATAAATTACAAATCTTTTTATTCTAAAATCTTGTAAATAGTCAGTCAGTTTTCTTTCGGATCCACGTTCCCAGCTGCGTACATGTAAGAAAAGGTACCCAGTAAAAAGGGAGCTGAGATAGCCGCTAGTAGAATATCAGTAAAATTACGGATATTCTACTACTTATGATTGTAAAATATTGGTTATATTTACCGATATTTTACTTTGACCTAACATAACCCAACTCTCACACAGAACCTACCCTCTACTGATGACTAACACTAAGACCCCTCTGGTGGTGCCTAACCTTAAATGCCCCCCGGTGCCTAACCTAAACCCAGTAGCGTAGCTAAGGAGCTGTGGTCCCCGATGCAAGTTTTACAATGGGGCCCCAAAAGCACTCTATACATAACAATTGATACCGTGCACCAAAACCTGCCAATGGCAACTACAGTGTCAGAGGTGCAAGAAGGGGAGGGGAAACAGCTTGTTAATGATTAACACTATTCAAAGCATCTGTAGAAGTGATAATTATGAGCACAGGACCAATAGAGAGCTAATACTGTAGTTGAGGGAGGGCCCCGATGCGGTCACAACCTCTGCAACCCCTATTGCTACACCCCTGCCTTAACCCCCAGGGACCCCCCACACACACTTCAACACCGCCTACTAACTCTACCCCCAATATTTTCACCTTCTTAGGCGGCAATGTTGAAAGCCGCAATTAGCGGCTATAAATGGTAAATATCAGCTATAAACAGATAAATAAAGGCTGTACATTTCTATAAATGGTAAATAGCGTCGATAAACCACAGGTGCCTCCGGGCGGCTAAATTACCATTTATAAAAGCTGATCTTGGCTTTCAACATTGCTGCCCTTTTTACCTGCTTAGTTCCAGCTTTGATTAAAGTTAATGTCCAAATACATAGTCTTGAATACTGCATCTATGACAGTTTTGAATAACCAGTTTCCTTTCAAGCATGACACAGAGGACACATTTCACATTGTAAGTGTTGTATAATTTAAAGAGGAACTTTAGGCAAAATAGCACAATTAATAAAATTGCTTTTTTATTTTACAATATTAATTTATAAATGATTTAGTCAGTGTTTGCCCATTGTAAAATCTTTCCTCTCCCTGGTTTACTTTGTGAAATCCATCACAGACAGCAACAGCTTTAGTACTGGCAGGTGATTTCTAATGTCAACAGAAAAGATCTCTGGTCTCCCAGAATCCTCTGGGGGAGGGGAGAATTCGCATAATAAACAGCCTAGGCTACAGGCCCATACACACGTCGGATTTTTGCGAACGACCCGTCGTTTGAACGTTCCGTCGTTCCGTCAAATCTGGCGTGTGTACAGACTATCGTTCGGGTGATAAGACTGGTTTTCAGCGATCTGCCGCGGAACGTTCAAACGATGGGTCGTTCGCAAAAATCCGACGTGTGTATGGGCCTTAAGCCTCAGTGGGAGGGTAGGGCTACATACCAATATACAGGTAGTCCTCGGTTAATGAACGAGATAGGGACTGTAGGTTCGTTCTTAACCTGAATCTGTTCTTAAGTCGGAACACTGTGCCATCTCTGCCCCCTGTACTTCCTCTGTGCCCCCCTGTGCCTCCAGTGTCCCCCTCTGTGTCACCTCTGCCCTCTGTACCTGCTTATACAAGTTTAAATGCCATTTTTTCTTTGAATTTTTCAAAATCGATTTTCTCAAAAACTACAAGTACAGTTTGAAAAATTTGGGGGGGCTTGTTCCCATGGAAACAGAGAATCCATGCCGTTCGTATTGGCGGGTCGTTCGTAAGTCAGGCGTTTGTAAGTCGGGGACTACCTGTACAGCAAATTTACGGCTGAAGAAAGTGCTTCTGATGCTGGAGCCAGGATATTTAATGTAAATGTGGGTATCCTGAATAATTTAGTGCATTCTACTACATGTAGTTATAGTTCCTCTTTAATCCAGCCTCTCCCTCCTCACAAAGCAGCGAACCCACTGCTGGTGGGAACAGGGGCATAACTAGGCCCCACTGGGCCCCCCTGTAGAAATTCTGAGCAGGCCCCCCGCTCGGGCCGTTTTGGGGGGCTGGAGGGGTTATTACAGCATGAGGGTAAAGCCATGGCCACACTCGGCAGGGAGGGGGGACGGCCCCCCCCCTCACCTCGGGGCTCTCCCCTCTGCGCTCCCCTCCAGGTTAAATTACTGTCTGGGCAGCGGCGGGCAGTGTCTGGGCAGCGGCAGCTACATACCTTCCGTGCGCTCCAGCGTGCAATCCTCTCTCTAGTCTCTGACGCGACTTTCTGTATAAACAGGATGTCGTGTCAGAGACTAGAGAGAGGCACGCTCGAGCGCACGGAAGGTATGTAGCTGCCGCTGCCCAGACACTGCCCGCCGCTGCCCAGACAGTAATTTAAGCTGGAGGGGAGCGCAGAGGGGAGAGTACCGAGGTGAGGGGGGGGGGACGTCCCCCCTCCCCGCCAAGTGTGGCCATGGCTTTCCCCTCATGCTGCGACCCCTCCAGTCCCCCCAAAACGGCCCCAAGCTGGCCCCAGGGGGGGGCCCGGGCCCCCCCCGCGGGAGCAGGGGCTGCAGGCCCTATTGTTATGCCAGTCGGTGGGAACAGATATCTTGTGTGTAATTGCAAAAAAAAAAAATAGTTTTCAAACGTTTTCTCTCCTTTTTCTTTCAGCAAACGAAATTCCCTGATGATCTCATCTCCTATAAGTTCTACAAATTCCTTCTTTATGTCTTCAATAGACCCAGGAGTAACTTTGTCACCAGCAGGAAAAGAGAAGAATATGGATGGGTCCCAGTCTTCTCTCACAAGTGACAGCCATGATCCTGACACAGATGGCACTTCCTCTGCATCAAATGAGCAGGTGTCAACTTATGCAGATGTAGAGCCTGACAAAGATCCTGAAGGATCTGGAAAGCAGACTTCAGGTACCACAGAGATCACATTATTGGAAACGCCGGATCACAGTGATTTGAAAGACCCACTAGAAGACAAAGAAAAGGAAAGTTGTTTGGAAAAGGTAATCCAGGATGACAGTGAAAAACCTTCAGGCCAGACTTCAGAGATTTTAGAAGATAAGAGGCCAGAAGAAGGAACAGAAATGAATAACGGAATGCTAACAGAAAAGGAAACACAAGGTAGTACAGAGCATACAACTGAAACCATCACAGACACAGATGAACACGTTAACCCAGGCGTAGGTGACTCAAGGCAGCTGGAGGAGTCCGGGGACATAATAGATGGAGAATCTGGGGAAAGGATTAAGTTCCTTTTAAATGATGTTACTCAAGAGAATCCAGAGACAATTAATGAGGGGATCTTGTCAAAGGCACAAGTTCACAAAGAGAGTGCAATAGAGACAGAAATAGTGCAGCAGAGGCAGGAAGACCCACGGGACACGGCACATGGGGATTCTTCCGCCACCAGCCGAGAGAAATCAGGAGAGGTAACGATGGAGAATTCAGAGAAAACACAAGAATCTCCCAAGGAGAATTTCCAGGGAAACTCAGTAAGCATAAGAGAGAGTGAACCAGATGATCAGATACAAAAATTAAAGGAAGCAGCAGATACTGGAAATAAAGAACATAATCCAGAGGATTCTACTTGTGGAGTACAGAACATCAGTAATGAAGCTTCCTCTGAAGTAAAAAGTATTCCTCAAGTCGAAACACCTTCCTCTGGGACGGTCAACAACAGCACAGCCCACCAGATTGATAGCTGTCTCTCATATGTTCCAGACAAAGTCAACCAGAATCCGGTTGTTGGAAACTATGATACGGTAGCTGGAAGTCTACCCTCTGATTCAGGTATAAATTATTTATTCTAATCTATAGTATGGATGAGGCCGATACCATCAAATGCTCTTTTACATAAGTGTACATCTGTTTACATTTTGGGAGGAGTGCATATCTACACCGTGTGGTTTATTCTAATCTATATGACTCACAGCTATTTGTACCCCATCAATGCACATATTATGGCTGGTTATTAAGTAAGTAGGACACTATTTGTATATAGATTGTATTGTTTGTGTTTCCTCTGGATTCACCGAATGCTGGCCCAAGGCTGTTATAGAGACATTATAATATGAGCCCTGCTAAGGGCCAGTTTGGATTTTTTTGTACCTTACAATTCATGGTCAGTTGTCGAGCCTTCAAAACCTGAGCCTTCAAAAAGGACACAAAGCAAATACTTATCTAAGGGGAGGGAAGCCAATGGATCCTTCAGAGAACCGGAATCACAGTTATATGGCCAGGTACAACAGGGGCTGTACCCGGAATTTGTTTTGACTTATACATGTTCACACCCTGTCCTCCAGTCCGCTGCCCTGGACCCTCCTGCACATTGGGCTCATACTCCTCTTCTGGCACGGCTCTGGCTTACTGCACAGGAGTAACCGCACTTATGCCTGAGGATGAGAAACGATGGAAGTGATTGACAACAAGCCCTTGTTGGTAATCTTTAGAGGGGTCCGCGTTCGCGGGAGGGGACCAGAGGAAGGCGTGGGAAGTCATTATAGGATCCAGAGGCTTGCCTCTCCATTGGAAAGTATTTGCTTTCATACCTGAGGTTCGCTTTGGGAACACTTCAATTCAGATTTTATAACACTAAAAATACAAAATATGTTGAGTAGACGTTATATATTGTATGTTTTTCAACAAAACTGCTTCCTCTGAATAATGAAGAGTGTTGCAAAGAACTGTGCAGCTGACTGGCATAGATAAAGAAAATGAAATAACTAGAGGAATGCTGCATTTGAAAGTCAATGTGCCAGATACTATGTAATCAGGCCTGTATGAACTAGGTTAAATCCTTGTTAGCAAAGAGGGTGTTGTAACAGGGAGTTTTTGGAATGCTGCCTGTGAATATAAATGTGTATGAGCACATGGAATCAGTGCCAGTGGCGGGTTAAGGTGGATCATACAGATTAAGGTTTAACTCTACCTTCCAAAAGTAAACTAATTCATTAACATAAAAACAGGGAACACCAAGAGCCCCAATAGTGTAATTCGTACTGGACAAGGTGGCAATAAGTTTGTATTGCTAAATACTCACAAGTCAGGGTCACCAGCAGGCAACCACTGTAAAGGCAGGTGGGGAGATTGTCCTGACCCCACTCAGGATTAAGAAGTCGCTCTCTGTAGACAGGAAGAAAGGGTAGCAACCCTCCACCAAGGGTGGACTCAAAATTGTATACAATGAACAGAGGCGCCAAAAGTATAAGATTAGATTAAATGAGCTTAAAAACCAACTTAAATGGCAAAATTGAAGGAGGAAGTGGTGGTCTTACCTCCCTCAAGCAGACACGACAACGACTGCGATTCAGACAGTCAAACACATTTATTAGGAACTCCAAAAAGAAATGCAACGCGTTTCGCAGGTTCAACCCCGCTTCATCAGGCAATATAGGGAGGAGTATCAAACTGAAAATGCCAGAGACCAAAGTATGAATACACTCGTACAATCACAAATGTGTTATTATATAATATTCAAAAATAGTGATTTCAATATAATAAACTGAGTTCAAATGCAAAACTATGGATTAAATATATAAGGTAAGCCCATGATTTAATTAATTTCAGAATAAATGTATCTTGGAAAAACACATATACATAGCCCAACATGGTAATGCATATGGTTCCCTCAATTAACTCAATAAATTGAGTTCAAATGCAAAACTATGGATTTTGTATATTCAGTATGTCACTAATAACACAATTCTCAGAATAAATGTATCTCGGAACAACCCATAGCCAAACATGGCAATGCAGAGAAATTGCAGCAAATGAGTGATTGCTTTAACTGACCTAATACAACATCCATGTGCTGCATATGGATTGAAGTAGTGGGTGTTTAATAGTAAATAATAGTGTATTCAGTATCAGGTATTTGTCCTGGATAAGGAGTGACTAAACTAAAGGTAATAAAGGTTTTGCTGGTATCACTCTAAGGATGTGTAAAGCATAATTATACAAACTAGGAGTCAAGATTCCAAAAGATGTAGCAAAGTGACTTACCAATCTGCACAAGGATTCAAATTAAGCGCCTCTGTAATGAAAGAGCAAGCCATAGCAGCTTAAATAGGTGTTGGGTGAGTATGGGCCAATCAGGGACTGCCATGTGGACAGTGTGGACAGGCCAGTGATGTAACTAGTGATGTAATGCTGGGCGGGGAAGGGGAAGGGAGAGAAAAAAAAAAAAAAAAAAAAAAAAAGGGAATTGTGTTTGAAAAATTCTTAACTGAGGAATGGTAACCTCAGTGGTAAGCATGACTAGATCTGGTAATATAATACTAAGGTCGGGGCTTCATTGCCTAATGTAGAAATGGACACAACAACAACAACATTTGCATAGATCATCCAATAAATATCCAATAAAAATTATATATAAGATAAAAAATATAAAAAGATATAAAATTAATTGATACATATATAAAAATGAATAGTTACTTAAATTAGGAAAGAATACCTAAAAAGAAGATAAAAATGGGAGGGGGGTGGGAAAAAGGAAGGGGATATTAGGGGGGAAGGGGGGGGAACAAGAAGGGGGAGGAGAGCGGGGGTTTGGGAAATAAGGGAGTTGTTGACTGTCAACAGCTGTTTGGACTGACGATTTAGTATAAAGCCAATTATATGAACAAATTATATACAGTGCATATCATAAAACATATAAAAATTATAAAAATGTAATATAAAATATAGAAAGAATTAAGAGAGAGGACTAGTTAAAAAGTCTTAACGGAATGTGGATAGTAATAATTAATAGATTTTTTCTAAAACTTCGTTGAGACCCTCAGGAACTAGCGTCCTGAGGGTTTGGATCCAGTACATCTCCAATTTTTTCAGTTTGTCATAGGCCGCTGGTTCTGTTGCATTAATTTCATCTATTAGGGTGATGGTGAAGGTGCTGGGGTCCCCGTGGTGAATCTGGTGGAAGTGACGTGAAACACTGTGCAGGGGGAATTTGTTAAGAATATTTCTTTTGTGTTGGCCTATTCTGCTACGTGCCTCCTGTGTGGTTCTGCCTACGTACTGGAGACGGCAGGCACAAGAGATCAGATAAATGATGAATTTGGATTGGCAAGATATGCGTCTTTTTATACTATATTGGATACCAGTGGTATTGGACATGAAAGTGGAGGTGTTCAGTACAAATGTACATGCTGCGCAACGGGTTTGGCTGCAGGACCATGATCCTGGCATCGGTGGATTGGAAACAGGTGTATGGTTAGTTTTATTGCAACGTAGTTTGCTGGGAGCTAAAAGGTTACGAAGGTTTGGGGCTCGTCTATATGTGATGAGGGGACGTGTGGGTAATATTGGTTTAAGGTATGGATCCTGGAGGAGAATTTCCCAGCGTTTTTGTAATATAGATTTTATGCCTTGATGTTCTTTGCAATATCTGGTTATAAATCTAGGTGGGGGGTTATTGGGGACATCGGTGCTGGGTATGTTCTGGGTGGTGGGGGGCGGTATTTTGGCTTTGTGTCTGGCATCGCGAATAAGTTTTTTAGGATATTTTCTATCTGAAAATTTCTTAGTTAGGATGTCGGATTGTATATTGTAATCGTGTGGGTCGGTGCAATTCCTGAAGATACGTTGAAACTGATTGTAGGGAGTATTCTGGGTCCAGGGGCGATGGTGAAAGCTGTTAAAATGTATGAAATTATTGGCATCTACGGTTTTAAAAAAGGTTTTTGTTTTGATTTTGTCATGTTCTATAAAGATGGTTAAGTCAAGAAAATCGATGGAGGTGGGGTGATGTTGGGAAGTGAAATGGAGGCCGGCTTTACAGCAATAAAGCCGGCCTCCATTTCACTTCCCAACATCACCCCACCTCCATCGATTTTCTTGACTTAACCATCTTTATAGAACATGACAAAATCAAAACAAAAACCTTTTTTAAAACCGTAGATGCCAATAATTTCATACATTTTAACAGCTTTCACCATCGCCCCTGGACCCAGAATACTCCCTACAATCAGTTTCAACGTATCTTCAGGAATTGCACCGACCCACACGATTACAATATACAATCCGACATCCTAACTAAGAAATTTTCAGATAGAAAATATCCTAAAAAACTTATTCGCGATGCCAGACACAAAGCCAAAATACCGCCCCCCACCACCCAGAACATACCCAGCACCGATGTCCCCAATAACCCCCCACCTAGATTTATAACCAGATATTGCAAAGAACATCAAGGCATAAAATCTATATTACAAAAACGCTGGGAAATTCTCCTCCAGGATCCATACCTTAAACCAATATTACCCACACGTCCCCTCATCACATATAGACGAGCCCCAAACCTTCGTAACCTTTTAGCTCCCAGCAAACTACGTTGCAATAAAACTAACCATACACCTGTTTCCAATCCACCGATGCCAGGATCATGGTCCTGCAGCCAAACCCGTTGCGCAGCATGTACATTTGTACTGAACACCTCCACTTTCATGTCCAACACCACTGGTATCCAATATAGTATAAAAAGACGCATATCTTGCCAATCCAAATTCATCATTTATCTGATCTCTTGTGCCTGCCGTCTCCAGTACGTAGGCAGAACCACACAGGAGGCACGTAGCAGAATAGGCCAACACAAAAGAAATATTCTTAACAAATTCCCCCTGCACAGTGTTTCACGTCACTTCCACCAGATTCACCACGGGGACCCCAGCACCTTCACCATCACCCTAATAGATGAAATTAATGCAACAGAACCAGCGGCCTATGACAAACTGAAAAAATTGGAGATGTACTGGATCCAAACCCTCAGGACGCTAGTTCCTGAGGGTCTCAACGAAGTTTTAGAAAAAATCTATTAATTATTACTATCCACATTCCGTTAAGACTTTTTAACTAGTCCTCTCTCTTAATTCTTTCTATATTTTATATTACATTTTTATAATTTTTATATGTTTTATGATATGCACTGTATATAATTTGTTCATATAATTGGCTTTATACTAAATCGTCAGTCCAAACAGCTGTTGACAGTCAACAACTCCCTTATTTCCCAAACCCCCGCTCTCCTCCCCCTTCTTGTTCCCCCCCCTTCCCCCCTAATATCCCCTTCCTTTTTCCCACCCCCCTCCCATTTTTATCTTCTTTTTAGGTATTCTTTCCTAATTTAAGTAACTATTCATTTTTATATATGTATCAATTAATTTTATATCTTTTTATAATTTTTATCTTATATATAATTTTTATTGGATATTTATTGGATGATCTATGCAAATGTTGTTGTTGTTGTGTCCATTTCTACATTAGGCAATGAAGCCCCGACCTTAGTATTATATTACCAGATCTAGTCATGCTTACCACTGAGGTTACCATTCCTCAGTTAAGAATTTTTCAAACACAATTCCCTTTTTTTTTTTTTTTTTTTTTTCTCTCCCTTCCCCTTCCCCGCCCAGCATTACATCACTAGTTACATCACTGGCCTGTCCACACTGTCCACATGGCAGTCCCTGATTGGCCCATACTCACCCAACACCTATTTAAGCTGCTATGGCTTGCTCTTTCATTACAGAGGCGCTTAATTTGAATCCTTGTGCAGATTGGTAAGTCACTTTGCTACATCTTTTGGAATCTTGACTCCTAGTTTGTATAATTATGCTTTACACATCCTTAGAGTGATACCAGCAAAACCTTTATTACCTTTAGTTTAGTCACTCCTTATCCAGGACAAATACCTGATACTGAATACACTATTATTTACTATTAAACACCCACTACTTCAATCCATATGCAGCACATGGATGTTGTATTAGGTCAGTTAAAGCAATCACTCATTTGCTGCAATTTCTCTGCATTGCCATGTTTGGCTATGGGTTGTTCCGAGATACATTTATTCTGAGAATTGTGTTATTAGTGACATACTGAATATACAAAATCCATAGTTTTGCATTTGAACTCAATTTATTGAGTTAATTGAGGGAACCATATGCATTACCATGTTGGGCTATGTATATGTGTTTTTCCAAGATACATTTATTCTGAAATTAATTAAATCATGGGCTTACCTTATATATTTAATCCATAGTTTTGCATTTGAACTCAGTTTATTATATTGAAATCACTATTTTTGAATATTATATAATAACACATTTGTGATTGTACGAGTGTATTCATACTTTGGTCTCTGGCATTTTCAGTTTGATACTCCTCCCTATATTGCCTGATGAAGCGGGGTTGAACCTGCGAAACGCGTTGCATTTCTTTTTGGAGTTCCTAATAAATGTGTTTGACTGTCTGAATCGCAGTCGTTGTCGTGTCTGCTTGAGGGAGGTAAGACCACCACTTCCTCCTTCAATTTTGCCATTTAAGTTGGTTTTTAAGCTCATTTAATCTAATCTTATACTTTTGGCGCCTCTGTTCATTGTATATAATTCATTAACATGTAAGCTCACACAAAACATTTTTAGTTTGGATAGCATGGGGAAAATCTAGTTCCTCTGCTGAGTTTTTTCCCCACTGGGGTAGATGTCCCTTCATTTCTTGTCTCACTGACAGCCGGATCTGGGACAGAGACTGAGGTAAAAAAAATGTTTACTACACTCCTTAAAGAGACACTGAAGCGAGAATAATTCTCGCTTCAGAGCTCATAGTTAGCAGGGGCACATGTGCCCCTGCTAAAACGCCGCTATCCCACGGCTAAACGGGGGTCCTTTCACCCCCAAACCCCCCCCCCCCTGCAAAATCAACGACAAAGTTGGTCGTAGATTTTGCTGTTCCTAGAGGCTGGGCTAACGGCTGCAGACCTGCCTCTAGTCGCGTCTATCAGAGGCGCATCGCCGCCTCTCCCCCGCCCCTCTCAGCGAAGGAAGACTGAGAGGGGCGGGGAGAGGCGGAGATACGCGCTGACAGACGCGCGTGGGGCAGGGCTGTAGCGGTTAGCCCTGCCTCAATCCGGAAGAGATCCCCCGCTGCTCGGAGGGGATTTCGGGGGGTCAGGGACCCTCGTTTAGCCGTGGGATAGCGGCGTTTTAGCAGGGGCACACATGCCTCTGCTAACTATGAGCTCTGAAGCGAGATTTATTCTCGCTTCAGAGTCTCTTTAAGGCCCATGCCCACCATGCAATATTTCCGTCAAGTGCTGTTTTTTTAAAGCGTTGAGCGATCATTTCTATGATCTCGCAATGTGGGTACAGGCACACGATTATGCGAATGACACTTAGCAATGCACAGCAATAATGACTGTCATAGTGGATCAGATCTTTAAGATCCCCTACTAGTCCTGCGCGAAGTACCACGATCGATATAACTCTCGTTCGTGCGTCTGTCGCATGCCGTCGCCTGACGTCACCTGCTTGTTAACATGGGACATCACTGGGATCCATCTTCCTGTGTCGCAAGGTAAGTATTCAGCTTTATAGTTCTTTAATACATTACCTTTACAGTAAGTCATGTCCAAGATATAGCAGCCTTTTTACATACCTAGAAATTTTGACCTATGATGTAATATATATATACTACAATCCAATGAAACCTTTGCCTTTTATTGTTGGTGTCCTTGCTCTGTGGTTTGCTATCTCAGTCTACAAGGCATAGCAAATACTTGACCTGTTTATGGTTCTGACTTATATAGTGCCAGCATCTTACACAGCACTTTTTAAACCTGGCTCTTCTAAAAATTCATAGTTTAAGGTGTCCTCTTGCCTAAAACTCTATTGAAATACCCTGTCAAATGTTACCATATTGTGATCGCTATTCCCAGAGTACCCCTGAAATTGCACTTTTGACACATTATTTAGTCTATAAATTATAAATTTCTTCATTCTCAGCAGGTGCTTGAAAGGTTTTCATAAGTAAATAAACCCTTCCACATTTTCTGTCTGATTTATCCTTTCTAATATGATGTACCCCCTAAATTTAATGTAAGCAATAGCTGTTATCCATCAATGTCTCCATTATTCCCATGGTTCTATAGGCTATTATTTATCATAAGCTACTCAAGTTTATTCATTTATTTGCAAGTCTTTATTCAGGTGTTTACCACCACATTTTACTTTACTTTTTTAGTCGAAACTGAGTTAGCTTTTCAGTATGCACAGAGAAAACTTACATCTTGGAGCACAGATTTGTAAACAGCATGCACATTACCAGTTGACTTTTATTAGCTACTCTAAAAGAACATGTAAGGAAAAACATATATGAAGGCGCATACTGTCTAGAAAAATCACACATGGATAAACATGTGTTTTTTGCATATACAAGTGTGAACCCTGCCAAACTCATGGACATCTAACTACCTTCTTATTCTTGATGCTAGCCCCACCCCTCGGCCACCCTATATAATCCTAGATACCCTTTGCCCGTCTGCTCTATCTTGTCCACGTGTTCTCTCTATTCCCTCCGTCCGCTCATCAGGTCTTCATTTAAAATCTCCTCCATCTTCCTAAACACATTTTGGTTTTGTACATTAATTATTATCACTATTTTAAAAGAAACAGCTCAGATGCAGTGCAGACTTTTGGCTTTAATTCAGTGGGATGAACAAAAGATTGCATAAAAATGTGAGACAACAAAAGCATTGTAGTATTGGAAGTATTTCATGGGCTGAAATTGGACAAATGAAATAACTGGAAATAAAATGTTCATTTCTAATACTTGGTTGAAAACCCTTTGATGGCAATGGCAGCCTGGAGTCTTGGCCTCATGGACATCACCAGATGCCGAATTACAGCTGAAAACTTTAACTCAGTGGCGTAGCAATAGGGGGTACAGAGGTAGCGACCGCATCGGGGCCCTTGGGCTAGAGGGGATCAGAGGGGCCCACCCCTCAAACACAGTTTTAGCTCTTTTTTGGTCCTGTGCTGATAATATTCACTTCTATAGTTGATTTGAATAGTAGAGATCATTAACCTCCTTGGCGGTTAATTTTTTTTGCCTAATTGGCAAAAATCCTTTTTTTTTTAAATTTTTTTTTTGTTTCATGTAAAGCTACCAGAGTGGTAGCTACATGAAACGTCACTAGAGGGCGCATGTGTCCCTCTAGTGCGATCGTCGCCGGCATCTATAGCAAACAGGGGAACGCGTATGTAACGCGTTCCCCTGTTTGGCTTCTCCTGTCGCCATGGCGACGATCGGGATGACGTCATGGACGTCAGCCGACGTCCTGACGTCATGCGCACTCGATCCAGCCCATAGCGCTGCCCGGAACTCATTGGTCCGGGCAGCGCAGGGCTCTGGCGGGGGGGGGGGCCCTCTTTCGCCGCTGCGTGCGGCCGATCGCCATCAAGCTGTGCGCGCGGCTAGCAAAGTGCTTTACAGAATAAAAATCGCCCCACCAGGGGCTGAGATCTCCCCCTGCGCGGCATAGCCCGAGCTCAGCTCGGGCTTACCGCCAGGGAGGTTAACACACTGTTTAACATCCCCTTCTTGCACCTCAGACATTGTAGTTGCCATTGGCAGGTTTTGGTGTTCCGTATCAATTGTTATGTATAGAGTGCTTGGGAGGCCCCAATGCTAAACGTGCATCAGGGCCCACAGCTTCTTAGCTACACCACTGCTTTATCTGCATCTGTTCCATTTAAAATTCATTGTGGTAATGTACAGAACCAAAATTAGAAAAACAGTTGTCTCTGTCCAAATATTTATGGACCTAACTGTAGCTGACTTTTTTTTCTAACTACAGATTTACTTTAATGAGGATCTTTCCAATGGGCTCTGGTGGAAATAGCTGAGCCCAATCGGGTGCGCTCTACTGGACAGGCGACTTGCACCTGCACAGTAGAGCCGTCCCGATCGGGCTTGGCTATTTGCTCCAGAGCCCATCAGAAAGCCACTACTGCGCCTGTGGCACAGTTGATAAACTTGTAGGCTGATTTTTCAGGGGCTGCCAGCATTGGACTCCAAAGGATGAAGAAGATGAGGGAAGCCTTATTTGAAACCAGAGGCTTCCCCCTTCCAAGTAAAGTACCTGCCAGGGGCTATTTTTTTAGGGGGGTGGGTTACAGATTCAATTTAAAGAGAAAGCCAAAGACTGAGCAACCTCATTTGCTAAACGTAACCCCATCCCTAAATTAGCTCCAACTAGTGGCGTACAAGGCCTGTTTGCAAGGAAGAGAAAAAATAAGGTATGTTTTAATAACAAAAAGCAGTTTGTTTTTTATGGGCTACTAAATGTACGTTCTAAATGAAAAAGCAAAAATATTCATACTACAATACCAGCAGTTTTCTTTGTGTTTACTCAGAGCACACTCAGCCATTTGAGAGCTACAGCAACTTTGTAACAGCAGTTTCTAATTTGCTACAAGACTACAGAGCTACAAGTTGCTTAAAATCTGACCGGCATGGTGTCTGTGTGTCTTTCATAGCCTTGAAGTTGGGGATATATTTTCAATTATGCACTCCACCTTATCATCCAGCTGTGTAGGTTTCCAGATATGTAACACAATGAATCAGAGTAATCTGTTTTTATTTTTTTTACAGGTAGTGATGAGCAAATAACATCACCAGTGGCAGCACAGAGGCAGAATATGGAGCCATAACCAACGTTTGTTACACTATGAAACAGTGTGTCACCATGTAAAATATTCCTATTGAGCCTATCAACAGAACCATACAGGAAGAACAATGCACAAGGGGTATTTGACTATGTAGACAAGGATAGACCATTCTAGAAAAAATAACAGGACAAGGCCTCTTTCACATAGCCAGTTCAGCAGTTATTTGCCCAGTTGGCGTTCGTTTAGCATTGTTATTACAACCCCAAAAACAGTTTGTGATCAGCGTCTCATTGCAGATAATGGGCTCGATTCACAAAGCGGTGATAACTCAGTTATCACGCCTAAAAGACTTTAGGCGTGATAACCTCTGCACCAGCAAAGTTATCACCGCTTTGTGCTCTAACTCGCGCGAAGTTTCCGCGCGTACGTACGTGCGCGCGCAAAGTCCCATAGGGCTTAATGGGAGCTTCGCGCGAAGCGGGGGCCGCTGCGCGCGCGCAAAACTTTGCGCGCGGAAAATTCGTGCGAGTATCTTCTTATCATGCCTAAACTGAGTTTAGGCGTGATAAAGGGGTTTTCACAGGCGTGCAAAGTGGTTGCACCGCTTTGTGAATCAAGCCCCATGTATCCTAAATGCTGCTCCAATGTTATTCAGTTGTTGCTTAGGATTTTTGTTAACCCCCCCCCCCCCAGCGATTTGATTACTTAGCTGTATGATTTTTTTCACAAGCTTTTAGACTGTAAAATCAGGAAAAAAATAACACCACTAGATAGATCTGCCACAGCCCTGGATATAACTCACCTCCCCTGGATCCAGCGCAGCAATTAAGTAAGTATTTGCCTCCGTCCACTGGGTGGTGCTCTACCCCATATAGTGAGATCGCCATCTAACATCATGTATCAAAGGGCAATCTCACCAAAGGGATGGTGAGCCTCCGAGGACCGGAAAATGAATGTCTGCCAGAATCTGTATCCAAAGGGGAGGCGAGTTACAAATGTCCACTGCACGCAGGTTCTGCATATATCTCAGGCGGTTACCCTGAGTCAGGGTTACCACTCTGAGCTGCAGATTTCCATCTTGAGCCTGACTTGGGGTTATCGCTAAGGAGGTTAAAACAATTTTATGAAAGAGGCCTTTTAAGAGTTTTACAGGTAGAAGTGTAGTAATGCTTCCTGTCTCAGCTTCAAATCCGTTATACCTCTAGTACCAGCATGGTTTTAATTTAATAACTCATTTTGCAGCACCTTTTTTATGCGGCAAGGAGGTAGTACCAGTAAATGTCAGTTATTACGTCTATGTTAGAGGCCAACAACGTTCTAAAATAATAATTCATTTTCCACCTGTAATATTTACTGGTCACATTAGAAAAGTATCAAAATAGACTAACTGATTTTAATCGATGTCATAAACATTTCTTTCTATCCGAACCTGTTTCACGACGCTC
Organism: Hyperolius riggenbachi; assembly: GCF_040937935.1. NCBI lineage: Eukaryota > Metazoa > Chordata > Amphibia > Anura > Hyperoliidae > Hyperolius > Hyperolius riggenbachi. The sequence goes on from NC_090647.1 coordinate 128,022,370, forward strand.
AAAATATTTGTGTTATGTAAGGGAATTAGCTGTTATCTGCATCAATGTTTAATCAGCTGTAAGGTTCTCTGTTGCAAAGTGATCCACTTAGCGATCAAGCATGAATCTTTGGCATACTCCCTTCCATTTTAATATGCTGATTTCCAGCGTCACATGTTGGGTTTGAAGGTATGTACCTAACAATGTTTTTCCTGGCAATATTTCTGCTTTTTAAATCTGACCTATTGTAACATAAATTTCTCTGTTTATCCTGAGTTTAAAATGAAATGTAAATCTTACTATTCTCATTAAATAAAAAATATGATTAAAACATTTCTAATAAATGTATTATGAAGAGGATTAAGCAAGTGTTGTGTGTCATTCTATAACAACACAGTGGGACGTTGGCACAACTACTCCAAGATCCCAGATCAAGCATTCTGATTGGTCACTCTAAGCAGCTGCTCTACCTTTGAAACTGTTTTGCATCAAATTTCCTGTAATTGGTTTAGATACATTTTCTCTATTGTTCCTGGAATATGATGATTGAAGGACCTGAGCCCAGAAGCTCCTTCATTTTACCAGGATTCAGGTAATCCAACATGCAGGGGTGTAACTATAGTGAACTAGACTCTGTGCCAGGGGGGGGGGCAAGAGCTAGGGGGCCTCAGCTACTAACCTTCCCTTCATCCGATACAGGGGAGCATTCTCCAGATTAGGTGTTTTTGTAGCTACACTTGTTATGGGTGTGAAAATAGTAATGGCCTCGCTTGTTTTATGACCCTTGTGAGATGGACCCGCAGGCCATTAAGGTCTTCAGGGAGGGTTAAGGGTGGGGGCTATAAAGGTTTTGCTGCAGGACTCCATGAATTGTAGTTACACCATTGCCAACTGTACAGTGCTGCCCATAATTATTCATACCTCTGTCAAATTTTGACTTAAAGTTACTTTTACCCCAAAAGAAAGAACAAAAGCCACACGATTCCCATAAGACCCTATGAATAGAGTAAATGTATCACATGCGCCCCGCTCCCTTAGATGGTGGGGGCGTTGGCTTGCACACAAATTTATATATTTATTGATCTCACTTATGTTTACAGCACGGAGCACTCTGTTATTGATATAGACATACAACTTTGTAGGTTGATTTTTTTCTCCTTGTGTCATCCTTACGATTGGTGATGTATACACACATATATATTTTTGTCATTAAGTTCTATTTAGAGGGGGAGTGATATAATTAAATTTGATCTCATCTGGGAGATTTTAAAAGGTTTTAATTGTTTTTATGTTTATTATGAGTTTACAATAAAAATATGTTTTTCATTGGAGATTACTGTGTAGTGATACATTTACTCTATTCATAGGGTCTTATGGGAATCATGTGACTTTTGTTCTTTCTTTTGGGGCTCATGGTTACATTAACAATTGTCACAGAACCATTTAGAGGTGCACTTAGATGCACAAATGTATTAGTGCTCAGTTTTGTGTATATATTAAAGTTACTTTTATTCAACCAGCATGTAATTTTTTGACGGGAAATGACATAGATGTCTCCCAAAAGATAATAAGACGATGTTCAAGAGGCATTATTGTGGGGGAAAAACATTTCATAGCTTTTATTTACATTTGAGCAAAAAGTGTCCAGTCCAAAATTATTGATACCCTTCTCAATAATCAATAGAAAAGCCTATATTGGCTATTACAGCAATCAAACACTTCCTATAATTGCAGTCCAGCTTTTTGCATGTCTCCACATGTATTTTTGCCCATTCATCTTTAGCAATGGGCTACAAATCTTTCAGGTTGGGGGGACTTCTTGCCATCACCCTGATCTTTAGCTCGCTGCAAGGGGTATGAATAATTATCTTTAGCTCCCTGCAAGGGGTATGAATCATTATGGGCAGCTCTGGATTTCTGTTCCAGTCTCTGAACTACAACATTGACTGCTAATTCAGTAACCAAAAAGGTACCTCATGTGTTTATGTTTTATTTTTATGACACTAAAATGAACCAAGAATATTTCTAAAAGTGGAGGATACAGTTATTTAGTTGCATCTGCCAAATTCTTTAGAGTCTAGTGACATTTGGTTCACTCGTCAACTACAAGAGGAAAGAATAGGAGAGGTGTTATGGAAACAAATTGTTAAAGGGCATAAACTGTTTAGGTACCAAAACAGGAATTAGGAGCACTCTTATATGAGAAACCTGTGGCTTTAGTAGGCCTTTTTTCCCTTCAGATGTTAAACTAAGAGGTATAGGTGGAATTGGATGGATTGCCTTTTCAACATTAGCACACTTTATCAGAATGTTTCCATCCATTTATAAATGATTTTGCTCCCTCGACTATTGCCTTGAAGAGTACCCGAGAAACGTCTATGGTTTTGACAGCCCCTTGAGCAATCTGTTCTCCCCTCAGTCAGTGTGTTATTTCCTCTCCCTCCTAATAAGCATACTGCATCTAGATAAATAGTGATGATTTCTCACAATATAGCGTGACTGAGCTTATGCAGACTAAAGATCATTCCCACAGTATATGGCTTAGTAACCAGGGGTGTATCTTGAGATCATGGGGCCCCATAGCAACACACCCACTAATTTTAGGTAGCTAGAGTTCCACCCATTTGTATAGGTAGCCAAAAGTAGTGCCCCCCTCCTCCCAGTATAGGTAGCCAACAGTGACCCCTTTATAGGTAACCAGAAGTATTCCCCTCATTATAGATAGCCATAGTCATTTCCAGGCATCCCTGCCTTTATGAATAGAGTGCCATGTAGAGGGTTCTCTAAACATGGAGATGGGATGCCTGGAGAAGACAGATTGTGAGTGGAGCTGAGAGGTGAGTAACTAGTCTATAATGGTAACGCTCTGCATTTCGGGGGAGGGGACCGACTGCAGAGCTCCACAAGGCCTGCCCTGTACCCCAATATTGCCCCTCTCTTATAGAGCCCCCCGTACCATGTGGGCTGCTGTGGCTAATTGAGTGGCTAGTTGAGCTCCACCCAGGTTGGCTCAGCCATCTTGGCTATACCAGCCCGCACGGTTGACAAGGGGTTAAATAATGCTGTGGGGCATTGAGGGGTTACATTTAAAAAAAAATGAGAAAAAATGGCATGCCCCCCCCCCCCCCCCCCCCCAACTTTCCTTAATTCTTCTATTACCCATGACGACTCATATCACTAGAATAGCTAAGCCAACGTGTATGGGCTCCGCCATACTAGTCAACATGGTACATGATATGGGGGGCTCTGTAAGACGGGTGACAAAGCCTTCCCCTTACCCCTTCTCCGGTGCCCAGGAGAAGGTGGGGTGCATATGTCCTGGGGTGCTCATGTGGAATCTGGATGTCCTACCTCTTCCACGTAAATAGGTATAGAGAGTCACTTTTGACTTTTGACTCTATACCAATTTAGGCTTAACAAATATTATAATGAGCTTAATTAAGTGGGAAAAAAACTCTTCTGTATGCTTCTATTTTCCAGCTGTCACTGATTCTTCTTTGACTTTTTTTATCCTTCTTTGCCTTTAAATCTTGATTGAAAGTTCTTCTTCTGGCCGCCGACTCAGTCGCTCGCTGCTCATCTGCCATCCGTGCTGCACGCCAGCCTCTGCTGCCAACCCTGCCTCACATAATTCTGCGATGCCCACAGCTGTGATCGCCACCGCCGGTCTCTTCTTTTCTGTCTTCACAGAAGCGCCAGCAAAAGCATCTTTGAAACTCCCGCTGAGGTTCCCCATTTGTCCACTAGGTGCATCAATGAGATGCACCTAGTGGACAAGCAGCAAAAAAAGATGCTTTTGCTGGGGCTCCGCTCATCGATCACAACAGGTCTCGGCAGGCGGCACAGAATGGCGATGTTGCCAGCAGAGACTGGCATGCAGGGCTGGCCCTAGGTCTCACAGCTCCCTGAGCGAAACCTGATTTTGGTGCCCCCCTTTATCCTCTTCACATGTGCACACACAGACCCATATGCAATTCACCTTTTCTCCTGAGTTACCTTTTTGAAGTCGTGACACATCACATATGCGTGCTCAGATCTCCATGACACATCACATATGCGCGCTCAGATCTCCGTGACACATCACATATGTACAATAGAAAAATACTAATAACTACTGAATGGGTAAAAAGAGTGCATTATCCTGAATACACTTAAAAATGAAGGCTAGAAACTTTCAGGAATATGAATAAAAACCAGTGGGACATTTAGCACTCCCTCCACCCCAATTTGGAATGTACAGACAATTTTCACCACGCGTTATAGCCGCAGTGTGTTTCCCCACTCCTCCCCCCCCAAAAAAATTTCCTCATACTCAGTATAGGTAGGTAGCCAGGTATAGGTGCCCCCAGTATAGGAAGTCAGGTGTGGGTCTCACCCCATAGGTAGCCAGGCCTCAGTACCTCCAGTATAGGTAGCCAGGTGTTGGTGCCCTCAGTATATGTAGGCAGGAGTAGGTGCCCTCCCTCAGTTAGATAGCCAGCTCTTGGTGCCCCCTTGAAAGCCGGCGCCCTGAGCGACTGCTCGGGTTGCTCAGGTCAAAGGCCTGCTATGCTGGCATGCAGCGTGTACGTCGAATGAGTGGAGGCCAGCATTCTGGCACATCTCTGGGGGGAAGGAGGCAGGAGTGCCGTGGTACTGAAGGACAACACCACAGCGCAAAACCTCACTTCTAATCACTTGGACAATGGGAGCATCGCTCGGGCGTAATCATCGCTCGGGAGTAATGCTCTTAATACCTGGCCATCCCGCATGTGAAACCAGCAATTGGATTTGCCAGTAATCCTCGTGATATGGCCAGGTGATGATAAGTAGCTTGAATGCTTCAAGCTACTTATCACCTCGAATAGAATATGGCCCATTCATTTTTATATATATATATTTTTTTTTTATAAGAAAAAGTACATCAAGACCGTTATCCATATAATATCCTAGGAATATGGAAAGAACGTATGTGTTTATTGTTTATTGCATAAAGCTAAAGAGAACCAAGAATGTTTCTAAAAGAAGAGGATATTTACAGTAATTTACATGCATACTGTATGTCAAATTCTTCGGAGTCTTGGGCCATTTGGTTCACTTGTTAACTACAAGAGGAAATCATAAGAAAGGTGTTATGGAAACAACCTGTTAAAGGACAGAAACTGTTTAGGTAGCAAAACTAGGAATTAGGTGCACTCTTTGTTCTTTCTACCACTTTGGATTCCTTGCTTCGGAAACTATTTTGGATTACAAGAAGTGTTACGATATTTAGAATTTTTTTTATCTTTTTATATATTTTTATGATATAGAACTGGTGTAGAAAATCATTTAGGCCCATTTCTTAATAAATTAAGGGGGTGGAAACCTTAAAGAGACTCCGTAACAAAAATTGCATCCTGTTTTTTATCATCCTACAAGTTCCAAAAGCTATTCTAATGTGTTCTGGCTAACTGCAGCACTTTATACTATCACTGTCTCTGTAATAAATCAATGTATCTTTCCCCTGTCAGACTTGTCGGCCTGTGTCTGGAAGGCTGCCAAGTTCTTCAGTGTTGTGGTTCTGCTATGAACTCCCCCTTCCAGGCCTCTCTCTGCACACTGCCTGTGTGTTATTTAGATTAGAGCAGCTTCTCTCTTCTCTCTTATCTTTTACAAGCTGGATAAATCTTCCTCTGAGCTGGCTGGGCTTTCACATACTGAGGAATTACAAACAAGGGCAAAGCTGTTTGCAGGAAGAAAAGAGCAGCCTGAAACTTCAGTGCATGGGGGAAAGAAACACAGAAATGATCTCTTGAGATTCAAAAGGAATGCTGTATACAGCCTGCTTGTGTATGGATGTATTTTTCTATGTGTGGACATACTGTACATCAACCTACTTCCTGTTTTGGTGGCCATTTTGTTTGTTTACAAACAAACTTTTTAAAACTGTTTTTAACCACTTTTAATGCGGCGAGGAGCGGCGAAATTGTGACAGAGGGTAATAGGAGATGTCCCCTAACGCACTAGTATGTTTACTTTTGAGCGATTTTAACAATACAGATTCTCTTTAAAAGAAACATCTGAGAATTAAAAAAAAAATCAGATTTACTTACCAAGCCGGTCTCCCGTGTTCCCCTCCGTAGCAGCCACCAACCCGGCAAGGTCAGGGGCCTCTGTGCATGCGCAAGCATGCAACCTGGAGCATACTGCGCAGGCGCAATATGCTGCTCTTGCCCAGAACACTCCTGGCCACGGGAGCACAAATGCAAGCAGTGTGGCCACGCCCTCGTGCATGCCCAGAGGCCACCAACCTGGCCGGTTCGGCAGCTGCTACGGTGGGGGACCATAGAATGGCTTGGAGCAGAGCTGCGGCGAGGGAAGAATAGGCTTCTAGGGGCTAAAGGAAGCCTCAGGTAAATAAATCTGACTTTCTTTTTAATTCTCAGATGTTTTCTTTAATCTAAACCTAGTTAGGGAGGAGCTGTACTTATATTTGAATATCGGTTGTGCAAATACAGTCATCAGGAAACTATTTTATAACACCAATTGAGTTCTAGATAAGGGGTATTATCATTACTGGTAATAGTGGGTTAGTTACATAAGAGTGTTCTGAATGGTGGTTGGAAGAGAGATAGGATACAGGTACCAGTGTTCTCCCCAGGCTCTTTTAGCTGGGTGCTCCATTCAGCTAGTTTTGGTGAGCACCCGGCTGTCATCGGCTCACCTCCTTCTCTGCTATAAGCAGAGTTGTGCAGAGAAGCACCAGCCCCTGCAGTCTCTCATCTCGCCCCATCTGGCTACTTTTTACTGCCACCTGCTTGGAAAACAATTCTGGGGAGAACACAGGGTACAAATGTATTGTTATATTGCACTTACGTCATAGGATAAAGTTGTGTACATAGACACATCTATATTTAGATCTAACAAGAGGATTGATTGAACTTTGGAATCACTGCCAACTTAGAAGAGGGTAGAAGTATTATTTGTGTTCCTTGGGGGAGGTTCTCATCTTCTCCCGGAGGAATATTATGGTGAAAAGTACAAAAGAAGGCGGCATCATATATGATTAGATTGGAGCAGTTAAAGTACTATTTTTATTTTTTTTAAAAGGTTTTAAAGTTTCCGTTTGAGATACATAATTTGTGTTGCTATTCTATTTCTGGAGAGAGTTGCCTGGTAATTTTTGTGTCCAAGCTTATTACTCTAGTAAGTTATTATCACCTCTGTTGTTATCTTAACACTGACCAGGTGAGGGAGGAAGATTCAGCCTCAGTAACAGCAGAAATCACTGGTGGGGGAGGAGGAGGGTCCTGGAGATAAAATGTGTTGCTTCAGACAGCAGGTAGCTGCACACTGCTCTGAATTTGATCAGAGCTAAATACCAGTGTGGATTCATGTGGATAGCAGGCACACCATTATTCAGCTCTGAGTAGGCTTGCTCCAGTGTGTGGGCACTTGTCAGATGGGAATCATCATTGCTGCCATTGGGAAATGGGGTTAATAATGAGTTACACTGGCGATTAATATGGTAAGCATGTGAACGACGGGTGTATTTTGGAGGGGGACCAGCTACTGGGGCCCAAGCTACTGCTGCTGTACCCTTTACTATCAGGGAAAGGAACATCAGCCCACATTATGCAGAGATGCAGCTACTCAGTCTAGTACTAAATGCAGCCATTTGTGACATAATGTTCCCGACTGCTGCACAAGTGGCTGCATGTAAAACCAATGTGAGCAGCCACATCTCACAATGTGGATGGCCCGGGCCATTTTTGTTCTTTCCACTGATAGCAGTTGGTGCAGAGACCAAAAATGTACCTGTGATTACCTTCATACTTACTTCTCACCTACCAGCCCAGCCTCCTGAGCCTACATGCCTGTCTCCGTACATAGCTGCTAACCCCAACAGCAAGCACCATTCCCTAACCAGCAGCAACCTCTACCTACCCCCTTCCAGCAGCTTAAGCCTCATACTCACGAGGCACAAATGTAGCTAGTCGCCGAAGGTCCCTCCCCCCGCCGGAAGCTCCGCTCACTGCGTGTGTATTGCTGTCGCTAGTCCGCATACACACGCCGGACTAGCGACAGTTGCGGCGAAGTTGCGGAGACAGCTGTTGCCAGCGATTGACCATGTCAATCGCCTGGCGACAGCCCTTAGTAGTGACAATTCGGGGCGAGCGCCTAATACTCATGGGTGACCTGTCGCCGCAACACACGCGCGCCACGTGGTTGCGGCGACAATTGTGGCCCATGTGTATGAGGCTTTACTCTTCCCCCCTATCTCATCCAGCTCTTGCCCCCACCCAGAACCTCTTTCCTCCCCCCCAGTTACCACCTACAGTATTCAGCTCCTCTATCCTCTCCCCAGTCCTTTCTCTACCCAGCTAGCATTCATCCGCACCCACAAAGCCAGCACCTTTACAAAGGTATACAACCAGCACTGAGTTCCTCACATCTTCCCACCCAGCACACAATCTGTAACTCTCACCAGGGGCGTAACTAGAAATCACTGGGCCCCCCTGCAAAACTTTGGATGGGGCCCCCTCCTTTCCCCCTCCCCTGCTTTCTTCACAGGTAAACTGAGAACCAATGTTATTCAGTTGGCTAGCGCACACTTAAATGTGTTTCCCCATGCAGATAAAAACTGCCAGCAGTGATGCACTGCAGGCATTTTCTCTATTACATGCATTTCTGTGATAAAGCATGCATGTTTTCACACATACAGACACACATGGTGTGCAGAATATGCATACAGAAATCTGCTCCCAGTCTCAGCTTATTACACTCACTCTGTCCTCCTCTGATGGAGCAGAACTTGCTCTGCTGACTTCTCCAGCATCACTACAGTACACAGCACTTGGGGGAAGGGGGGGGGGTGGAGAGGCTGGGGGCAGGTCTCTGTACAAAGAACCTGCTACACACTGAATAGGGACTGTCTACAAATCTTTGTTTGCAAAATTTTGCATGATTCCTTATCAGTGGCAGAGCAGATGCAGTTATTAGAACAACTGTGCAGAGAGCAGAAAGGTTTTTTTCTCCATGACCTTCGTTTTCAGTCTCTCAGGACAGGGAAAAAAACGTTTCCCCTACAGGGCCCCCAGCAGCTTCGGGGCCTCCCTGCAGTTGCATCCCTTGCAGGGTCTATTGTTACACCCCTGACTCTCACATCCAGATAGCAGCTCTCTCCACTCATCCTGCACCTCTCCCACTTGCAGCCACCAACTTTCTCCAACCCCACTCATGTAAAAAAAAAATACTTGTTTAGCTAACCCTAGTGTAGCTTTAGAGACTGGGGAAGCCCGGGGGGCCATCTCCATAACATCACTGAGGCTGCCTCATTCAGTGGCAAGTGTTCATTGGGTGCATTGGTTGTGGCAGGATATTGACATGGGACCCTCTGTGTATTGGCATGGGACCAATGATTAAAGGTAATTATTTATTTTTATGTCATATTGTGAAAATATTTTTTACACACCTAGCAAATTAGGTGATTATAACATGCATGGGGGCTTTGCTGTTCATTAACTTTAATGCAGTTCGCAAAACTGTTTTGCCAAAAAATTGCAGAGCCATCTGAAGTGCAAGGACATCTTTGCAAGGCTTCCAGAGGCATTCTCGCTCATCCCTATGGATAAGGTTTTACTACTGAAAAGTTCAAAAGGTCATTACTCATGTTTATTTTGCAGTAGTATGAAGCAGATTTTACATGGCTGTTGTTTAGAATTCAGACACTGAAAATAGAAATATGAGACTCAGTCCTTTGTTACCAATGTAATATTCTATTTTCCATTAGTACTACACATGCATTTCATTATCTCATAATTTTATTTTGGGTTCAGGTGTGCTTTAAGTTTAGGATCCAGCCCTTAACTATAGGACTCGCTTGATAAGTTTAGGATTGCATAAGGAAAATAACTAGTTAATACAAAAGACTTCATCATAGTGAATGACTCAGATGCTTTAATACGGACAAGAGAAAAGCTTAGTGAATGGGTGCCATTGTTTGTGAAATTTCCAAGTCTGTCAATATGCAAATTTTGAGATGTCCAGATAATGCTTGATTATTTGTTTTTGTTTTTTTAAATAACTACCAGGCTATCTATCCAGGACGCTAGATTGCTAGATTATTATGTTTTTCTTTATAACCAAGTTTTGTTTAATCAACAAGTCTGTATTCACAATAAAAATCATCAATTTATGGTTTATTGACCTGTGTTTTTTTTTTGGGCCACTTTGAATGGCTAGGTGGCTAGTAGTAGTCAAATGAGAGGTTAGTAGATGCTCCCTATTCTAGTATTCCCTCCTCTGGCTGTTTCTAGCAATCTCTTTCCTGCCTATGCACCCACCCATTCCCCATATTGCGGTAGGGCACGCGTAAGATTATATTACTGCATGCAGCATGTCGTGCAACAGCCAGGTCATCTGGACTGTTCCAGTACTTCAGCCTCACCCTCTGCACCAATGGAAAGGAAGCAAAGTGAGTGCATGAGAAGAGGGGGCTGCTATGTGTCTTCAGGGAGGAGACAACATTTGAGAACAGTTCTTCAGGGACCAACTGCCACTTACCCAATAGTAAATAAGGGGAAGGAGCTTAAAAAAGGGTTTGTAGGCCAATAAGTATGCATTTTATAGTGCAGAACAATGCATATTTAATGCTGCTTTAAGAAGAAAAAAATTATGCTAGTACAAATTTCCAGGAACTGAATGTACATGTATGAAGCAACTGAACCCAGAGGCACTCTGCCACCCTCCTAAACCTTTGAGCCGAGCGACATTGTAGGTGGCCTTTCCACAACAGTAGGTTTGGCCAGGACTCCAAAACTGATTAAGAAGACAAAATATGCACTATATACTTTTAACCTATTAAAAGCATAGCAACAAAACATAGGGCTATTATTTATAACAGCTATTGTTTTATAGTCTCTCTCATTGAAGTTCTTTGGATGTGTTTAAGCTTTGCTCGTTAATCTTTTATAGGCTGTGCTTGTAATGTGTTAAATGGCAAAACACAGTCACAGTGCATTCTGCATTGTGCTTGTAGTTAAACTGGAAAGGTAGGAGTAAGGAAACGCCTTAAGCTAAGTAAGCATTAACTCCTCTGCTTAAAGTTCCCACAAACCCCGGAACAATACAGGCTAGACGTATGCTGCCCTTGACCGATCTGTAAGGTACGTATTAGTTTACAGCTACTCCTCTCTATACCTACTGTAGACACCTGGCTTTCTATTCTCTCTGCTGAACGAAGAACAAAGGACTTAAATATATAGTTCAGGAGTAGAACAGATCCACATTACCACATAACAAGCAGTTAGCAAACAGCTCACGTAATGCTGCTTATATACTGGTTATGCAGTCCTGATATAACTACTCAGGCATTGGCACAGTTATTGAGTGTTATGGAGCACAAAGACTTCAACCAAATGAAAGTAAAAATACTTCTAGTTGTATCAGTATTTTTACATTTCTTTATACAGTAATGAACCTCTGTTACATTAAGTTAAGTCTGTCTTTTGTCTTAATTTATTTTTAATTACTGTATTTCAACATTAATACTGAGTTTATGGTAAGTATACAATGTGGGGCATAGTACTGTTTTTTTTAGCTAGGCCTGTTTTTAACACTAACTCAAGCAACCAGAATGTACACTTATCCAGCATCAGCCAATACCTGATGGGGAGGGGGGGGGGGGGGGGTTACTGTATTTATAAATAATACTTGAGACTTTAGTATACACGGAGAAAATATTTCTAAAATGTTGATAAAATGTTATAGTGTGTGTGTGTGTGTTTATATATATATATATATATATATATATATATATATATATATATATATATATATATATATATATATATATATATATATATATCATCATCATAACTGAGCCAATGGTTCTTCTCCCTTTGACCCACCAGGATTGTACTTAATCTGAGTGTAGGGACTGCACAATATCTAATTTCCAAGAAATCCTCAAAAGTAGGCAACAGCAACTTTCCCTTGTTAAAGCCACACAAAAAAGGTTGGGGTGAGTCAACATTTAGCAATGATTCTGTTAGTTTGGTGAAACTGTTATTTACATTTGTATTTTATTTAGTACAATGCTTTGTATTATTTATAACGGTTTTTGAATTGTGCAACAAAACATCATGAGTTTCCATTATTCTTTATGAGATATTCGGTTTGGTATTAGAGTACTTTGGATTACAAGCAAGCATGTTTTCGGAATGAATTATGCTTGCAATCCTAGTTTCCACTGTATATATACAGTATATATATATATATATATATATATATATATATATATATATATATATATATATGTATATATATATATATATATATATATATGCTGATAATGTGAATCTGTCCTTTACTGAGCAAAAGTAAACAATTATTATTTAGTATTTATATTGCGCCAACATCTTTCGCAGCGTTTTACAGAGTATTCTTGACTGTCTCTCAGAGGGGCTCACAATCTAATTGTACAGTGGAAGCCAATTAACTTGTCTGTATGTTTTGAGATGTGAGAGGAAACCGGAATGCCCGGGGGAAACCCACACAGACACAATTAAAACATACAAACTCCTTGAAGCTAGTGCACTGGCTGGGAGCCGGGTCCCAGTGCTGTAAGGCAAGAATACTTACTCTTATTTAAAAGACCCATATAAATGAAAATTAGCCAAACATATAGTAATACCTGATTATGTATGTGTACAAGCCTAACACAATGAGGCAGCCATTTTTTTCATATTTTCTTTCTTCCCATAAATATGAAGTAGCATTTTCCTCCTGGTAATGCGTGTCATGTGTATGCCTGAGTTCTCTCTACATCCATAGCGTAGATGTCACCAATGACATGACTCTCTTACACTGTCCCTATGAGACTAACCATGTGCTTCACTGCTTAGGCAAAAATCACCCGATGGGCTTATTTCATTATTGCAACCATTGTGATAGGAAAACTGTATGGTAACAATTAAATGGAACTAATTCTGAATTATGTCAAAGGTTGCTAATACTCCTGTTATTATATATATACAATATAATTAAATTAAAATAATACAATTTACAAAAAACATGATCAGATGTGATTCCATTAGAAGGAAGCCTCCCAATGACCTGTACTGAATGCTTTCCAACACCCATCGGGTGCATGCGAGCCGCTGACAGGTGGTAAAGACCTAAGTGTGCTAAAACCTCTTAAAGGGACACTGAAGTGAAAAAAAAATTATGATATAATGATTTGTATGTGTAGTACAGCTAAAAAATAAAACATTAGGAGCAGAGACATAAGTCTAATATTGTTTCCAGTACAGGAAGAGTTAAGAAACTCCAGTTGTTATCTATGCAAAAGAGCCATTGAGCTCCACGACTTTCAAATTTGTAGAGAGCTCTGTCTTCTGAAGCTTGTTATCTCAGCTGTCAGTCACTGTGTTTTCTTTTCCTCTCCAGAGGACTGTCAATAGTTCACAAGACTGTTCTGTAAAGACATTTGGAATGCTGAGAAGTGTGTAAACTGCAAATATTAGAGAATGATGAAATGTTATAAAAACACTATATAACTGAAAATAAAAATATGAGAATATTTTCTTTGCTACTAATCTTCTAGTAATTATCTGTACTACTGTAACGATCGGTGAAGCACAGAGAGGTCTGATTACCGGTGATCTGCAGTATCACAGGTAATCCAATATACTTGCTAACCTCTGTTCACCTGAGTAGAGTGTTGTGATTGGTGCAACAGTAATACAGAGGACAAGCCTCAGTGCAGCAAGGAGGACTGCACAGATTCCTTCCGCAGATCTGAGCTCTCCAAGACGGGAGGAGTCAGACTGACAGTGGGAAGGGAAGTCCGAAAGTGACACTCAGGAGGAAGTGTCACCAACAGGACGGGGGAACCGCCTCCAATCGTGAGGTCGGTTCTCGAGGTCGGACAAACCAGGTCGTATACAGACGGACAGATAAGTACAATATCAGTAGGCAAAGACAGAGTCGGAGTACAGGCGGGGTTCAGCAACGGAGTATCAGATATATCGGGGTACAAAATCAGGAGGCAAAGGCGGAGTCAAAGTACAGGCAGGGTTCAGCAACGGAGTATCAGATATATCGGGGTACAAAATCAGGAGGCAGAGGCGGAGTCAAAGTACAGGCAGGGTTCAGCAACGGGGTATCAGATATGACGAGGTACAAGGTCAGAGTTCAGGAGGATAGTCGAGGCAGGCAAAGGTCATAACAGATAATCACAATCAAACTAGTACTTTAAGCTATCAACAGAATCTAGCTTAGTGTAGGATTACAGCTCCAGCTGGTCCCGGCACACTAACGGATCTGACTACGGATCTGGGTGCTCCCACGTATGTGATCGCAACGCCAGACACCCGAGAAATGACCAGCCAGTAGTATATATACCCTTTTCACTCCCCAGCACCTCCCACCGTGCTGGACCAATGGGAAGTGAAGCCAGAGTCAGCTGACCAGCCTGGTCAGCTGACTACTACTGGCTGCCATAAAGGCCCTGCCTGAGTGCGCGCGCGCGCGTCACTCTAAATCTCGAGGGACCACATGTCCCAGCCACAGCAGCCCCGCTCCGAGTCTCTGCCGCCGGAGCATGTGCGCGAACCGCCGCAACATGCTGCACGGAGGCAGCCGCCTCATGATGCGAGGAGACGGCTGCCTCTCCGTGCGATGTGGAAAGAGCCGCCCGCCGCTGGCTCATGGCGGCGGCTCTTCCGCGATTCCTCACAGTACCCCCCCCCCCCCCCCCCCCCGAGGAGTGGACTCTGGACAGCTCCTTCCAGGTTTTTCTGGATGTACTGCATGAAATTCCCTCACTAACTCGTCCGCATGCATGCGGTTCCCAGGTACCCATTGCCTCTCCTCAATCCCGTACCCCTTCCAATGTACGAGATACTGCACCGAGTTCTGTACAGTACGTGAATCTATGATCTTTTCCACCTCATACTCAGGTTGGGCATCGACTAAGACAGGAGGAGGAGGAGTGGGACCCACCTGGACTGCGGGTTTGAGAAGTGATACGTGGAAAGACCTTACTCCGCGCATGCTGGTGGGAAGATCAACGGTATATGTGACATCGTTGATCTTCCTAGTAACTGGGAATGGACCCACGAACCTGGGACCAAGTTTGTCAGAGGGTTGTTTTAGGGTCAGGTGACGGGTTGACACCCAAACCAAATCTCCTGGTTGGAATTTCCACTCTAACGAGCGTCTTTTGTCAGCCTGACCTTTCTGACTCTGGAATGCTTTTACAAGATTATTCTTGATGGTCCACCACATGTCCTTAAACGACCTTTGCCACGCCTCCAAGGCTGGGAACGGAATGGCCGCAACTGGCAATGGGGAGAATTTGGGCAGTTTACCTGTCACAATCTGAAATGGACAGAAACCTGAGGACGAACTCTTTAAGCTATTGTGGGCAAATTCTGCATAAGGTAAATATTTAACCCAATCACTCTGTGCCTCGGCAACGTAGCATCTCAAAAATTGCTCTAACGATTGGTTGACCCTCTCCGTCTGGCCATTTGTCTGTGGGTGGTACCCCGAGGAAAATGACAATTTCATGCCCATTTGGTGACAGAATGCCTTCCAAAATTTCGAAACAAACTGGACTCCCCGATCGGATACTATGTCTTCTGGAATGCCATGCAGTCTGAAGACATGGATGATATATAAATCGGCCAGTTCCTGGGCCGAGGGGAGTCCTTTCAGAGGCACGAAGTGGGCCATCTTACTAAAACGGTCAACCACCACCCAAATAACTGACATGCCTTCAGATCTCGGAAGCTCTCCCACGAAATCCATGGACAAGTGGGTCCATGGTTCACTCGGGGTGGGCAAAGGCTGCAAAGTACCTACAGATGCCAGCCGGGAGGGCTTGCTTTTCGCGCACACCGCACATTCCCTGACAAACTCTTTGCAGTCAGCGGCTAGCGAAGGCCACCATGCACATCTGGCCACGAGATCTTGCGTTCTAGACGCTCCAGGATGTCCCGCGTTCTTATGAGAGTGGATCATCTCCAAGATCTGGAGACGGAATGGTAACGGAACAAATAATACCCCGTCTGGTTTCCCTCCCGGGATATCCTGCTGAAAAAGACTCAAGGTCTCTTTCCAGTCCTCCCAAGTCTCGGTGGCGGCTAACACCACACTTCGTGGGACAATGGTCTCGGGAACAGAGGGCTGTGCTGTCTCCGGCTCAAAACACCTAGAGAGTGCGTCTGCCTTGGTATTCTTACTACCTGGCGTATACGTGATCAAAAATGTAAATCTCGAGAAAAATAGCGACCATCGAGCCTGCCTTGGGCTTAACCTTTTAGCCCCCTCGATGTATTCCAGGTTTTTGTGGTCGGTATAAACCGTGATAGTGTGCTCAGCTCCTTCTAGCCAATGACGCCACTCTTCAAAGGCCAATTTGATGGCTAGGAGCTCCCTGTTGCCTATGTCGTAGTTTCTCTCTGCCGGAGAGAACCTTCGGGAAAAATAGGCACATGGGTGTAGTCTACCCTGGAGACCAGAACGCTGGGACAGCACAGCCCCCACTCCGATCTCCGAGGCGTCTACCTCAACAATAAACGGAAAAGAAGTGTCCACGTGTCTGAGTATGGGTGCTGAGCAGAACAACCCCTTTAACTTAGAAAAAGCCTGTAAGGCCTCGGGAGACCAATGAGTGGTGTCTGCCCCTTTTTTAGTAAGGCTAGTAAGAGGGGCGACTACTGTGGAGTACCCCTTAATAAACCTTCTATAATAGTTCGCAAACCCCAAGAACCGTTGCAATGATTTTAACCCCACCGGCTGCGGCCATTCCAGGACCGCGGAGACCTTGGCAGGGTCCATAGACAGACCTGAGGTGGAGATTATATACCCCAGAAAGGCAACCGACGTGACCTCAAAAATACATTTCTCGAGTTTGGCGTATAACAGATTCTGCCTCAGTTTGTCTAATACCATCCTGACATGGGTTCTGTGTTCCGGGAGGTTGTTAGAAAAAATGAGAATGTCGTCTAGATAGACTAAAACGAACTTTCCCAACACCTCCCGAAAAACCTCATTGATGAGTTCCTGGAAGACGGCCGGGGCATTACACAAACCGAAGGGCATCACCCTATACTCGTAGTGCCCATCAGGGGTATTGAAGGCCGTCTTCCATTCATCGCCCTTCCTTATACGCACCAGGTTGTATGCCCCCCGTAAATCCAGTTTTGAAAATATCCTAGCCTCAGTGACCTGTGTGAATAAATCGTCTATAAGTGGTAACGGGTAGCGATTCTTCACTGTGATTTTATTGAGGCCACGATAATCGATGCAAGGCCGTAAACCCCCGTTTTTCTTTTTAACAAAAAAGAAGCCTGCCCCAGCGGGTGACCGGGACGGCCTGATGAAGCCCTTTGCCAAGTTCTCACGGATGTACTCCTGCATGGCGAGTTTCTCGGGGCCAGATAAGTTATATAAATGGCCTCAAGGAGGCATACAACCGGAACGAAGGTCAATGGGACAGTCAAATGGGCGATGCGGGGGTAATTTATCCGCGGCCTTGGGACAAAACACATCGGCATAATCTGAGTATTGTTCCGGTATACCTTCCACCTGTACCTTAGTTAGACCTAATGTCAGTCTCCCCAAACACTGCTGGAAACAATGAGGTGACCATGCTGTCAACTGTCCTGTGGCCCAGTCTATCTGCGGGGAATGAACCTGCAACCAAGGCATGCCTAGGATAATAGTGGAGGTGGACATGTGTAAAACAAAAAATTGTAACTGCTCCCCGTGCAATACCCCTATGGTGAGCTTCACAAGCGGAGTCTGTGACAGGGGACGATTCCGCTGCAAAGGGGAATGGTCAACTGCCGTGACCTGAATGGGGGGTCTCACGGGAGTGAGTGGTAGACCCAACTCCTGAGCAAACTCAAAGTTCATAAAGTTAGCCGCTGAGCCGGAGTCAATAAAAGCTTCAGTGGCAACAGACTTATCATCCCATGTGACCGTACAAGGGAGAAGTAATTTTTTCTCTTTAAGGGGTGAGGTTTGTGTGCCTAGGGTGTCACCCCCCACTACTCCTAGGCAGACCCGTTTCCCGCCCTGTTGGGGCAGTTTCGCACCCTATGTCCTGCCTCTGCACAGTATAGGCACAGTTGTTCCGTCATCCTCCGCCTTCGCTCCACCTGGGTCAGTTTTGATCGACCAATTTGCATCGGCTCGGGTGGAGGCAAGGCCGGAAAGGGTGAGACAGGCGGAGATGCTGTTACAGAGGATGCAGCAACCGGTGCCGCGTACGAAGTCACCCTGACACGGTGACTGCCCCTAGCCTGCCTCTGATGGCGTAGCCTGCGATCTACTCGAATGGCCGATGATATGGCCTCATCAACTGTCTTGGGCTCGGGTACGGTTAACATTAAGTCGAAGACCTCCTCCGTCAACCCAGACAAAAAATAATCCATTAGGGCGAAGTTATCAAATCTAGAGGTGACTGACCACATACGGAACTCCGCCGCATAATCCTCGACCGAACCTCTGCCTTGCCGCAAAAGTTTGAGCTTCCGCTCTGAGGACGCAGCAAGGTCAGGGTCGTCGTAGATTATGGCCATGGCCTTAAAGAATTCCTCTACCGAGGTCAGAGCGGTATCGGTAGGAGGCAGGTTATATGCCCAGGACTGGGAGTCCCCAGTCAACAAAGTTTTAATAAAGATGACCTGTTGGGTCTCAGTCCCCGAGGATCGGGGTCTCAACTCGAAATACGACAACACTCTACTCCTGAAATTCCGGAAGTCAGACTTGTGGCCGGAAAATTTATCAGGTACAGGCATACGTATGTCATCACTATGAGGGGATCGCACTGAATCAACTGACGTCTGGAGGGTTTTCACAGAGCCTGATAGAGCATCGATTAAGGCTTTGTGCTGGCCCAGTGCTTGATGAATTTTATCCACCAAAGTGGCAAGCACAGTCAGAGGATCAGCGCGTGATTCCATCGGTTTTGTGGTCTGGCGTTCTGTAACGATCGGTGAAGCACAGAGAGGTCTGATTACCGGTGATCTGCAGTATCACAGGTAATCCAATATACTTGCTAACCTCTGTTCACCTGAGTAGAGTGTTGTGATTGGTGCAACAGTAATACAGAGGACAAGCCTCAGTGCAGCAAGGAGGACTGCACAGATTCCTTCCGCAGATCTGAGCTCTCCAAGACGGGAGGAGTCAGACTGACAGTGGGAAGGGAAGTCCGAAAGTGACACTCAGGAGGAAGTGTCACCAACAGGACGGGGGAACCGCCTCCAATCGTGAGGTCGGTTCTCGAGGTCGGACAAACCAGGTCGTATACAGACGGACAGATAAGTACAATATCAGTAGGCAAAGACAGAGTCAGAGTACAGGCGGGGTTCAGCAACGGAGTATCAGATATATCGGGGTACAAAATCAGGAGGCAAAGGCGGAGTCAAAGTACAGGCAGGGTTCAGCAACGGAGTATCAGATATATCGGGGTACAAAATCAGGAGGCAGAGGCGGAGTCAAAGTACAGGCAGGGTTCAGCAACGGGGTATCAGATATGACGAGGTACAAGGTCAGAGTTCAGGAGGATAGTCGAGGCAGGCAAAGGTCATAACAGATAATCACAATCAAACTAGTACTTTAAGCTATCAACAGAATCTAGCTTAGTGTAGGATTACAGCTCCAGCTGGTCCCGGCACACTAACGGATCTGACTACGGATCTGGGTGCTCCCACGTATGTGATCGCAACGCCAGACACCCGAGAAATGACCAGCCAGTAGTATATATACCCTTTTCACTCCCCAGCACCTCCCACCGTGCTGGACCAATGGGGAGTGAAGCCAGAGTCAGCTGACCAGCCTGGTCAGCTGACTACTACTGGCTGCCATAAAGGCCCTGCCTGAGTGCGCGCGCGCGCGTCACTCTAAATCTCGAGGGACCACATGTCCCAGCCACAGCAGCCCCGCTCCGAGTCTCTGCCGCCGGAGCATGTGCGCGAACCACCGCGTCCAACGCGGCGGTTTCGCCGCGTTCCGCAACATGCTGCACGGAGGCAGCCGCCTCATGATGCGAGGAGACGGCTGCCTCTCCGTGCGATGCGGAAAGAGCCGCCCGCCGCTGGCTCATGGCGGCGGCTCTTCCGCGATTCCTCACAACTACACAACCAATTCATTATATCATAATTTTTTTTCTCGCCTCAGTGTCTCCTTAAATGATCAGAAGTGATAGAGACAGATGTAGAAAGCACTTCTGCAAATGCTTACATTGTTTATTTTACCTTCTTTTTTAAGATACAGGTGTGTCCCTAGCAGGGGTACAGCGTGTAAGTATACAGTGTCACACTGTGGTTATTATGATAGGAAAATAGCTGTAGTGTGCTCTGATCCTTGTTTTTAAAAACGTTCTTGTTTTCACTGCTTCAACATTTGTAAGTTGATTATACATGCTAATATATCATCCCTCTCCTGCAGTGCTGTTAGCATCCACAGTTGCAAAGTTCAGGAGTATGAACTTTTGATTCTTTTTTGCAATGTAAACAATGGCAGTGACTAACTTGTATTTTTAATAAAGGTAAAATCAGGAAAGCAAATGTACTACATTGCAGCCTCATTTTATGTTATTTTAAGCTCAGTTAAGTATAAGTATGCGAAAACTGCAATACATTTTCCAAATACCGTAACTAAATATTTCAAATTGAATAACGTCACAGGCTCCAGTGTAAACCAAGCCTTAGTTTGGTCCTTGCTTGTGGTGGTTTTGTTAAGTTTGGAATCTCTTCTTTTAGCAGAATCCACAGACATCAGAAAGCAAAAATGACAATTTCACGCCTATTCTGTGCAAATAAACTATCGGGTAGTAAAAGAGACTTTCAAAGACGTGTATATAGGCTTGTAGGCACACCCAAAGTAAAAAGAAAAGCTGTGTATTATGGATATACTGACCTCATTAACTACCCTATATGCGGTGAACCATGCAGCTATAAAAGATCACAGAATAATGGGCATGTTCAGGATTAGTGTTATTTTCAGGAATTACTTATACCCATATCTGCACACCGCTGCATTTCATGTACGCTGACAACACCCAGCACCAGTGTCTGGGTTAATGCTGCCTAATGGCAGTCACTGGCTACTTGAAGAGGTAATGTGGCCTAATAAACATCACTAGCTACTTGAAAGGGGGAAAATTCTGCCCAAGGAGCATCACTAGCTACTTGGAGGGGGTGTCACTGACTACCTGTAGGGGGGGGGGGGGGTTGATGCCTAATTAGCATCAATAGCTACTTGGAGGGGGGAAGGGGGGTGCCACTGACTACCTGTAGGGGGGGAGGGGATGATGCCTAATAAGCATCACTAGCTACTTGGAGGGGGTGAGGGGGTGTCACTGACTACCTGTAGGGGGGGGGGTGATGCCTAATAAGCATCACTAGCTACTTGGAGGGGGGAAGGGGGTGTCACTGACTACCTGTGGGGGGGGAGGAGTGATGCCTAACAAGCATCACTAGCTACTTGAAGGGGGGAAGGGGGTGCCACTGACTACCTGTAGGGGGGGAGGGGATGATGCCTAATAAGCATCACTAGCTACTTGGAGGGGGTGAGGAGGTGTCACTGACTACCTGTAGGGGGGGGGGGGTGATGCCTAATAAGCATCACTAGCTACTTGGAGGGGGGAAGGGGGTGTCACTGACTACCTGTGGGGGGGGGAGGAGTGATGCCTAACAAGCATCACTAGCTACTTGAAGGGGGGAAGGGGGTGCCACTGACTACCTGTAGGGGGGAGGGGATGATGCCTAATAAGCATCACTAGCTACTTGGAGGGGGTGAGGGGGTGTCACTGACTACCTGTAGGGGGGGGGGGGTGATGCCTAATAAGCATCACTAGCTACTTGGAGGGGGGAAGGGGGTGTCACTGACTACCTGTGGGGGGGGGAGGAGTGATGCCTAACAAGCATCACTAGCTACTTGAAGGGGGGGTTCTGCCAAACAGTCATAACAGCATTTCCGATGTTGGTTGCCTCACCCCAAAAAGTTTGAGAACCACCTAACAAAAAAGAAAGGAACAGATGTGACCACTGGCGCACATACCTCAGGACATTTAGATATGCTTAGTTATGAATAAGCTTATGATATGCTTAGATATGCTTCGTTTAGAAACTTTTTCCACACTTAAAAAAAAGGTCAGCAGATAGCTTGAAGGCTAACTAAACCTAAAAATGAACACACCAATTCCTATAGCAATCAGGTTATCAGGTTAATATAAACAGTGCGTAGAAACAAAGTGATAAACAGGATTTATTTTCATAGGCCAAAATTGTTTCTCACTGCATTCTAGCATCCCCTTCTTGCACCTCAGACACTGTAGTTGCCATTGGCAGGTTTTGGTGCGCCGTGTCATTAGCTATAGAGTGCTTGGGGGGCCCCATGTAAAACTTGCATCGGGGCCCATAGCTCCTTAGCTACACCACTGATTACATTAGAAACCGCGTGTCCACTTGAGGGGAAATGCAGAGTTCCACAATTGTTTTTTTCTGATGAAAATATCAGTTCCAGAGTTTAAAAAGGCACTATGGCGAAAAATTCTAAAATTTAAAATCTGTGCAAACATAAACAAATAAGAAGTACTTTTTTTACAGAGTAAAATGAGCCATATATTACTTTTCTCCTATGTTGCTGATACTTACACTAGATAGTAGAAGTCTGACAGCAGCAACAGGTTTTGGACTAGTCCATCTCTCCATGGGGGGATTCTCGGGGATTTATTTATTTTCAAAAGCGCTTAGTGAATGGCAGTTGCTCTGCCCAACTGCCAAAAAGCTGTGTAGCGAGCAGGGAAGCTGGCCAGCATCATTGTTTAAATCCTATTTAGGGAATCTTTTTTTATAAAGAATAAAAGCCTTGCTGAGAATCCCCTATGAAGAGATGGACTAGTCCAAAACCTGTCGCTTCTGTCAGATATCTACTACCTACTGTAAGTGACAGCCACATAGGAGAGAAGTCATTTATGGCTCATTTTACTCTGGAAAAAACGTACTTCTTTGTCCATGTTTGCACACATTTTTACATTTTAAAATGTTCGCCATAGTGCCCCTTTAAGCTAGTAATTTACATTAATCAATATGATTTCTGTAAGTCTTCTTTAATGTTGGGTTTGGTTGGGCTTTAAAACAGTTTAGAACAGGAGTGGACTAAGTTTTTTTGGTCGCGTGTCCCATTCTTCTCGTCCCTCCCCCCAGAGTTGCGAGCAATTCGTAATGACAGGTTTAACTCACCCAATCACAGCATCCAGCCACGATCTCCCTGGCCACACTGGGCGTCATGTGACATGCTAGCGCGCACTGACGGCGGGTCACATGATGACGCTGTGGCCATAAGGAGTGGCACTGGAAGGTGCGATTGGGTGAGTTAAACCAGTCATTACCCACGGCTCGCAACTCTGCAGGGAGGGAGGAGAGGCATGTGATCCTCTATCTGTAGAGCGGATTTAAAATGCTAATGGGCGTAGTTTATCCAGCCCTGGTTTGGAACATCCTGATGACATCATCATTCCCCCCATTAAACTCTTATAGTAACAGGACTACTTGAAAGGACTAATACTGCCTCCAGCACCAACTCCATGTTAGCCACATCACTATACTTCCCATGATCCCTAGTGGACTCTGTTAGCAGCTATACTTCCCATGATCCCTAGTGCAGACTGTTAGCAACTATACTTTCCATGAAAAACAATTAATCTCTGCGCTCTCCCTTCTTCCACAATGTATGGCAGTGACACAATCCCCTTGCGGGTACAGACTCACCAGATCCCAATGGCCAGATCGACCAAGTTGCGCATTCGGGGGTGTGGGCCCCCCCGTCGCCTCTCTGGCTCCTAGATGATGTCTCCTGCTTGCTTCCGTCTGTTGTATGCTTCAGGTAGTTCAGTGATGTGGGGAAAGATAAAAGGAGAGAGGACCCGCCTCTAATAGTGTATTACTCCTTTATTAAAATTGTTAAAAACAAAACAGTTCAGTAGTTCTGGTTTCTAGGTACAGGCATTGGCTGGTAAGGGACTTAGCTCCCGGGTGGCTGCCTATCTCACCGCTGCTGCCTCCTCGCATACCGTTACCGCTGCATGTAAAAAGTCCACGCTAGGGATCACATCAAGTGACGCCGCTTAGCTTCAAAATGGTTGCGTACGCGTCATACGTCACGCGACCACGCGCTTACGTCACTCCCAAGCTCCGCCCTACGCGTTTCGCTGCTAACAGCTCATCAGGGGCTAGCGTCGTGACGTGTGCGCTATGTTTATATCGGCCCTCTCCTCCCAGCTGCCATCCGGGAAGTAACTCCCCCCTCACATCACATATGCATTCCGTTTCCATAGCAACCCCCTGGGCTGCATGATTACGGAAATTACTATACATCCTAGATAAAAAGTAGATACTCATTAATATACATATTTCCTAAAACCAGGTATGATGTTCAATATGAACAATCTTCCTATGTACAGTTGCTATACTTATTCACACTATTACACATATTCACACTATTGCTCATAACGGCTGCAGGGAATGCTTACTGTCAAAAGAACCCATTACAACTAACATCTCTATTATTCGTTGCAATCCCCACTGCTCATTACAAGTACAAAGGTCCCCTACCCATCTAGTCGTTTTTGACAAGTTGTACCAAAGATGAGAAATTAAATTAGGAATTATTAAGAAAACAATTCATATCTATCTCTATGTTAATTCCCTTTGGTTCCAAAGTGTCAAGTTTATAAATCCACCTTGTCTCAAGTCTGGATAATTCACGTATTTTATTACACCCCCTCCAGGAGGGTTTTAATTTTTCAACACCATGCATCTTCATCTCGCTTAATTTGCATCTATGATTATTTACAAAATGTCGGGGTGCACTGTGATTGGTGTGGGCTTTCTCAATTTTATATTTGTGTTCCCCCAGTCTGGCTTTTAATTCCCTACCCGTCCTCCCCACGTATTGTTTCCCACATTTACAACTCAGGCAATAGACCACATATTTGGATCCACATGTTATGAACCCCCTTATCTTGAATTCCTGCCCAGTGACAGTGGACCGGATTGTTTTAGACTTAACCGTTAAGCCTGCCTGACAGGGACCACAGGCTCTACATGGGTAAAATCCATCCTGCTGCCATGGATTTTTTATCGGGGTGGGTGGGTTCACACAACTTGGAGAAAGTATTGATTTGAGGTTATTCGCCCTTCTGTATACAAACTTTGGGTTTGTGGGCACCAGTGTGCCTAATTTTGCATCTGCCTTTAATAGATGCCAATTTTTTCTAATGATCTTTTCCACATCCTTGTATTGGTGGCTGAATCCGGTAATGAACTGAAAATCCATACCGGTATGATCTCTCACTTTCCTCTGTAATGTTTGTTCTCTGGGAACTTCCGCCACCCTTACCTTCTCATTATAAATATATTCATGATTGTAACCTCGTTCTAAGAACCTTTGCTCTAATATAGCTGATTGTTCCCAATAATCTTGCTGGTAGAAGCAGTTTCGTCTGATTCAGAGAAACTGGCTACCAGGTACAGACTTAACCCAATTAGGGTGGTGGCAACTGTCCGTCCCTATATAGCCGTTTCTGTCAGTCTCTTTGAAATATGTACGTGTCCATAGTCTGGTGGGGCCCTTGTTGACCTCCAAATCCAGAAAATGGATTCTGCTCATGTCACACTCCATACTCAACTCAATATTCAGATCGTTGTGGTTTAATAGATCTATATATTCTTTAAGCTCACCCTCCGTTGAGCCCCAAATGATCACCAGGTCATCTATGTACCTGGCCCATTTTATTACTGCGGTGGAGGCGGGGCTCGCCAAAACCTGTTCTTCCCAGACCGCCATGAAGATATTGGCGAAACTGGGTGCGAACCCCGCCCCCATCGCACATCCCTTTATCTGCACATAGTGGTTACCCTGATACCAGAAGTAATTACTTCTGAGGGCAAACTCCAACAATTCAATGACAAAGTCGATCTGCTTTGTGTGCATACCCGTTTTTTCCAAATATAACCGACTTGCCTCCACCCCCGCACCATGCGGTATATTCGAGTACAGGGACGACACATCCGCTGTCGCCAACAGCATGTGTGGCTCTATAGACACCCCCTCAAGGACCATCAGGGCATGCCTGGTATCCCTGAGCAGGTGAGGTATCATCGCCACTGCCGGCTGCAGCATGTCGTCCAAGTACTGTCCCAATCTATGGGTTACTGACCCGATGCCACTTATAATAGGCCTCCCAGGAGGTTCAGTTGGATTCTTATGTACCTTGGGGACCTGATATATCACAGGTATCCTTGGGGCCGATGGTAACAGGTAACTGAATTCATTGTCATTCAACAATCCTTCATTTAGACCTTTCTTTAGTATCTCCCTCATTTCCTCATAGTATTTTTTTGTGGGATCATTATTTAAGGGCTGGTAGGTGGTTCTATCACTGACCAATCTAGACAACTCCTGATTGTACTGCTCATTGGTCATCACGACCACCCCACCCCCTTTATCCGCTGGTCTCACCACTAGATTATTGTCATCCAGAAAGGTTTTCACCTGTTTAGGGACCCCATCCCCTCTTTTCTCCGTTAATTCTCCTAGTTCTTTGCACACTACACGTTTAAAAGCTTCCACTGTACTTCCCCCCGCACCACCTATGGGATTGAAGGTGGAGCTGTTACGTAAAGTTGTGTGTCTGAACTGGGGTATGGGTTGTTCTTTGTGACTTACTGTTGGTTTATCCAAGAAGTATTTTTTTAATAATTAGTCTCCGTATGAACTTGTTAATATCTATATATGTTTCAAATTTATTTAAAGATTTTCTGGGTGCATGCTTAAGACCTTTGTTTAAAATATTCGTCTCTTTCTTCCCAAGCTCAACCCCACTTATATTAAATATACCTCCTTTTGTTATTCCCTCCTCCTTTTGTCCTCTCCCCCTCTCTGCATCCCCTTCTGCCCTTCTTTTTATTTGGCCTCGAGGTGAGTCGTAGGGGCCTATGTTGTCCTCCTCCCACCTCCTCATTCTGGGCTTGGGATAATTCCACGCAAAAGGGGCTTGCTCATACGGTTCTTCTAAAGGATGGAACCTACTTTCCGTCGGGATACCATATTTGGGAGTATAGGTGGGACCTGCTGGTGGACCATTGGGCCGAGATGGTTTATACTCTCTAGGTGGCCTGTGTTGGAATCTATTAGCTCCCCTCCATTGGTTCCTCTGATAAGGCTCAGGGACCCCCCTCCCCCTTCCCCCTTCCCATTGGGTACTGTGTGGGTCCATGATTTCCCCTTTTTGGTATGGCGCCCTCTCCTTGTCCCTGGGGTGTGGGGGTTTCCACCCTATGTGTATTAGTTCCTTGCGGGGGAACATTTCCTCCAACATTTTCCTGCGGAGAAAAGAGGGGATGGGGTCCCTAAACAGGTGAAAACCTTTCTGGATGACAATAATCTAGTGGTGAGACCAGCGGATAAAGGGGGTGGGGTGGTCGTGATGACCAATGAGCAGTACAATCAGGAGTTGTCTAGATTGGTCAGTGATAGAACCACCTACCAGCCCTTAAATAATGATCCCACAAAAAAATACTATGAGGAAATGAGGGAGATACTAAAGAAAGGTCTAAATGAAGGATTGTTGAATGACAATGAATTCAGTTACCTGTTACCATCGGCCCCAAGGATACCTGTGATATATCAGGTCCCCAAGGTACATAAGAATCCAACTGAACCTCCTGGGAGGCCTATTATAAGTGGCATCGGGTCAGTAACCCATAGATTGGGACAGTACTTGGACGACATGCTGCAGCCGGCAGTGGCGATGATACCTCACCTGCTCAGGGATACCAGGCATGCCCTGATGGTCCTTGAGGGGGTGCCTATAGAGCCACACATGCTGTTGGCGACAGCGGATGTGTCGTCCCTGTACTCGAATATACCGCATGGTGCGGGGGTGGAGGCAAGTCGGTTATATTTGGAAAAAACGGGTATGCACACAAAGCAGATCGACTTTGTCATTGAATTGTTGGAATTTGCCCTCAGAAGTAATTACTTCTGGTATCAGGGTAACCACTATGTGCAGATAAAGGGATGTGCGATGGGGGCGGGGTTCGCACCCAGTTTCGCCAATATCTTCATGGCGGTCTGGGAAGAACAGGTTTTGGCGAGCCCCGCCTCCACCGCAGTAATAAAATGGGCCAGGTACATAGATGACCTGGTGATCATTTGGGGCTCAACGGAGGGTGAGCTTAAAGAATATATAGATCTATTAACCCCCTTGGCGGTATGAAAAATACCGCCAGGGGGCAGCGCAGCAGTTTTTTTTTAATTTTTTTTTTTAAATCATGTAGCGAGCCCAGGGCTCGCTACATGATAGCCCCTGCTCAGCGGCATCCCCCCAGCCCCGCCGATCGCCTCCGGCGATAGGCGATCAGGAAATCCTGTTCAAAGAACGTGATTTCCTGGAGGGCTTCCCCCGTCGCCATGGCGACGGGGCGGGATGACGTCACCGACGTCATTGGGAGACCCGATCCACCCCTTGGCGCTGCCTGGCACTGATTGGCCAGGCAGCGCAGGGGTCTGGGGGGGGGCGCGCGCCGCACCGGATAGCGGCGATCGGGCGCGCGGCGGCGGCGATCGGGGTGCTGGCGCAGCTAGCAAAGTGCTAGCTGCGTCCAGCAAAAAAAAAATTATGAAAATCGGCCCAGCAGGGCCTGAGCGGCACCCTCCGGCGGCTTACCCCATGTCACACACGGGGTTACCGCTAAGGTGTTAAACCACAACGATCTGAATATTGAGTTGAGTATGGAGTGTGACATGAGCAGAATCCATTTTCTGGATTTGGAGGTCAACAAGGGCCCCACCAGACTATGGACACGTACATATTTCAAAGAGACTGACAGAAACGGCTACATAGGGACGGACAGTTGCCACCACCCTAATTGGGTTAAGTCTGTACCTGGTAGCCAGTTTCTCCGAATCAGACGAAACTGCTTCTACCAGCAAGATTATTGGGAACAATCAGCTATATTAGAGCAAAGGTTCTTAGAACGAGGTTACAATCATGAATATATTTATGATGAGAAGGTAAGGGTGGCGGAAGTTCCCAGAGAACAAACATTACAGAGGAAAGTGAGAGATCATACCGGTATGGATTTTCAGTTCATTACCGGATTCAGCCACCAATACAAGGATGTGGAAAAGATCATTAGAAAAAATTGGCATCTATTAAAGGCAGATGCAAAATTAGGCACACTGGTGCCCACAAACCCAAAGTTTGTATACAGAAGGGCGAATAACCTCAAATCAATACTTTCTCCAAGTTGTGTGAACCCACCCACCCCGATAAAAAATCCATGGCAGCAGGATGGATTTTACCCATGTAGAGCCTGTGGTCCCTGTCAGGCAGGCTTAACGGTTAAGTCTAAAACAATCCGGTCCACTGTCACTGGGCAGGAATTCAAGATAAGGGGGTTCATAACATGTGGATCCAAATATGTGGTCTATTGCCTGAGTTGTAAATGTGGGAAACAATACGTGGGGAGGACGGGTAGGGGATTAAAAGCCAGACTGGGGGAACACAAATATAAAATTGAGAAAGCCCACACCAATCACAGTGTACCCCGACATTTTGTAAATAATCATAGATGCAAATTAAGCGAGATGAGGATGCATGGTGTTGAAAAATTAAAACCCTCCTGGAGGGGGTGTAATAAAATACGTGAATTATCCAGACTTGAGACAAGGTGGATTTATAAACTTGACACTTTGGAACCAAAGGGAATTAACATAGAGATAGATATGAATTGTTTTCTTAATAATTCCTAATTGAATTTCTCATCTTTGGTACAACTTGTCAAAAACGACTAGATGGGTAGGGGACCTTTGTACTTGTAATGAGCAGTGGGGATTGCAACGAATAATAGCGATGTTAGTTGTAATGGGTTCTTTTGACAGTAAGCATTCCCTGCAGCCGTTATGAGCAATAGTGTGAATATGTGTAATAGTGTGAATAAGTATAGCAATTGTACATAGGAAGATTGTTCATATTGAACATCATACCTGGTTTTAGGAAATATGTATATTAATGAGTATCTACTTTTTATCTAGGATGTATAGTAATTTCCGTAATCATGCAGCCCAGGGGGTTGCTATGGAAACGGAATGCATATGTGATGTGAGGGGGGAGTTACTTCCCGGATGGCAGCTGGAAGGAGAGGGCCGATATAAGCATAGCGCACACGTCACGACGCTAGCCCCTGATGAGCTGTTAGCAGCGAAACGCGTAGGGCGGAGCTTGGGAGTGACGTACGCGCGTGGTCGCGTGACGTATGACGCGTACGCAACCATTTTGAAGCTAAGCGGCGTCACTTGATGTGATCCCTAGCGTGGACTTTTTACATGCAGCGGTAACGGTATGCGAGGAGGCAGCGGCGGTGAGATAGGCAGCCACCCGGGAGCTAAGTCCCTTACCAGTCAATGCCTGTACCTAGAAACCGGAACTACTGAACTGTTTTGTTTTTAACAATTTTAATAAAGGAGTAATACACTATTAGAGGCGGGTCCTCTCTCCTTTTATCTTTCCCCACATCACTGAACTACCTGAAGCATACAACAGACGGAAGCAAGCAGGAGACATCATCTAGGAGCCAGAGAGGCGACGGGGGGGGGCCCACACCCCCGAATGCGCAACTTGGTCGATCTGGCCATTGGGATCTGGTGAGTCTGTACCCGCAAGGGGATTGTGTCACTGCCATACATTGTGGAAGAAGGGAGAGGGCAGAGATTAATTGTTTTTCCTGGACTATATTGGCCTATAACCATTGGGCAGATCTTGCAGCACCCCAGAACTTTGATATAGACTATTTAAGTAGCAAGCTGAGAGAAGTTTGACCAGAGAGGATTCTCTCACCTGTGTTGCCATTAACATATAAGCCAGCTGTGAGCGCTGAATGTGATTGTTGGTATACTTTCCATGATCCCTAGACGAGACTGTTAGCAGCTATACTTCCCATGATCCCTAGTGGAGACTGTTAGCGCATATACTTCCCATGATCCCTAGTGGAGGCTGTTAGAAACTATACTTCCAATGATCCCTATTGGAGACCATTAGCAACTATACTTCCCATGCTCCCAAGCGGAGACTGTTAGCAGCTATACTTCCCATGATCCCTAGTGGAGACTGTTAGCAGCTATACTTCCCATGATCCCTAGTGGAGATTGTTAGCAACTATTCTTCCCATGAGCCCTAGTAGAGACTGTTAGCAACTTTACTTCCCATGATCCCTACTAGAGACTGTTAGCAACTATACTTCCCATGATCCCTAGAGGAGACTGTTAGCAATTATACTTACCATGATCCCTCGTGGAGATTGTTAGCAATTATACTTCCAATGATCCATAGTAGAGACTCTTTGCAGCTATACTTCCCATGCTCCCAAGCGGAGACTGTTAGCAGCTATACTTCCCATGATCCCTAGTGGAGACTGTTAGCAGCTATACTTCCCATGATCCCTAGTGGAGACTGTTAGCAACTATACTTCCCATGATCCCTAGTGGAGACTGTTAGCAACTATACTTCCCATGATCCCTAGTGGAGACTGTTAGCAACTATACTTCCCATGATCCCTAGTGGAGACTGTTAGCAACTATACTTCCCATGATCTCTAGTGGAAACTGTTAGCAGCTAGACTTTCCATGATCCCTAGTGTAGACCGCTAGCAGCTATACTTCAGATAATAACTAGTGGAGACTGTTAGCAGCTATACTTCCCATAATCCCTAGTAGAGACTGTTAGCAGCTATACTTACCATGATCCCTAGTGGAGACTTGTAGCCTCTAATATCTGACACTCCAGGAGGTGTTTTGAAAGAATTCAAGGAATAACTTTCCTGAGTGGTGGTGCTGGGAAAATAATGTTTGCAGGGATTCAGCCTGACAACTCTGATGGCTCTTTTATCCTGCAAATTGAAAAAAAGTTTTCAATTTTGCAATGCTATTTTTCCACGATTTTTCTGCCATTCCGATCCCGATTTTTCTATAGATGCTATGAATGCAGAAGAAATGCAGCATGCAGGGCGTTTGGGATTGGGCAAAATCATTTCCCAGTGGTATGAGTGGTTTTATACTTTTTTATTACTTTAAAGCTGTCCTTGGCGTTTTGCTATTTGCATGCTATTTGAAACGGAGCGCTAAATGCAGCAAATCATTTCTAGTATAAGAGAAACTTGAGTCCTGATGAATGATGATAGTTTGCAGTTCTGCTGACCATCAGGTGGCAACAGAAGGAGTAGATTGATACTAACTGACTCCCATTGTCATCCCCCAGGACGTATGGCCATACCGATACTATCAGCCACATCTGCAGGAACATAAAGAAGATAACAGATGAACAAAGGTACAACAACATTTCATCTTTCGCTATGCAAGTAAATGGTTGCAGAATGTTTTTGTTTACATTTTTGGCTAGAATTCCTTTATAACGTAAACATACGTTAGAGTAAGAAAGCTGCCATTGCTAATCTAGATCTATAGCCTCGTACACACCCATGAGTACTGTCATCCGCAAGAATAGTGATCTTACGCGTGACATTTTGGAGTCATACAGATATGTTAGTAATCTAGAGGCTAGCCACGCATTTGTTGCTATGGAGGAGGGACAGAGTGCAGGACTTTATGGAGTGGCTTTGGGTGGACAGGTGAGAGGAGCACTCAGGACTCGGTCTGGCATCATTGTCGTTAGAGATCTGGTATGCCAAGTCTTTAGGCGGTATCAGAAACTTCCTGTACACACGCTAGATTCTCACCCAAGGTGTTCCGTAATGGCCACCTCAGCCGAGTTTCATACAAAGTGTGTACTATGCTGCTTCCTTGTTTGCATACTGATCTTGTGCGATTAAAACTACATACAGGTTTTCTAGTGAGGTTGTCCAAAACAATTACTTTGAGGACAAGTGAGTAGCACCATACTAAAACCAAAGCAACAACTTTAAGTTCCCACTTAAAGAGACACTGAATGATGATATAATGAATTAGTTGTGTAGTACGGATAATTACTAGAACATTAACAGCAAAGAAAATATTCTCATATTTTTATTTTCAGTTATATAGTGTTTTTTATAACATTGCATCATTCTCTAATATTTGCAGTTTACACACTACTCAGCATTCTAAATGATTTTACAGAGCAGCCCAGTGAACTATTGACCTGTCCTCTGGAGAGTAAAAGAAAATAAAGTGACTGACAGTTGAGATAACAAGCTTCGGAAGACAGAGCTCTCTGTGACTTTGAAAGTTGTGGAGCTCAATGGCTCTTTTGCATAGATAACAGCTGGAGTTTCTTAACTCTTCCTGTACAGGAAACAATATTAGACTCCTGTCTCTGCTCCTAATGTTTTATTTCTTAGCTGTACTAAGCATAAAAATCATTATATCATCTTTTTTTTTTTAGATTCAGTGTGGTGGCCAGCCTATTGCAGGCAATGGCACTTGAGTCTGCACTGTACAGAGACATGCATGTGCATTTGTGCAAAATTAAAACTAAGTATGATTTTTTGTTTGCTTGTTTTAATTATTAAACTAAAAAACAGCTCCCAGCCCATTAACTAATTCCAGCTCATGTTCCCCTGGGAAATTGAAGCCCACCAGCATGTTAGCACACATGGTCCACAACATTAAGAGGCACTATGCAAAAGGTAAGGGAGTGACAAAGCTACCTTCTCACCCACCACCTCTTGCAGAGAACCTTTGTCAGATTTTAGGGTTATGGTGTTTATCCCCACCTCAGTGCCCAGAGCGTGGAGAAAATACCCCCTCACACATGGCATTAGGCCCTGGGTGGACTTATGATGTAATCCAGGAGTCCTCTTTAATAATAATGAAATATGTATTTGCCTATTTATTTCATATAAACCTTTAATATTAAGTATTTTGTATAATAAATAGGCAGTAGGCAGACATGTGGATTCCCTTGTTAATAGAGCACGTAAATTTCACCATAAGTCCATCTCACAGCCTACTCTCTCAAATTCACAGTCTCTTCCTGAGGTTGAAATGAAGAGCATAATCTTTGCAATTCACTGATAAAAATATTGCAGCAAATCATTGGCTGAGGTCTGCAGAATGTACTAGAAGACACATCACTGGTGCTACAGTATATGAGTGGCAATACAGCAATGCAGGGCTCTCAATAACACTGTCAAGCAGTGGACTATCAATTTATCATTATATCCATAATCATACACTTTGGTAGAATTACAAGTCTGCAGACAGTAGATCTTACATGTGGTGGAATTACATAACCCTACACTGTTTGCTTTGTCTTACCTGCTGCTGGCATGGCTTGTGACTCATATCGTTTACTCTAAATATGGCTCGAAAGAAAGCCTTGTGCACATGTTAGGTGGTGTCAAGGTCCTGATGATCTCTGCACCAGTGATTGGGCGCAGAATCTAAGTAGGCATGGGTCTTCACCAGCGCACCACACAGGGGAGAATGGGCCGTCACCCCTAATAGACAACGGACTACTCTGCCGCCTGGTGCCCACCAGATTACGACCTCCAGGGCTGCCCCACCAGTGATGAAAGGAACAGGAAGGGGAGAACAGTGTTGCCAACCTTTCACGTTATTTTTTACTGACAAATACCTAAAAATTTACCGACAAAAGATTTTTTTACTGACAAAATCTCCTGCGCCGTGCGCAACGCGGAGCGACAAAAAATGGGCGTGGTCACGCAACAGAATGTGGGCGTGGTCATGGGTGGGGCCAAACATACATGATTTTAGTAGTGCTGTAAAAGGTCTGCCAGGGAAGTTTGAGCTCTGCCATAGTGTTTCCCCCCCTTCCCCCAAAATATATGTAATCTTACAGAATTTAACCAAAAATCCACATAAATAAACAGATAATTTGGCAGTGGTTCGCTAAAAATAGATGTAATCTGGCAGCAGCGATTCCCCCAAAATACACATAATCTTGCAGTAGTTCCCAAAAATACACTTAATCTGACAGCATTGGTTCCCCAAAAATAGGTAGCCCCAGGTCTATAGGTGTCCCCAGAATAGGTGGCCAGCGATATAGATGTCCCCAGAACAGGTAGCCAGGGGTACAGATGTCCCCAGAACAGGTAGCCAGGGGTATATGTGCCCAGTATATGTAAGCAGGGGTATATGTCCCCAGCATATGTAGCCAGGGGTATTTGTGCCCAGTATATGTAGCCAGGGGTATATATGCCCAGTATATGTAGCCAGGGGTATATGTGCCCAGTATATGTAGGCAGGGGTATATGTCCCCAGCATATATAGCCAGGGGTATATTTGCCCAGTATATGTAGCCAGCGGTATATGTGCCCAGTATATGTAGCCAGCGGTATATGTGCCCAGGATATGTAGCCAGGGGTATATGTGCCCAGTATATGTAGGCAGGGGTATATGTCCCCAGTATATGTAGCCAGGGGTATATGTGCCCAGTATATGTAGGCAGGGGTATATGTCCAGGGTATATGTAGCCAGGGGTATATGTGCCCAGTATATGTAGCCAGGGGTATATGTGCCCAGTATATGTAGCCAGAGGTATATGTGCCCAGTATATGTAGGCAGGGGTATATGTCCCCAGTATATGTAGTCAGGGGTATATGTGCCCAGTATATGTAGCCAGGGGTGTATGTGCCCAGTATATGTAGGCAGGGGTATATGTCCCCAGTATATGTAGCCAGGGGTATATGTGCCCAGTATATATAGCCAGGGGTATATGTGCCCAGTATATATAGCCAGGGGTATATGTGCCCAGTATATGTAGCCAGGGGTATATGTGCCCAGTATATGTAGCCAGGGGTATATGTGCCCAATATATGTAGGCAGGAGTATATGTCTCCAGTATATGTAGCCAGAGATATATGTCCCCAGTATATGTAGGCAGGGGTATATGTGCCCAGTATATATAGTCAGGGGTATATGTGCCCAGTATATGTAGTTGGGGGTATATGTCCCCAGTACATGTAGGCTGGGGAATATGTCCCCAGTATATGTAGGCAGGGGTATTTGTGCCCAGTATATGTAGGCAGGGGTATATGTCCCCAGTATATGTAGGCAGGTGTATATGTCCCCAGCATATGTAGGCAGGGGTATATGTCCCCAGAATAGGTAGCCAGGTGTGCCCCCAGCAGAAGGGGAGCAGCACAGAGAAGAGGGAGAGCTGTGGGATCAGCGGGGAAGGGGGGCCATTCCCCCCCCCCCCCCCCCACCTGAGGGCTCTCCCTCCCTCGCTCTCCCCTCCAGAACTAAGTGTTGTGCGGTGGCTGGCAGCGGGCGGAACTTACCTCCGTCTCGTTGCAGGCGTGGGATGGATTTGCCGCTAGTCTGGTCTGGTCCAGACCAGAGCAGCGGCACCAGAACTTCTGGCGCTTGGAGCGAGACGGAGGTAAGTTCCGCCCACTGCCAAACGTCGCACAACACTTAGTTCTAAAGGGTAGAGCGAGGGAGGGAGAGCCCTAAGGTGAGGGGGGGATAGCCCCCCTTCCCCGCTGTCCCCACAGCTCTCCCTTTTCTCTGCACTGCTCCCCTCCTGCTCACACGGACACTGCTGAATTCCTTACGGAATTCACGGGCAGCTAAAATTGTAACAAAATTTACGGAATGCTCGTAAATTTACGGGCGGTTGGCAACACTGGGGGAGAAGAGTGGACTGGAAAGAAAGGACAGGATAATAACCGGAGTGCCGGGGCAGACTGATGACAGGACTGACTGACCGGGGGTGTCCGGAATCAAAAACTGGCTGCTCAAAAGAAGAATTATTACTGAGCACTGTTTGGCTAGGGTTTGAATACCCTGGTCTTCACGCCAGTATCGTAACCCTGCCCCCCATGTGCACACCCGGATGTCTGCCAGAATGGCATTCGGGGAAACCTTCGCTGGACCCTGGGACCGGTGAGTATAACAGGTGGTACTCAGCTAGGCAACCATTCAGAGCCATCTCAGTTAGAAATCTAGCCCTCTGAGGTTGCTTCTGGCATGCTAGTCCTATAAGCGACACTGACGAGCAAGCGCATTATCCTCCTCCTTACTCTGCCCACTGGAAACCATGCCATTGATCCTCCTCACAGAGTGAATACACACCGCTTCGGTATACCAAAATACTGTGTCAGTCTCTACAGCACACATTTCCCACAGTGTCACCTATAGGACTCAGCTCGATCCTAACAGGCAACTCTATTGAGGGCAGGTACACAGTTTCTGTCCCAAACTCAAGGTGCAAACACACAAGTACTGCCACCTGCAGGGATCAGGACTCAATACCTTGGTGATAGTTTGGGCCCGAGCAGGGACGATTATAGAGGCTAACTGGGGTGGGCACTTGCCCAGGTCCCTAGAGCCGGCTAACGGCTCCCCAGACATCCCACAGAGTAATTTCAGCTATGCATACTCACCTATCCGGTTGCACGCTTCCTTCTGTTTCCATCCCCAAATATCGGCACCTGCTCTCCATGACCCAGAAGCATGTTATGTGAGTATCTACATGCCGCCAGGTCACACAGAGCAGGATGCATGAAAAAAATGAACATCCTATAGGATAATATCACACACCATAGCCAAAACTTAGAGGGAACCTAAACTGAGGATATGGATTTTTCCTTGTAAAAAAAATACCAGTTGCCTGACTCTACTGATGATAGTGTCTTTAATACTTTCAGTCACATCCCCTCAACAAGCATGCAGATCAGGTGCTCTGATTGAAGTCAGACAGGATTAGCTGCATGCTTGTTTCAGGTCTGTGATTCAGCCACTACTGCAGCCAAAGTTCATCAGGAATGCCAGGCAACTGGTATTTTTTAAAAGGAAACATCCATATCCCTCTCAGTTTAGGTTCCCTTTCAGCTGGTGTCATTATAAGTGAAAAGTCATCCGCAGAAAACAATGGTCGTTTTCCGCAGATGTGTGAACTCTACCCAATTGTTCATTCACCCTGTCAAGTAGGGGCTAATTCCCTTTAATTCCTGAATTTGAAACTTATTCTATCCATACTCATTGGATGATAATCTAGTGATCATGGGCGTCCGCAGGTAGGGGCAAAATGGGGCAGCCCCCCCCCCCCCTTCAGCCACCCCCTGGCTGTCAGTCACCCCCCTCTGGCCATCCCCACTTCCTATCATGTAATAGGCAGAGTGCCAGCAGCCAGCGTCAGACCTCCGGTCAGCCGCCGACCCGTGAGAGTGGGCGCCAGGACCACAGGACACCGCACTGATATGCGGAAGTGACATCGCTTCTGCATATGCAGCGCGGTGTCCACGGGGGTACCATTCACCCGCTTATCACTGGTCGCCAGCTGGTTGAAGATCTGACGCTGGCTGCTGGCATGCTGCCTTTTATATGATAGGCAGTGGGGACAGCCAGGGGGGACGACTGACGGTGAGTGGGGGTCAGTGTCACTGCCTAAAACTGGGGGGGGGCCTGTCACTAAACATGAAGGTCCCTGTCACTACCTAAAACCGTGGGGGTGGGGGGGGAACCTGTCATCACCTAAGCTGGGGGGTCCCTGTCACTAAATATGGGGGTCCCTGTCGTCACGCGTGCCGCACATCTTGCCCTTAACACCCCCCACCCACCATGTGCTGGTGAAAAAAAAATTAGCATTACTGGCATCATTATTGAAAACCATTTAGAAACTGTACACAGGAAGAAAATACACACTGCTATTATGATGCTGTGCTCCTGTGCACACAATGATGTCATGCAGGCTGTGCACTGAAGGGTTACAGATGGGTGTGGCAAGAGGGAGGTTGATATATATACAGCTCTGCACCTGTCACATAATCGTGCTTCAATCAGGCAGCCAAGCTAGGCAGGGGGATTGAGGGAGACCATTACGTGGTGAGTATTGGCGGGAATATCGGCTAAGCCACGCTTGTTCAAACTTTACATCAAGTTGGTGATGATCAGAAGTAGTTGGGTTGCTGTGCGCGCTGCTGCCAGGTACAGACGTGCGTGACCTGACTGAGCTGCTGCCATTGCTTCCTGCGCTCTGTCCTGTGCTCTCAGTGCTGCTGCTGCATGAAAACTTCACATGCTTTGTGGTTAGTGTTGTCCGGATCATGAACGATTCGGATCTTTGATCCGAATCTATTTTATGAGTCGATCATCCGAATCATCAAAATGAGTGATTCGGATCGCAAAAGGGGCGGGGCCAGGAGCGACACGCCCCCTCTCAGCGGGCAGCGGGGTCTTGGAAGCAGAGCAGAGATGGATCGCTCTGTTGGAAGAGAGCCAGCCTTGCTGCAGGGACAGGTAGATGAGAGAGGGGACATGGGTGCCACTGCCAGATGTGTGTAGAGCACACATACTGGCTGCAATGTGCTGCTCACTATAGGCTGTCTGTTCCGTAGTGCTGCACAGT
The DNA here is from genome assembly GCF_040937935.1 of Hyperolius riggenbachi. Lineage (NCBI taxonomy): Eukaryota > Metazoa > Chordata > Amphibia > Anura > Hyperoliidae > Hyperolius > Hyperolius riggenbachi. The sequence continues at coordinate 128,061,707 of NC_090647.1, forward strand.
GAACACATGGGAAGCTTTTGGCTCAGCACAGCTCAGTAACTTTGCAGACAGTGTGATTGAAAGGCAATATAATCCTCCTGCGCTCGGCACTAAACAGCTGCACTTATCTTCTGGGAATGCTTTCTTTCACTGTGCGACCTTTTCTTTCAAAGTGTACAGATGAACATATAGGTGAAATATATGTAAAGCATATGACTTCAGCATGTGGGTATTACGTGCAAACATTTCTGCTCTCTGCTCGTCCCTCCTCCCTTCTCTGTCCACTCCCTGCCCTCTGTCCATCTTCTCCCCTTCTCTGTGTCCACCCCCCTCCCCTCCTCCTGTCCACAGACCTGTCCTGCTGTTCATTTCACCCCGAATGCTTCCGGTAGTAAAATGATCCGAGATTCGAATCAAAGATCCGGATCTCTTCAATGATCCGATTCGAATCATCCGGATCATTGAAAAGATCCGAACTTCCCATCTCTATTTGTGGTGGGCTGGCGGGCGGCTCGTTCTATACGGTGAGCAGCACAAACTAGTCTCCTCTGAAAACCGATATAAACGATTTTCTGTTTATTTGTGAGAAAATGCGTCAGACTGTCCGCTGACTGCAGTCAACAGCAATGCTGAAACATCTGTCTACGTCTCTGGCTCTCTGCGAGACTCTCAGAATACACTGGAGCTGTTCAACGGCTAATTAGAATAGTTAATTCAACAGCTGAAGACTAACTGGTTGCCATGGGCACTGCGCTCCTTTTGCCCCAGGTTTTTTTTTTTTATCCATCTGTCTCTGCTGAAACTTCTTTGTCTCCCCAGTTATTCCACTTTTATTGATGTTGATCAGTCTCATAAATACAAACTAGGCAGGTGTGAGGCTCAGGGGCTTGCCTATTAAAGCAAGGTACTACAGTAGTGGTGCAGGTGCCTGGAATGTGTATGCTTTGTCTAGACTTAAAAACAAACTGATCTAAAACAATGTATACCACAAAAACATCAAAACACATCCATCTAGTAAATAGTGGGCTGTCTTTTGATATTTCTGTGCTTTTAGCAAGCCTGCCTGAAGTGACCAGCTTTTAGCTATTATGTGCACACACATTGGCCTCGATTCATAAAGCATTTCCGCATGAGGAAATGCTGAAAACTGCTCACTTTACCGACCACACAGCCAAATCTGTATTCATAAAGGCTTTTTCCGCATGAAAAGCCGACATCCACGAGCAGAGTGATCAATCACCGCCTTGCGCGGTGATTATCACAGCAAAAGTAACAAATGTCAATTCATAAAGATTAGAGGTAGCGGTATGCGGACGGGTATTACCGCTACCTCTGATGTGGCGAGAAGCGTGCGGAATCCGTTGCAGTGAATGGGACAGACCTCCCAAGCAGCTGCAGAGAGAACACCGCACGGAGGGATTCCGCCTGCTTCTCCTGTTTCCGCATGCGTAGGACAGCCTAACGCCTGCCTACAGCGGAGTATCTCCGCACGCCTGTCACAACTAGCTAAATTTTTATGAATTACCTCCCTGAAGGCGGAAATACCGACAGCGGTGTTTCCCCGCTCGACTTTCCCCGCTCGCAGGCACTTTTATGAATCGAGGCCATTATGTATTTGGATAGTGGTGGTATCTTCTGCAGTGCTGTACAGAGTATGTTGTCTTGTCACTTACTGTCCCTCAGAGGGGCTCACTGTCTAATCCCTACCATAGTCCTATGTCTATGTATGAATCGGTACTTATCCGTTAGCCGGGCGCATCCTCTAGGTGGCGACAAAACTCCACCAGAGTTACATCTTTCCCTACTATCCATGTCGGCCTGGAGGGGGAATAGTAATTAGTGCCACCTGCCGGATGCGCCCGGCTAACGGATAAGTACCTATAAATCAGTGTAGGGACAATTTAGGAGGAAGCCAATTAACTTATCTGTATGTCTTTTGGGGTGTGGGAGGAATCTCATGCAGATATGGGGAGAACATATAAATTCTGTGCAGATAGTGCCCTGGCTAAGATTCTAACCAGGGACCCAGTGCAAGAGTGCTAATTACTATGCCACCATGCTGCCCACACATGCACCTTGTTTCATGTATGTGAGATGGCATGTAAATGAAGTGATGGTCAATGGAATGCAAATCTGGCTTGTATGCACTTCCTTTGAACCTGATCCACAAATCTGCTTGGAAGTTGGAAATATTTGCATCTCACTGACCATGCATGTTCAGTTCCACTTTTATGCTAGATTGACAGTGGACATGGTGTTCCCTGTAATAGCAGGAATGCAATTGATTGAGATACTGGTGCTGTGTACAGTCAAAAGTGATTCTCCTGATGTGTTTTGTGATAATGCACTGCATGGTGTTATACTGCAATGCACCTGCCATATGGTCAACTGCATGTTAAGGCCATGTTCAAAGTGGCAAATTGGGACAAGTGTTGAATGTTATGCTCACTACAATGAAGCATACAGATAAGTATGCTTTCCTTTTACTGTTAACGCATGTGTTTAGTGGTAACACACTGCATGATGTCGCAATAGATTATACTGCAAGGCTCACTCTACACTGTGAATGTTACATAGGTGGTGTGGTAAGCCATGCCTGGTAACACTATGTAATTTCCCGTCAGATTGATGGGTTGAATCCTTAATTTCTGGTATGTCTAATCTGCTCTTGGAATGGGATTGATTTTCAGATCAGTACTTAGTTACATATATAGTTGGTTGAAAAAAGACATACGTCCATCGAGTACCAACACCAGCCTGCTCCCTCACATATCCCTGTTGATCCAGAGGAAGGCGAAAAAACCCTTACAAGGCATGGTCCAATTAGCCCCTAAAGGGAAAAATTCCTTCCCGACTCCAGATGGCAATCAGATAAAATCCCTGGATCAACATCATTAGGCATTACCTAGTAATTGTAGCCATGGATGTCTTTCAATGCAAGGAAAGCATCTAAGCCCCCTTTAAATGCAGGTATAGAGTTTGCCATAATGACTTCCTGTGGCAATGCATTCCACATCTTAATCACTCTAACTGTAAAGAACCCTTTCCTAAATAAATGGCTAAAACGTTTTTCCTCCATGCGCAGATCATGTCCTCTAGTCCTTTGAGAAGGCCTAGGGACAAAAAGCTCATCCGCCAAGCTATTATATTGCCCTCTGATGTATTTATACATGTTAATTAGATCCCCTCTAAGGCGTCTTTTCTCTAGACTAAATAAACCCAGTTTATCTAACCTTTCTTGATAAGTGAGACCTTCCATCCCACATAGCAATTTTGTTGCTCGTCTCTGCACCTGCTCTAAAACTGCAATATCTTTTTTGTAATGTGGTGCCCAGAACCTGAATTCCATATTCCAGATGTGGCCTTACTAGAGAGTTAAACAGGGGCAATATTATGCTAGCATCTCGAGTTTTTATTACCCTTTTAATGCATCCCAAAATTTTGTTAGCTTTAGCTGCAGCTGCTTGGCATTGAGTACGATTATTTAACTTGTCAATGAGTACTCCTAAGTCCTTCAAGTTTGATGTCCCCAACTGTATCCCATTTATTTTGTATGGTGCTAGTCCATTAGTACGTCCAAAATGCATGACTTTACATTTGTCAACGTTGAATTTCATCTGCCATGTATGTGCCCATATAGCCATCCTATCCAGATCCTGTTGCAATATGACACTATCTTCCTGAGAGTTGATGATTCTGCACAATTTTGTATCATCTGCAAAAATAGCAACATTGCTCACTACTGCATCTACTAGGTCATTAATAAATAAATTGAAGAGCACTGGACCCAGAACAGACCCCTGTGGACCCCACTGCCAACAGTCTCCCATTTTGAGTACGATCCATTGACCACAACTCTTTGTTTTCTGTCCATTAGCCAGTTCCCTATCCATGAACAGACTCTTCCCCAGTCCTTGCATCCTCAACTTTTGCACCAGACTTTTGTGGGAACAGTGTCGAAGGCCTTTGCAAAGTCCAAGTATATCACATCTACAGCATTCCAATATCCACATTAGCATTCACTACCTCATAAAAGCTGAGCATGTTAGTCAAACAGGACCTGTCTTTAGTAAACCCATGTTGATGCTGAGAAATAAGATTATTTTCTACTATGAAGTCATGTATAGTATCTCTTAGTAACCCCTCAAATAGTTTGCATACAACTGATGTTAAGCTTAAAGGTCTATAATTCCTGGATCTGATTTTTTTTTTTTTTTTGCCCTTCTTAAATAATGGGAAAACGTGGGCTGTACGCCAATCCACTGGGACTCTGCCAGTTGCAAGAGAGTCACAAAAGATAAGATAAAGGGGTTTATCTATAACTGACTTAATTCCCTTAGGACCTGAGGATGCATGCCATCTGGGCCAGGTGCCTTGTCGTTTTTTTTTTTTTTTTTTTTTAAATTTATTTAGTCTTGCCTTCACGTCTTCCTGCGTTAAGTATTTAATATTACAGTTAGAAGATTGAGACTCTTCCGCCTCTGTAGTTTGCAACAGTGCTGTTTCTTTTGTGAAGACAGAAGCAAATAAAGCATTAATAACTCTGCCTTACCTTGGTCATCCACCATTGAGTTCCCCCCCCCCCCCCCCCCCCTCATCCTTGAGGAGTCCTATACAGTCAACCTTTCTTTTTTTAGAGTTAATGTACTTGTAAAACTTTTTTGGGGTTAGATTTGATATCCTTAGCGATTTGTTTTTCAGCTTCAATCTTTGCCTGCCTAATTTCTTTTTACAATTTTTATTGCACTCCTTATAATTGCTTAGTGCAGCCTCAGTCCCCTCCTGTTTTAAGACCTTATAGGCATTCTTTTTCCTCTTCATTTTATCTTTAACCTTTCTATTCATCCATAGAGGCCTTTTTTTTTTTTTTTTTTTTTATTCCTAGACATTTTGTTTCCATATGGGATATACATACTACAGTATTGATTGAGTATAAGTTTAAAAGCTTGCCATTTCCCTTCAGTGTCTTCCCCTTGTAGTACATTATCTGAGTTCACCAAAACTTAGTGCCTGCCTATTTGATTGAACTTTGCTTTTCTAAAATTCATAGTTTTAGTGGTCCCGCTGCCCCGTGGCCTATCAGTCACCAGATCAAACGTTATCATGTGATCACTATTTCCCAAATGTTCTTGAACCTGCACATTTGATACATTATCTGGTCTATTAGAAATGATCAGATCCAGTAACGCATTCCCCTAGTTGGTTCAGTTACCATTTGAGTCAAGTAATTGTCCTGTAGTGCTGCCAGAAATCTGCTGCTTTTACCAGAATGGGTAGCCTCAATACTCCAGTCAATGTCTGGAAAGTTGAAGTCGCCCATAATTATGACCTCATTTTTACTTGCAGCTTTTTCAATCTGCTGTAGTAATCGCAGTTCTGCAGCTTCATTAATAAGAGGTGGCCTGTAGCATACCCCAATAAGCAATTGGCAACTTTCATTTCCACCATGAATATTTACCCAAACGGACTCCACATCTTCGCAATCTTCCTCCATCTCATCGTTGAGGACAGCTGTAAGAGAATTCTTAACAAAGAGACAAACCCCTCCACCTTTTTTCCCTGTTCTATCCCTCCCAACAGTCATGGCTTTCATCCATCCATGTCTCGGTTATTCCCACAATGTCATAGCCTTTGTCATTCAGAATGAACTCTAGTTCATCTATTTTATTTGCAAGGCTCCGAGCATTGGTTACCATGCACTTTATATTTTTACCACCACATTTACCAATTTTGTTTACATGAAATGGGCTACTTGAATTTTTACCAACCTTGTTAATCTTTACACTGTCCCCACCCCCTCTCCACCCTCCATAATGATAGGTTCCCACTGTCTTTTTACCTCATCTTGTCTACGTATTGAGACTTTATCCTCCTGCCTCCCCCCCTACTGCAGATAATCATTCCCATTCTCAATCAGGAGCATTCAAACATGCTGAAAACCACCAATTCCACCCATCAATGTGATGTGAAATTGTGTTGTGCACCAGGTATTAAATTTGAAGTGGTCTCAAAGGTGGGCAGCAAGGACACGTGTCAGAAGCTTGGCAGCCACAGTGCTCTGGGAAAGATTTTTGCTTGGATTGTTCCAGCACCCCTACAGGCTATCTAGTCCCTTGCTGCCCTGGCCAAGTGTGCCGCCTCAGTTGCACTTCTGGGAGCATTCTGCACAGTTACATTTGCAATTGAGCAGAAGAGGCACATGGTCGGGGCCCAGCATGCACAGTAGTTCCCAA